>NW_028270168.1:4392059-4704809 GCF_037043375.1 Chiloscyllium plagiosum
GTGTTTCTCTTCCCCCCCCCCAGTGTTTCTCTTCCCCCCCCCCAGTGTTTCTCTTCCCCCCCCAGTGTTTCTCTTCCCCCCCCCCAGTGTTTCTCTTCCCCCCCGTGTTTCTCTCTCCCCCAAATGTTTCTCTCTCACCCCCAATGTTTCTCTCTCTCTCTCCCCCAAGTGTTTCTCTCTCTCTCCCAAGTGTTTCTCTCTCTCCCCCCAGTGTTTTCTCTCTCTCCCCCCCGCGTTTCTCTCCCCCCCAGTGTTTCTCTCCCCCCCAGTGTTTCTCTCCCCCCCAGTGTTTCTCTCCCCCCCAGTGTTTCTCTCTCCCCCAGTGTTTCTCTCTCCCCCCCAGTGTTTCTCTCTCCCCCCCAGTGTTTCTCTCTCCTCCCCCCAGTGTTTTTCTCTCTCTCCCCCCAGTGTTTCTCTCTCCTCCCCCGTGTTTGTCTTCCCCCCCCAGTGTTTCTCTCCCCCCCCAGTGTTTCTCTCTCACCCCCAGTGTTTCTCTCCCCCCCCCCAGTGTTTCTCTCCCCCCCCAGTGTTTCTCTCCCCCCCCAGTGTTTCTCTCCCCCCCCAGTGTTTCTCTCTCTCCCCCCCAGTGTTTCTCTCCCCCCCAGTGTTTCTCTCCCCCCCAGTGTTTCTCTCCCCCCCCCAGTGTTTCTCTCTTCCCCCCAAGTGTTTCTCTCCTCTCCAGTGTTTCTCTCTCCCCCAAGTGTTTCTCTCCCCTCCAGTGTTTCTCTCTCCCACTCAGTGTTTTTCTCTCTCTCTCCCCCCAGTGTTTCTCTCTTCCCCCCAGTGTTTCTCTCTCTGTTCCCCCCGATGTTTCTCTCTCCCCCAGTGTTTCTCTCTCTCCCCCAGTGTTTCTCTCTCTCCCCCAGTGTTTCTCTCTCTCCCCCAGTGTTTCTCTCTCCCCCCCAGTGTTTCTCTTCCCCCCCCAGTGTTTCTCTCTCCCCCAAGTGTTTCTCTCCCCTCCAATGTTTCTCTCTCCCCTCCAGTGTTTCTCTCTCCCACTCAGTGTTTTTCTCTCTCTCTCCCCCCAGTGTTTCTCTCTTCCCCCCAGTGTTTCTCTCTCTGTTCTCCCCCAGTGTTTCTCTTCCCCCCCAGTGTTTCTCTCTTCCCCCCAGTGTTTCTCTCTCTGTTCCCCCCGATGTTTCTCTCTCCCCCAGTGTTTCTCTCTCTCCCCCAGTGTTTCTCTCTCTCCCCCAGTGTTTCTCTCTCTCCCCCAGTGTTTCTCTCTCCCCCCCAGTGTTTCTCTTCCCCCCCCCCAGTGTTTCTCTCTCCCCCAAGTGTTTCTCTCCCCTCCAATGTTTCTCTCTCCCCTCCAGTGTTTCTCTCTCCCACTCAGTGTTTTTCTCTCTCTCTCCCCCCAGTGTTTCTCTCTTCTCCCCAGTGTTTCTCTCTCTGTTCTCCCCCAGTGTTTCTCTTCCCCCCCCCCAGTGTTTCTCTTCCCCCCCCCAGTGTTTCTCTTCCCCCCCCCAGTGTTTCTCTTCCCCCTCCAGTGTTTCTCTCTCCCCCAAATGTTTCTCTCTCTCTCTCCCCCAAGTGTTTCTCTCTCTCCCCCAAGTGTTTCTCTCTCTCCCCCCAGTGTTTTCTCTCTCTCCCCCCCCCAGTGTTTCTCTCTCCCCCCCCCCGTGTTTCTCTCTCCCCCCCAGTGTTTCTCTCTCCCCCCCCCGTGTTTCTCTCTCCCCCCCCCAGTGTTTCTCCCTCCCCGCAGTGTTTCTCTCTCCCCCCCCAGTGTTTCTCTCTCTGTTCCCCCCGATGTTTCTCTCTCCCCCCCAGTGTTTCTCTCTCCCCCCCAGTGTTTCTCTTCCCCCCCCCAGTGTTTCTCTTCCCCCCCCCAGTGTTTCTCTTCCCCCCCCCCAGTGTTTCTCCCTCCCCCGCAGTGTTTCTCTCCACCCCCCGTGTTTCTCTCTCCCCCCCCGTGTTTCTCTCTCCCCCCCCCCCCGTGTTTCTCTCTCCCCCCCCCGTGTTTCTCTCTCCCCCCCCCGTGTTTCTCTCTCCCCCCCCCAGTGTTTCTCTCTCCCCCCCCAGTGTTTCTCTCTCCCCCCCCAGTGTTTCTCTCTCCCCCCCCAGTGTTTCTCTCTCCCCCCCGCAGTGTTTCTCTCTCCCCCCCCAGCGTTTCTCTCTCCCCCCCCAGTGTTTCTCTCTCCCCCCCAGTGTTTCTCTCCCCCCCAGTGTTTCTCTCCCCCCCCGTGTTTCTCTCTCCCCCCCCCCAGTGTTTCTCCCTCCCCGCAGTGTTTCTCTCTCCCCCTCCAGTGTTTCTCTCCCCTCCAGTGTTTCTCTCTTCCCCCCCCAGTGTTTCTCTCTCTGTTCCCCCCGATGTTTCTCTCTCCCCCCCAGTGTTTCTCTCTCCCCCCCAGTGTTTCTCTTCCCCCCCCCCAGTGTTTCTCTTCCCCCCCCCCAGTGTTTCTCCCTCCCCCGCAGTGTTTCTCTCCACCCCCTGTGTTTCTCTCTCCCCCAGTGTTTCTCTCTTCCCCCCAAGTATTTCTCTCCCCTCCAGTGTTTCTCTCTCCCCCCCCGTGTTTCTCTCTCCCCCCCCAGTGTTTCTCTCCCCCCCCAGTGTTTCTCTCTCCCCCCCCAGTGTTTCTCCCTCCCCGCAGTGTTTCTCCCTCCCCTCCAGTGTTTCTCTCTCCCCCCCCAGTGTTTCTCTCTCCCCCCCTGTGTTTCTCTCTCCCCCCCTGTGTTTCTCTCTCCCCCCCTGTGTTTCTCTCTCCCCCCCTGTGTTTCTCTCTCCCCCCCCGTGTTTCTCTCTCCCCCCCAGTGTTTCTCTCTCCCCTCCCAGTGTTTCTCCCTCCCCGCAGTGTTTCTCTCTCCCCCTCCAGTGTTTCTCTCTCCCCCTCCAGTGTTTCTCTCTCCCCCTCCAGTGTTTCTCTCTCCCCTCCAGTGTTTCTCTCTCCCCTCCAGTGTTTCTCTCTCCCCCTCAGTGTTTTTCTCTCTCTCTCCCACCAGTGTTTCTCTCTTCCCCCACCAGTGTTTCTCTCTCTGTTCCCCCCGATGTTTCTCTCCCCCCCAGTGTTTCTCTCTCCCCCCCCCCCCAGTGTTTCTCTTCCCCCCCCCCCAGTGTTTCTCTTCCCCCCCCCAGTGTTTCTCCCTCCCCCGCAGGTTTCTCTCCCCCCCCCCCCCCCGTGTTTCTCTCTTCCCCCCAAGTGTTTCTCCCTCCCCCGCAGTGTTTCTCTCTTCCCCCCCAGTGTTTCTCTCTCCCCCCTGCAGTGTTTCTCTCTCCCCCCCCAGTGTTTCTCTCTTCCCCCCCAGTGTCTCTCTCTCCCCCCCGTGTTTCTCTCTTTCCCCCCCCCTGTGTTTCTCTCTCCCCCCCGCAGTGTTTCTCTCTCCCCCCCCCCAGTGTTTCTCTCTCTGCCCCAGTGTTTCTCTCTGCCCCAGTGTTTCTCCCTCCCCCGCAGTGTTTTTCTCTCTCCCCCCCCCCCAATGTTTCTCTCTTCCCGCCCAGTGTTTCTCTCTCCCCCCCCAGTCTTTCTCTTTCCCCATCAGTGTTCCTCCCCTACCGTGCCCCCCCCCCCCCCCCCGTGTTTCTCTTTCCCCTCCTTGTGTTACTCCCCTCCCAGTGTGGGCACAATCAGGAGCACACATGGACTGGACTAGCCTACTGTCTGGGTAAAACCTTGTGTATTTCCCAGAGCATCGCAGAGGGCACACAACAGTCAGTGCCATGTTGACAATGTTTTGTTATGTTCCATTCCCCGATTACCAGTGTTCACCAACAATTGGCACCATCCAGGTCTACTGTAGCAGCACCAACCCTCTTCACAGTGTACAGCTCAGCTGTCATTCCCGTCCCATTGATGGTGAACAACATCAAATCCCAACAGTAAACCAGCAGATAGACCTGCTTCCTGCCAGCATTCAGTGTTCCGGGCACCAGTGCAGTGCTACACAGTCAGAATATAATGCTGGTCTTTCCTGTCACATGGTCTCCTGAAGCTGAACGTATTCTGCGTTGGTTTGTGGGGAATTGATGCTATCACACTTCAGAAAACCCGGGGCTCTGTACCTCTCACCCTCCTCGTGGCTGTCTGCACCATGATGAATGCTCGTTAGTCTGCCGTCTTTATTGGGTTCAAATGACTGGGACAGGAAATGTAACAGCATCCTGTTAGATGTGAGGGAATACAGCAGCCTAGAAATGTGTTAAAGTCAGTGACACACAAGGGGACCGAAATGAAGCTGAGGGTGTTGTCAACAAACGCAGGGATATGTAATTTTCTACAATATAGGGCAAGTTTTGTTACTTTACACTAACCGTCAACCACTCACAGATGCACTCACACACAAAGACTTGCATCCACACACAAAGACATGCATCCACACACAAACATACAAGGATCACACACTCACCCCCACACACACTCCCTCACATACAACCACACATACACAGACACTCACTCACAACCAAACACATACCCGCATGCCCACTCTCTCACACTCACAATCATCTATACACATGCACGCACAAACATGTGCACACACTCACTTCCACACACACACACCCACCACACCCACACATACATATAGACACACACCAACCCACAAATGCACAGACATTCACACAGGCACTTTTAAAAACACAGACTCACACACCCACACATTCTTGTGCACACAGACTCACCTCTAGTTTGGACTCCCCCACCCTCGGAAAAAGGCCTTGGTTATTTACCCTATCCATGCCCCTCAGGATTTTATAAACTTCGATAAGGTCAGCCCTTAGTCTCTGATGCTCATGGAAAACAGCCCCAGCCTATCCAGTCTCTCCCTATAGCTCAAACCCTCAAACCCTGGCAACATCCTTGTAAATCTTTTCTGCATCCTCTCAAGTCATGGGAAACTGGTTAGCAAGCTGACATCACATGGAGTATAGGGACTACTAGCCATTTGGATACAGAACTGGCTGGAAGGTAGTGGTGGTGGAGGGTTGCTTTTCAGACTGGAGGCCTATGACCAGTGGAGTACCACAAGGATCGGTGCTGGGACCTCTACTTTTCATCATTTATATAAATGATTTGGATGTTAACATAGGAGGTATAGTTAGTAAAATTGGATGTGTATTGGACAGAGAAGAAGGTTACCTCAGAGTATCATGAGATCTTGACCAGATGGGCCAATGGACTGAGGAGTGGCAGATGGAGTTTAATTTAGATAAATGCGAGCTGCTGCATTTTGGAAAAGCAAATCAGGACAGCACTTATACACTTGATGGTAAGGTCCCAGGGAGTGTTGCTGAGCAAAGAGACCTTGGAGTGCAGGTTCATAGCTCCTTGAAAGTAGAATTGAAGGTAGACAGGATAGTGAAGAAGGCATGGATTATTCAGGCATGTCCTGTACACACAAAACAGGACAAATCCAACCCGGCCAATTACCATGCCAGCAGTCTACTCTCCGCCATCAGTAAAGTGATGGAATGCGTCATCTACAGTGCTATCAAGCAGCGTCTGCTCAGCAATAACCTGCTCAGTGATGCCCAGTTTGGGCTCCTCCAGGATCACTCAGCTCCTGACCTCATTACAGCTTTGGTTCAAACATAGACAAAAGAGCTGAATTCCAGAGGGGAGGGGAGAGGGACAGCTGTTGACATTGAGGCTGCATTTGACAGAGAGTAGCATCAAGGAGCCCAAGCAAAACTGGAATTAGTGGGTATCAGGGGCCAACTCTCCACTAGCTGGAGTCGTTCCTAACATTTAGGAAGATGGTTGTGGTTGTTGGAGGTCAGTTCTCTCAGCTCCAGGACATCTCTGCAGGAGTTCCTCAGGATAGTGTCCTCGGCCCAACCATTTTCAGCTGTTTCATCAATGACCTTCCCTCCATCAGAAGTGGGGATGTTCATGATGATTGCACAATTCATGACTCCTCAGATACTGAAGCAGACCATGTTCAAATGCAGCACAATCTGGACAATATCCAGGCTTGGTCTGACACATGGCAAGTGATGTTCATGCCACACAAATGCCAGGCAATGACCATCTTCACCAATAGAGATTTTAACTTCCACTTATTGACCTTCAATGGCATCACCATCACTAAATACCCAGTCTCAACACCCTGGGGTTTATTATTGAACAGAAACTGAACTAGAGCAACTGTTTAAATGCAGGGGCTACAAAGGCAGGCCAGAGGCAGTGAGTCCTGCAGTGAGTAACTCCCTGACTCCTCAAAGCCTGCCCATCGTCTACAGGCACAAGTGAGGAACAATGTTCCTTCTAATTCTCTTGCTCACTGCATGGGCTTCTGAGGTCTGCCCATGGCAATAACCAGAACTCAATGGCACGAATGGAGAGCTGATGCCAGTCGCCATGGACAACATCGGAGTGGCTGGGTGCGTGTGTAACCATGCAGCTGGGAGGAAACAGGACTGTGACAGAATACTGCCCACTTGCCTGGATGAATGCTGCTCCAACAACACTCAATAAACTTAACACCATCCAGAAGCTTCACACTTGATTGGCATCACATCCACAAATGTTCACTCCCTCTACACAGTACACGCTCAATAGCAGCAATGTGTACTATCTACAAAATGCATGAAAGGAATTCACCAAAAATTTCTTAGACAGCACCTTCCAAACCCATGACCTCTTCCATCTAGAAGGACAAAGGCAGCAGATACTTGGGAACACCACCACCTTCAGATTCCCCTCCAAGCCACTCCTGAAATATCTCACTGTTGCTTCTCTATTGCTGGGTGAAATTCTGGGAATTGCCCAGGTATTGTGAATCACCCAAAAGCATATGGACAACAGCTGTCGAAGAGGGTGGCTCACCACCACCACCTTCTCAAGGGCTACTCGGGATGGGCAATAAATGCTGGCCCAGCCAGTGACAACCATGACCTATGAGCAAATAAAGTAGCCACACTTAACCACCTTCATGCTGACACACTCACACACATGCACACAACACACAGAGATATATAACCCCCAACATTCACTTGCACTGTCACTCCCGCTCGCGCCCCCCCCCCCCCCCAACATTCAGTCACACCAACACACACACACAAACTAACACTACCATACACACAGAAACACACACCCACAAGAGTTGGGGGAGGGAGAGGACTGTTTTATCTCTGTGGATCAAGCTTTTTTAAAAAGCAGTATTTGACTGTAATTGTGAGTATGGAGTGAGAGGTACCTGTGACTGAATGGCGATTTAAATTGCACTGCAGTGGGTTTGTTGCCTTAGTGTCACAGGGGGACACAGGGGGCTGTGTGATGGAATGGATATGCAAAGCACTCTGAAGTACATACCACCCAAGTAGTGAACAGCCCATTTCATTCTGCTGTCTCCACTTGGGCCACTTTGAAATAGTGTTGTTAACTGTTCAATCCTGTATATAGGAGCACAGGATATATTGTTGGACCTATATTGAATCAGGTCTCTCCCATTTGGGAATGAACTAGTTAAATTTATTTTTCTTTTAAGGAGGTAGGAGTCACGAGTAACTTTAATCTTTATGTGAATGTTTAAAGATCGTAAGTAAATGAGAGAGCTATTTTGAATAGTATTGATGAGAGCTATGCTGTTCTAATATTCAGGCACAATCGCTCAGCATGCTAATGTGCTGCCTGTCACTGCTAAGTTCTCTGTTTCCTACACGCCATTTGTTAAATCCTGGCCCTGTCTGTCGTAATAAAGGTGTTTGGGTAGATATTTCACTTCAACTCTTTACTGTCTGGGCTCTTTACATTACTTGGAGGTGGTATTTAGACAGTGCACAGTCTTTTTGTTATTCCTGCCCAATGTTAAGTGACTTAACGGAGATTAAAACCAGGCAGAATGTAAAAACCAACATTGCCGCCAACTCTGACAGCTTCAAATAGGTTAACATTCCCCACATTGGGGTCTGTTTGCCGTCAGTTTTGCTGACTGTAAGATAGATTTTCAACACATTGTTTTGTTGACTGTGCAGTGGATGTGACACAGTGATCATGAAATACTGACAGTCATGTAAGGAGTCAATATCACATTTTTTTCAATGTTCCTGACAAGATGATTGTAAGGGAATGGCTGGTAAATATTCTGAAAGGATGAGTGCTATTGGCCATGTTGGACTTAAAAGACCTCCCGAAACAGAGTTGATTAATACAGAAATCCTAAAAATATGAATGCATCACTGGGTGGAGCAGGAGTTCTTGTCCATCCCCATTTGCCCTACAGAAGGTAGTGGTGAGCTGATTTTTTTGAACCACTGCAGTCTTCCCTACTATTTGTGTTTAGGGTGTGGATGACGCTGGCTAGGCCAGCATTTGTTGTCTAGAGGGCATTTGATAGTTAACCACCTATACACTCTGTAGTCACATGTAGGCCAGGCGACGGTTAAATTAGATTACTTACAGTGTGGAAACAGGCCCTTCGGGCCAACAAGCCCACACCGACCCTCCAAAGAGCAACCCACCCAGACCCATTCCCCTACATTTACCCCTTCACCTAATACTACGGGCAATTTAGCACGGCCAATTCACCTAACCTGCACATTTTTGGACTGTGGGAGGAAACCGGAGCACACCCACGCAGACAATGTGCAAACTCCGCACAAACAGTTGCCTGAGGTGGGAATTGAACGCAGGTCTCTGGCGCTGTGAGGCAGCAGTGCTAACCACTGTGCCACCACTGCTGATGGCAGATTTCCTTCCCCAAACAATATCAGTGAACCAAATGAGTTTTTACAACAATCAGTAAGAGTTGCATGGTCATCATTAGGCTAGCTTTTAGTTCCAAATTTTTGTTGAATTCAAATTTGTTCATTTTAAATCGAAGATGAAATTTTGTTCAGCAAAGATATTAATGATATGGGCCAAAGGCAGTTATATGGAGTTGAGCCACAGATAATTAGGATCTCATTGAATGGTGGAACAGGCTCAAGGGGCTGAATGGCCTACTCCTGTTCCTAAATTTCACTATCTGCTCAGGAGGGATTCAAACCCACACCCCCGAAGTATTAATATGGATTTCTGGATGATTAAGTCCAGTAACATAACCATACATCCTTGCATCCCCATTGAGGGAGTGGGCAGGACGGGTGGTGAGAGTTTGATTTTGATATTTTGCATTTGGAAGGAAAAAAGGAAAGTTATTTCAAAGGATCAGTTGTATTGGAAGCAAGGTAAGATCAGAGACCGCGTGAAAATTTCATTGTATTAATGTTCAATGTACTCTTCAGGTGATGAACATGAAAAACAATTCCTTTCAGAAGAATTAGCAATTGGCCATTTGACCCTGGTCAGTAAAGGAGTGAATGGAGCATTGACGCAGAGAATAAATTGAAGAGATCAAGAGGGAGAGAAATAATTAAAATGAGTCAATAATTTATTTGAGTCTATGTCATGGTCTAGTTTTATGAATTCCAGGTAGCAGTCAGCTGCCCCTTTCTCAGATAAAGGATGCCTTTTGTATTAACGTTTCCTATTAATGAGACTTCAGTTCCACCGGGTCAAATGCAGAAAATTGTTTTGCATCAATTGTTTAAATAGATTGTCAATTTATAGCTAACTTTTAAAATGTTTACTGAATATTACCTTTTGAATCTAACACCATGCCAATTTTAAAATTCTCAATTTTAAAAATGTTCAGGTCCTTCCAAGGTCTCAGTATGGCCTTTCTCTTGAATCCCCTCTCGCCCCACATTCCTTCTCTTCATTGCTGGTCTTTGAATATCCCCAATTGTTGTCACAGCACTAGTGACAGCTTTCATCCTTCTGGGTTCCCACCCCAGGAAGTAACTCCTTATGTCTCTCCATCTCGCTTCCTTTCTCTGGCCTTCTTTAAAACATTGCTTATAACCTTCCTCTGATATCTCTGTCAAAGTGTGTTCGTTAAGAGCCTCAGAGACTCATTACTATTTTAAAGTTTCCATAAAATGCAGGTATTTTAGTTGATAGAAAAATTCATACAAAGGCTATGGGGTTATCTAGTGGGCAGTGTTGAATTCTGTGATAGACTAATAAAAGGAAGAAGATTGGGTCAAATTGTTTCACAATTTTACAAGCTTTCACCTCCCCGGGTTACAGCATGGAAGGTGACCATTCAGCACATTGTGTCTGTACTGGCCCTTGCACTTGTGTTGAATGTCTATTAGTGAGGCCACGTCTGGAACACTGTGAGCAGTAAATGGTAAAATTACCATACTCCTGTTCTCTCAGTGGGCAGAGATGACTGGGGATGGTTTAACTGTGGGTTACCACGCCTCAGACAAGGGGAGAGATTGAGACAGAGGAACTCTTCGTGGTGCCCTCAGCTGCTGTAGGAATTGAATCCACACTGGCGATATCACAGACCAGCTATCCAGCCAACTAAGTACCCCCTACGAGTCTCCTTATTTATAGAAGGATATAAAATAGCTGGTGACAGTTCAGAGAAGTTTTACTCAATGAATACCTGGAATGGGCTGATGTTTTATGAGAAACTGTTGGATATGCACGGTTCATAAATGTTGGAATTTAGGATTCAGTAAGAGACAATGTGATTCTTTTAATTTGCTCATGGAATGTGGACTTCACTGGTGAGGCCAATGTCCTGGCTCATCTCAGAAAGCTGTTAAGAGTCAAACACATTGCTGTGGGTTTGGAGTCATATGTAGGTCAGACCAGGAAAGGATGGCAGGTTTCCTTTCTTTAAAAAAAGGCTTTTATGACAGCAGGCACTGGTTACATGAATGCTAGTTTTTAAAAAAAATTCAGATATTTGTTAAATTTAACCATCTTCCATAGTGGGATTTGAACCAATATCACAAGAACATTAGGTTGGGGCTCTAAGTTACTACCCTAATGACATTGCCATTACGTTCCCATTGTGATTGCATTTGATCTAAATGTATAAAATGCGAGGAGAAAGTGAGGATTGCAGATGCTGGAGATCAGAGTCGAATAGTGTGGTGCTGGAAAAGCACAGCAGGCCAGGCAGCATCCGAGGAGCAGGAGAATGGACGTTTCGGGCATAAGCCCTTCATCAGGAATGAGGCTTGTGGGCTGGGGGGTGCTGAGAGATAAATGAGAGGGGTTGGGGTTGTGGGGGGGGGGGAGGTGCTGGGAATGCTATAGGGAGATGAAGGTGGGGGGGGGGGGGGCGGTGCGAAGGTAATAGGTCAGAGAGGAGGGCCGAACAGATAGGTGTGAAGGAAGAGGTATAGTTAGGACCATTCAAGAGGGTGGTGTCAAGTTGGAAGGGTGGGATTGGGATTGAGTGAGGGGGAGGGGAGATAGGGAAAGTGGTGAAATCCACAATGATCCCATGTGGTTGGAGGGTCCCAAGGCGGAAGATGAGGTGTTCTTCCTCCAGGCGTTGGGTGGTTAGGGTTTGGCGATGGAGGCAGCCCAGGATCTGCATGTCCTTGGCTGAGTGGGAGGGGGAGTTAAAGTGTTTAGCCACAAGGGAGTGGGGTTAGTTGGTGCGGGTGTCCCAGTGATGTTCTCTGAAATGATCTGCAAGTAGGTGCCCTGTCTCCCCCATGTGGAGGAAACCACATCATGTGCAACGGATACAGTAGAGAATGTGTGTGGAAGTGAAGGTAAATTTATGAAGAGGGGGTCTCAATAGAGAGGAATGTGGAGAGAATGATTCCTCTTCTGGAAGAACCAACAATCTGTGGTGTAAGGGTGGGGGGACTGTTTGAAAATAAGGGATCACCCATTCAAGGCAGAGAAAAAGCAATTTTCTTTTCGTCCTGAGACTTTGGAATTCTGTCCCTGAAACTACAGTAGAAGCTGAATCCTTACATATTTTTGAGGTAGAGGTGAATGGGTTCTTGTGAAATGGAGGGGCAAGTTTGGTGAAATGCTAGCTGGGATAGGCAGGAATTATTTATAGTCAGATCAGTCATGACCTTATTCAATGTTGGAGCAAGCCTGAGGGGCTGAATGGCCTTCTCCTGCTTTTCGCTTATATGTCTACACTCTGATTTTCTGGATTT
Organism: Chiloscyllium plagiosum; assembly: GCF_037043375.1. NCBI lineage: Eukaryota > Metazoa > Chordata > Chondrichthyes > Orectolobiformes > Hemiscylliidae > Chiloscyllium > Chiloscyllium plagiosum. Next base: position 4,403,959 of record NW_028270168.1, read on the forward strand.
GCTTCCAGTTTAATATTAACCAATCTGACTTTACAGCAGAGTATCTCTAGGTTTCTATTCCTCAAACTGAGTATAATGTATTCTTCCCCTTTCTTCAGTCTGATATGTCGCTGCACCTGTCTCTCACATCAGCTATAGCATTTGGGTTTGATTCAATACCCCGCACCTTGTTCCCTTTCTATATCCATAAAGTGAATTTAATAACTGGGGTTGTGTTATTTGTAACTTTCCACTCTTTGTAAACAATCCCACGTTATGCTTTATTTCTATAAATGCATCCAGGTCACAATCTGAACCTGATTACCTCCTGAATTTTCATTGCACAGTGTCTCTTTTTTTATCTTCAATAGGATTATTTATTTTCTCTACATCATCTTGCTGCACTTTCCATTTTCTGAATGCTTTGTGAAGATGTGAGTCATGTTGACATAAGGTGGTTGGCATATGAAAAATGTTTAGTCATTACCATTTAAATTACATCCACTAAAACATTTCAAACTGGGTTATTTCAGTTGGAATATCAATGTCATTTTTGACCAGCTCCATTGACAGAATAATTGAAATGACCATGCAAGACAAATGCGTAAGGTGTTCACTTTCAAATCATGAAAATGGTCCTATTGGTATATCTAGGATTTCTGTGTGCTTCTGGCTACTTAATGTATAAAGTTTACCTGTTGTTTTTGTGGCAATGTGTTATATGGTGGCTCAGTGGTTAGCATTGCTGCCTCATGGTGCCAGAGACCTGGCGCTATGTTCAAATTCCACCCACAGGCTACAGTCTATGTGGAGTTTGCACATTGTCCCCGTGTCTGGGTGGGTTTCGACTGGGAGTCCAAATATGTGCAGATTAGGGTGGATTGGACATGGGAAATTTCCCATAGTGTCCAGGATGTGTAAGTTAGGTGGATTAGCGATAGGCAATGTAGAGTTACAGGGATAGAGTAGGGAGTCTATGATTTTAACCCTACTAACCAGTCAACTATGCGGGGACTTGTTGAAAGCCTTGCTAAAGTCCATCTACTGCTCTGCCTTAATGTATCTTCTTTGCCACCTCTTCATAAAACTCACTCAAATATGTGAGACATGATTTCTAAGAATCATAGAATTCCTACAGGGTGGAAGGAGGCCATTCACTCCACACTGACCCTCCAAAGAGCATTCTACACCCCCAACCTATCCAGAATTTCCGATGGCCAATTCACCTAACTTGCCCATCTTTGGCATGTGAGGGGAAACTGGAGCATCCAGAGGAAACTCATGCAGAGATGGGGAGAACATGCAAATTCTACACAGACATTCGCCTGAGGGTGGAATCAAACCCACGTCCCTGATACTGTGAGGCAGCAGTACTAACCACTGAGCCACTCCTTTGCACAAAAATGGGAAATGCAGAGATGGTGTGGGTCGTGGTGGGATGCACCTTGAAGGGCTGGTGTGGATATATACTTAAGTGGGAAATCAGGAGGGCAAAAAGGGGGCATGAAATTGGTAAATAGAGTTAAGGAGAATCCAAAGGGTTTTTACAAATACATTAAGGACAAAAAGGTAACTAGGGAGAGAATATGGTCCCTCAAAGATCAGCAAAGCAGCCTTTGTGTGGAGCCGCAGGAGATGGGGGAGATACTAAACAAGTATGTTGCATCAGTGTTAACTGTGGAAAAGGACATGGAAGATATAGAATATGGGGAAATAGATGGTGACATCTTGAAAAATGTCCATATTACAGAGGATGAAGTGCTGAATGTCTTGAAATGCATAAAAGTGGATAAATACCCAGGACCTGATCAGGTGTACCCTAGAGCTATGTGGGAAGCTAGGGAAGTGATTGCTGGGCCTCTTGCTGAGATATTTGTATCATCGATAGTCATAGGTGAGATGCCAGAAAACTGTAGGTTGGCTAATGTGGTGCCACTGTTGAAGAAGGGTGGTAAGGACAAGCCAGGGAACTATAGACCGGTGAGCCTGACGTTGGTGGTGGGCAAGTTGTTGGAAAGAATCCTGAGGCACAGGATGTACATATATTTGGAAAGGCAAGGACTGATTAGGGATAGTCAACATGGCTTTGTGCGTGGGAAATCATGTCTCACAAACTTGATTGAGTTTTTTGAAGAAATAAAAAAGAGGATTGAGACAACAGAGCAGTAGAAGTGATCTATATGGACTTCAGTAAGGCGTTCGACAAGGTTCCCCATGGGAGACTGTTTAGCAAGGTTAGATCTCATGAAATACAAGGAGAACTAGCCATTTGGATACAGAACTGGCTCAAAGGTAGAAGACAGAGGGGGAAGTGGGTTGTTTTTCACACTGGAGGCCTGTGAGCAGTGGAATACCACAAGGATTGGTGCTGGGTCCACTACTTTTCATCATTTACATAAATGATTTGGATGTGAGTATAAGAGGTACAGTTAGTAAGTTTGCAGATGACACCAAAATTGGAGGTGTAGTGGACAGCAAAAAAGGTTACCTCGGATTACACTGGGATCTTGTTCAGATGGGCCAATGGACTGAGAAGTGGCAGATGGAGTTTAATTCAGATAAATGCGAGGTGCTGCACTTTGGGAAAGCAAATCTTAGCAGGACTTATATACTTAATGGTAAGATCCTAGGGAGTGTTGCTGAACAAACAGACCTTGGAGTGCAGTTTCATAGCTCCTTGAAAGTGGGATGCAGGTAGATAGGATAGTGAAGAAGGCATTTGGTATGCTTTCCTTTATTGGTCAGAGTATTGAGTACAGGAGTTGGGAGGTCATGTTGCGGCTGTACAGGACATTGGTTAGGCCACTGTTGGAATATTGCATGGAATTCTGGTCTCCTTCCTATCGGAAGGATGTTGTGAAACTTGAAAAGGTTTACAAGGATGTTGCCAGGGTTAGAGGATTTGAGCTATAGGGAGATGTTGAATAGGCTGGGGCTGTTTTCCCTGGAGCGTCGGAGGCTGAGGGGTTACCTTATAGAGGTTTATAAAATCATGAGGAGCATGGATAGGGTAAATAGACAAGGTCTTTTCCCTGAGGTGGGGGAGTCCAGGACTAGAGGACATAGGTTTAGGGTGAGAGGGGAAAAATATAAAAGAGACGTAAGGGGCAACGTTTTCACACAGAGGGTGGTGCATGAGTGGAATGGGCTGTCAGAGGAAGTGGTGGAGGCTGGTACAATTGCAACATTTAAAAGGCATCTGGATGGGTATATGAATATGAAGGGTTTGGAGGGATACGGGCTGGGTGCTGGCAGGTGGGAATAGATTGGGTTGGGATAGCTGGTCGGCATGAACGAGTTGGACCGAAGGGTCTGTTTCCACGCTGTACATCTCTATGACTCGATATGCCAACAGCCTGATCCTATGCTGTAAGGATTCTATGAAAGTGTTTTTGTATTGATTATACATATGTCATTGAATTCCAACAATCACAATTCCATGTAGCTTGCAAGAGATGACCTATGACCCAGGGAAAGTGGATCTCTAGCCTGTGAATTTCAATATCCCACTAACCATTCCTGATACATAAACAGACAAATTGGGAGTGGGCATTTGAGAGATCAGTAATGATATCTACATCTTTTGCTGAGGATAGTGTTTCATTGCAAGCGCAAGTCTCCTGGAATGAAAAAATATCTTGCGTGCAAAGCAATGCGTGTTTCGAATGTGCTATGTTCTCATACTCTGGTGCTTTGGTCTTTGGGGATTTAAAGAGCATTGCCAGTGGAAATATTGTGAGTCGCTTGTGTAAAATATAATACACTATCAGTAATATTTCCATATATGCATACAAGTGATACCAAAAGTATATTACCAGGAAGGTAAAATAGAGAAATGATAATTGTGCGTTATTATTTGAGTTTGTCAAGTCTTTCTTGTATTAATAAATGATCTTTCAGGATCAACTAAAATTGATTTATAATCCTTCAATTATGTAAGCTCATTTAACATTTGGTTAGATTTTACATGTGTCTAACCGTACACAGCCACTCGAGCTGGTAGTTAGTATATGTTGGGCCTGTTTTTGTACCAAAGACCTTGCTTCTGCAATTAAAACAGTGGGCTCCATTCCTTTGTATGAGTAAACCCTGTAAATATGTCATTTAGGGACTTAACATCTGCTGAAGGCCATCTGTGTAAAGTTTGGTCCTTATGAGCAAAGCAGACATTGGCCGTGAATGTGCTCATAATTTGACCCTAAGTGTTAGTTAATGAAACTTAGCAAGTGCTCACCCATGGCCCCTAATCCTGGTGCTTGCCATCATCCCTGGAGTTTGCCTGACAAGCTGTAATTGAATATCTGCATGAGCTAGGGCATCATCTGGAATGACAGGCACTAAGACAAGTGTTCAGCCTTTAGCCTGACCTTTGTTTGTGTGGGTTTGTGAAGCAGCTTGCATTCGTGAATAACTCCAGTCTGCTCTGTGGAGAATCACAGAATGGAGTGAGTCACCACAATACACTGTCAGTCGCATCAGCACAAGTGGATACCCATTTAAATGAGCAGGAAGGTAGGACCTATGGAGGTGACCCTGGATGCAGGGGTGTGGATGGTAGTTTCGACTGTTCTGTGAGAAGTTGGCTCCTGCCTTTGTGCACCTTTGCAGATGGAGAGCTCCCAGTGACAGTGACTACCTGCTGATCTATGAGAGATGGTCAAATAGGATGCTTGCATCGTCATGGAGACATGTCCTTCCATAACTTATTTATAAAAAACTGCAATTGGTTTGGAATCTTCTAGAACCACTTTTTTTTAAAACTTGGACAAAAAAAGTCTGCGAAAGATGGCTGCTGAGGCGTCACCTACCTTGATCTGTCTTTAAAGGGCAAAAGGCCACCTTCCAGACCAAGGCTTGTCAAAACTAAAGCTAAATATCTCCGGTCCTGGATATCTGAAATTACAATTAAACCAACTGGAAAACACAGCATGTCAGGCAGCATCCATCAAGAGAAACATTTCAGATTGATGAGATTCATTGAAATCACAAGAGTCTATTCTCATCTTTTGAAAACATCAGAAGATGTTTCCTGTCTTGAATGTTTGAAGAAAAGATAGCCAGGGCAAAGGTCAGCACGCAAAGACCCAGCTTGTAGCAAAACGTTTAAGCCCAACACCATATTTGGAAGGGGATTATGAAGGACAGCATAATCAGACCCCCTTTTAATAAAAAGCTTTGAATGGTATCTAAAAATATATATCATCAACTGCAGAGTAGCAACATTAACATTTGTAACCACAGACCTGGAGGCTGCAGTAGGGGAAATTCTCCACAGTTGCTCCTACTCAAGTCCATGAAAACCCAACTCATGGTATTGACATCACAATAACTGACTTGGTTACTTGCACAAAGTCAACCTCTTCAAGAGAATCCTCCAACTACATAAATTGGCTTTGGCTATTAAATTCACCTAACAACACTTCAGGGTAAAAGATCTCTTCTTCACCAGGCCTGGTCATGTTTTTTGTTAATTATTAATTATTCCTTTCTTTATAGCTTGTTAAAATTACACTTTCTTTTTTAACTGGAAATTTGGTGTATGTGTGTCTGTGTGTGTGTCTGTGTGTGTGTATGTGTGTCTGTGTGTATGAGTGTGTATCTGTGTGTGTGTGTGTGTCTGTGTGTGTGCGTGTGTGTCTGTCTGTGTGTCTATGTGTATGTGTGTGTGTGTCTGAGTGAGTGCAATAGCATTAGATTTTCGAGGTGAATGCATGAATAAATAGTTCTCTTGCTGCTGGTTGTTCAATTTGCCCTCATACTGAAAGTTAAGAAATAAGCATTTCTTCCTTTTTGAACAGGCCTTGATTAGGAAGAGACGAAAAGTGTGTTGCTGGAAAAAACACAGCAGGTCAGGCAGCATCCAAGGAGCAGGACAACCGATGTTCTGGATATAAAACCTTTATCAGGAATGACGAAGGGCTTGTGCTTGAAACGTCGATTGTCCTGCTCCTTGGATCCTGCCTGACCTGCTGTGCTTCTCCAGCACCACACTTTTCGACTTTGACTCTCCAGCATCTGCAGCTCCTCACTTTCCCTTAATTGATGAAGGAGAGTTAAGAATGGAAACAGGATTTACAGTTCTTTCTCAAACCGTATTGATCAATTGTGAAGAGCTCTTGTGAATGATGCCTGGATCCCTGCTGTAGCAGTGGCGAGAAAGTGATCTACAGCAGGTATAGAAAATAATGAAGAAAGCTCATGAAATGCTGGCCTTATCTGCAGAGGACTGGAGTATAAGGATGGAGAGTTTATGCTGGAGTTAAACAAAACCCTACTGGGAGCACTGGAAGTAGATCTGGGCACCACCCCTCAGGAAGGATAGGTTAGCTTTGGAGGGAGTACAATGTAGGTTTACAGGAATGATACCTGCACTGTGTAGGTTAAGTTATGTGGAGAGATTACACAAATGAGGCCTGTTTTCTCTGGAATTTAGAAGGCTATGAGGTGATCTGATCGAAGCCTTCAAAATGTTTATAGGAAGAGACAGTGTAGATAAAGATAAACTATTTACACTGGTTGGGGATTCTAGAACCAGGAGGCATTGTCTGAGAATCAGGGTCAGACTGTTCAGGAGATGTTAGGGAGCACTTCTACACACAGGGTGGGAGAGGTTTGGAACTCTCTTCCAGAAACAGCCATGGATACTGAATCAGTTGTTAAATTTAATCTGAGATCGATAATGTTTTGTTAAGCAAAGGTATTAGGGATATGGGCCAAAGGCAGGTATATGGAGATGGGCCACAGAGCAGCCATGATCTCATTCAATGGCAGAACAGGCTCAAGGGGCTGAATAGCCTACTCCTGTTCCTAGGATATCAGATCTGTGAAATCTGTAAGCTTATGGAGAACTCACCTAAAGCAAACTGTGAAGTCATTGTCTGGCTATTTGTGACCTTGTAGGTGAGTGAATATTGTGATGATTAATATATCCAATGGCTAAACAGTGAATTTGCCACTCGCTCCATGATGAATACAGGATGATCTGTAAGGAGGGGTGCCCAGGTTGGCAGGCCTCTGACCTGAGAGTGACCCATACCCAGGAATGACCCTGACCCTTGTGTCTATCTGGACATGGACTGGGTATAGGTTAAAAAACAGCTTTGTATAATTATTCAAGGATGCACAGTAGCTGGTCTCTGAATAATAGCTTGACATTTCTCTCTGCACAAAAGTTGCTTTGGATAATTCCTATATCTTTGTAGCTTCAGTACTTTTTGGAGAGGCAGAGACTGGACCTCAAAATGAAGAGTATGTGGCTTATGGTGACTGTAATATTACAACTTAATGCTACCATATGTACAACATAAACAAAAGGGAACTTTTAATTTTATTTCTTCAGTAGCTCATTTTACAAATGTGACAGGGTCCTCTCCATGGGATTGGGGGAGGTTACATGTTGGCTGGTTTAAGGTTACCTGCTAACTTGTTATCTTGTGTAGATCTGTTATTAGAAACTGTCAATGTAGGGATTAGCTGGGCACATATCGTTGTAAGAAATTTACTCTTCAACAGTAATCACAATGCAGCTTTGGTCCTGCAACGTGCTGTCTGTTTTTCAACATTATTGCTTTTCTGTTCCTACAAATGCGTTTGCTTCTTGCGTCAGATGCACCTCAGGACTAACTGACACTGTTGTACAGACAATTTTCCATGATTTTGTAAGTGTTGAAATTGCTTCCATACAGATGGCAACTCTGCAGCTGTAAAGTTCTTTGGGATGTCGGAAGTTTATTTTGGAAAGCCGTTCCAATATACTTCTCCTCCTTGTATCTCTTGAGCTGGAGAAAGTGAAATGGAATCAGGTTTTGATGCCTACAAGCCACCAAGCTTTCCAATGGCCAATCTTGACGCAGGAGTCACATTTTGACTCGTTCCTGATCTCATTTGAGTCACAAGAACATTTGCTGTTAGCTTACACAGCGCTTGGAAGAACAGTAGAAATGTCCAAGTAAATGCAGGAACAACCTTGCATGCATTCCAACTTTGTGTGGCTGGTCTCCCTGGGAGTCAGTGCTGCAGCGGACCTGCTCAGACCTTTCTTGCCTTGCTCCATTCAAAATCAGCTCGCACTTTCGAAGATTGAATGTCAAAGCAGCCAGTGGATAAATAGCTTTGGGATAAGAAAACATGGAAACACGCATCTAGGGAGCCAAAGCATCCAAACAACTATTTATGACTGTGGTATGACAATTCAAATAAAGCCTCGAAGGAACTCCATTCCGTTACCTCTGCATTACATCTCCCTTCTTGTGGTTGAGTTAATCAACTACAATTGTATCAGCCCTTTTATTTTCACACAATTGAATCAGTCATTTATTTGCAAGGCTATTTCTTATGAGACAAAGTAAAGGATTGATTGACATCAAACACAGCTGAAGGTCAGAAGCATTAATTGAAAAAGAAATGGTCTTTTTATGTGTGTTTGGGTTTTAATTATTGATTTTATTTCTCCAGTTAAAAGGCAAACTACAGTAAAATAAAAGACAGGAAGACATTAACACAATCTTTCCCATATTCCATGTTACACATGTCACTTTTTAACTTCCTTTATGTTTTTGTGAAGATACAATTTATAGAATTATAGGATCATAGAGTGTCTGCAGTGTTGAAGCAAGCCATTCGGCCCATTGAGTCCGCACTGACTCTCCGCAGAGCATCCCATCACCCCACCCTATCCATACAACCCTGCATTTGCCATAGCTAATCCACCCAGTCTTCTTGGCTCTATCATTAGAATTGAATATCTCCACAATCTCATGTTGCCCAAATCTAACATTTCAGTATTTTATGCAAATGGGCTTTCTTGGAACACAAAAGAGGAGTCAGGAATGAGAAAACAGCTCATCAAATGCCTGAATATTAACAGCCTTACCTGTTGGAGACTGGGCAGGAGCAGTTACATAATCACCAGTCCATTACCTCTTTAATGCCATTGTCTGCCCTCTGCGCCCCACTTTCTATCTCCTTACTCAACACTCAGGAGTGCCTGCCAGAAACAACTACTGAATATTGATCACCTAAAGAAAAATACTGTGGAAGACAGAAATCTGAAATAAAAACAGAAAGTGCATGAAATACTCAGCAGGTTTGGCAGGAGAGAAAGACAAAGTTAACATTTCACGAGAGTGAAATTTCATCAGGTATTTTGACCAATGGGTAAAATTATAGACCGAAACCAGTTCACTGAGTTCAAGCTTTACATTCATACCTTTTGAATGTTAAAGGACCTTGGCCTACTATTCTTTTTTATTCACTCTTGGGATGTGGGCATCGCTGGCTGGGCCAGCATTTATTGCCCATCTCTAGTGCCCCTTGAGAAGGTGATGGTGAGCTACCTTCTTGAACTGGTGCAGTCCACATGTAGGTTGACCCTCAATGTCCTTAGGGAGGAAGTTCCAGCATTTTAATCCTGTAACAGTGAAGGAAGGATGATATAGAACAAAGAACCAAGAAAATTTACAGAGTAGGAACAGGCCCTTCGGCCCTCCAAGCCTCTGCTGATCCAAGTCCACTGTCTAAGTCTATTGCCCAATTCCTAAAGATCTGTATCCCTCTGCTCCCCACCTACTCGTGCATCTGTCCAGACATACTTTAAATGAATTTACCGTGCCTGCCTCTACTACCTCTGCTGGCAATGCATTCCAGGCACCTACCACCCTCTATGTAAAGTACTTTCCACATGTATCCCCCTTAAACTTTTCACCTTTCACCTTGAACGCATGACCTCCCATTATTGAATTCTTCATCCTGGGAAAAAGCTTATCTCTATCCACTCTGTTTATACCCTTCATGATTTTGTAAACCTCAATCAGGTCCCACCTCAATCTCCTTTCTAATGAAAACAATTCTAACCTACTCAACCTCTTTTCATAGCTAGCACCTTCCATACCAGGCAACATCCTCGTAAACCTTCTCTGTACCCTCTCCAAAGTGTCCACATCCTTTTGGTAATGTGGTGACCAGAACTGTACACAATATTCTAAATGCGGCTGAACCAAAGTCTTGTACAATTTTAACATGACCAGCCTGCTGTTATACTCAATACCCCGTCCAATGAAGGCAAGCATACCATATGCCTTCTTGATCATTCTGCCCACCTGTGCAGCCACCTTCAGGGTACAATGGACCTGCACTCCCAGATCTCTCTGCTCATCAACTTTTCCCAAGGATCTTCCGTTTACAATATAGTTCACTCTAGAATTAAACCTTCCAAAATGCATTACCTCACATTTGCCTGGATTGAACTCCATCTGCCACTTCTCCACCCAACTCTCCAGTTTATCTATATTCTCCTGTATTCTTTGATAGTCCCCTATGTTTTCTGCTACTCTACCAATCTGCGTATCAGATATATTTCCATGTCAGGGTAATGAGGGGCTTGTCAGGGAACTTACAGATGGTGGTGTTCCCATGTATCTTCCACCCTTGTCCTTCTAAATGGAAGTGGTCATTGGAAGTGCACATGTATTTGAAAGGTGCTGTCTAGCCAACTTTGCTCAGGGAGGCAATGGCCTGGTGGTGTTATCATTAGATTATTAACCTGGAAACTGAACTAATGTTCTGGGACGTTGGTTCAAATCCCATCACTGCAGATGATGGAAATGCATTCAATTAAAACAAAACTTTGGAATTAAGAATCTGCTGATGAACATATAACCAAGAAGGCTACAGGGATGCTAGATTTTATTATGTGAGGAATTGAACATAAAAGTTAGGATGTTATACTTCAGTTATAGAAGACATTGGTAAGGCCACACCTTGAATGCTGTGTATAGTTTTTGTCTCATTTAAGGAAGGATATAAATGGTGGTTCAGATAGGGATTACATGTTTGACACCTGAGTTAAACAGCTAGGAGACCAGATGCTGGAAGCCAGAGTCAATAGGTGTGAAGCTGGAAAAGCACAGCAGGTCAGACTGCATCCAAGGAGCAGGAAAGTCAACATTTTGGGTGGAGATTCAGCCCAAAACACTGACTTTCCTGCTCCTTGGATGCTGTCTGAGCTACTGTGCTTTACCAGCTTCACATCTATTGACCTGAGTTGAGTTTTGAATTGCATAAGGTCCTGGCTGGACTTGACAAGGTGGATGTAGAAATAATTATTTCTTCTGTGGATCCATCCAAAACTATATTCTGTCTTAAAATTAGGGATCGTCCTTTCAGGATAGAGATGAGAAGGAATTTTTTTTCTCTCAGAGGGCTATGTGAACTTTCAAACTCTTTTCCCCACAAGGTAGTGGAGGAATATCATTAAATATTTTTAAGACAGAGGTAGATATATTGTTGCTAGCCAGGGAATGGAAGTACACCTGATGAAGGAGCGTCGCTCCGAAAGCTAGTGTTCTTCCAATTAAACCTGTTGGACTATAACCTGGTGTTGTGTGATTTTTAACTTTGTACACCCCAGTCCAACACCGGCATCTCCGAATCATAGGGGATGGAAGGTAGAGGTAGATATATTGTTGTTAGCTGGGGGATGGTAGGTAGAGGTGGATATATTGTTGTTAGCTGGGGGATGGTAGGTAGAGGTAGATATATTGTTGTTAGCTGGGGGATGGTAGGTAGAGGTGAATATATTGTTGTTAGCTGGGGGATGGTAGGTAGAGGTGGATATATTGTTGTTAGCTGGGGGATGGTAGGTAGAGGTGGATATATTGTTGTTAGCTGGGGGATGGTAGGTAGAGGTAGATATATTGTTGTTAGCTGGGGGATGGTAGGTAGAGGTGAATATATTGTTGTTAGCTGGGGGATGGTAGGTAGAGGTGGATATATTGTTGTTAGCTGGGGGATGGTAGGTAGAGGTGGATATATTGTTGTTAGCTGGGGGATGGTAGGTAGAGGCAGATATATTGTTAGCTGGGGGATGGTAGGTAGAGGCAGATATATTGTTGCTAGCTGGGGGATGGTAGGTAGAGGCAGATATATTGTTAGCTGGGGGATGATAGGTAGAGGTAGATATATTGTTAGCTGGGGGATGGTAGGTAGAGGCAGATATATTGTTGCTAGCTGGGGGATGGTAGGTAGAGGCAGATATATTGTTAGCTGGGGGATGGTAGGTAGAGGCAGATATATTGTTGCTAGCTGGGGGATGGTAGGTAGAGGCAGATATATTGTTAGCTGGGGGATGGTAGGTAGAGGTGAATATATTGTTGCTAGCTGGGGGATGGTAGGTAGAGGCAGATATATTGTGGTTTGCTGGGGGATGGTAGGTAGAGGTGAATATATTGTTAGCTGGGGGATGGTAGGTAGAGGCAGATATATTGTTGTTAGCTGGGGGATGGTAGGTAGAGGTGAATATATTGTTAGCTGGGGGATGGTAGGTAGAGGCAGATATATTGTTAGCTGGGGGATGGTAGGTAGAGGTGAATATATTGTTGCCAGCTGGGGGATGGTAGGTAGAGGCAGATATATTGTTGTTAGCTGGGTGATGGTAGGTAGAGGCAGCTATATTGTTAGCTGGGGGATGGTAGGTAAAGGCAGATATATTGTTGCTAGCTGGGGGATGGTAGGTAGAGGTGAATATATTGTTGTTAGCTGGGGATGGTAGGTAGAGGTAGATATATTGTTGCTAGCTGGGGGATGGAAGGTAGAGGCAGATATATTGTTAGCTGGGGGATGGTAGGTAGAGGTGAATATATTGTTGCTAGCTGGGGGATGGTAGGTAGAGGCAGATATATTGTGGTTTGCTGGGGGATGGTAGGTAGAGGTGAATATATTGTTAGCTGGGGGATGGTAGGTAGAGGCAGATATATTGTTGTTAGCTGGGGGATGGTAGGTAGAGGTGAATATATTGTTAGCTGGGGGATGGTAGGTAGAGGCAGATATATTGTTAGCTGGGGGATGGTAGGTAGAGGTGAATATATTGTTGCCAGCTGGGGGATGGTAGGTAGAGGCAGATATATTGTTGTTAGCTGGGTGATGGTAGGTAGAGGCAGCTATATTGTTAGCTGGGGGATGGTAGGTAAAGGCAGATATATTGTTGCTAGCTGGGGGATGGTAGGTAGAGGTGAATATATTGTTGCTAGCTGGGGGATGGTAGGTAGAGGTGAATATATTGTTGTTAGCTGGGGATGGTAGGTAGAGGTAGATATATTGTTGCTAGCTGGGGGATGGAAGGTAGAGGTGAATATATTGTTGTTAGCTGGGGGATGGTAGGTAGAGGCAGATATATTGTTGCTAGCTGGGGGATGGTAGGTAGAGGCAGATATATTGTTAGCTGGGGGATGGTAGGTAGAGGTGAATATATTGTTGCTAGCTGGGGGATGGTAGGTAGAGGCAGATATATTGTGGTTTGCTGGGGGATGGTAGGTAGAGGTGAATATATTGTTGTTAGCTGAGGATGGTAGGTAGAGGCAGATATATTGTTGCTAGCTGGGGGATGGTAGGTAGAGGCAGATATATTGTTAGCTGGGGGATGGTAGGTAGAGGTGAATATATTGTTGCTAGCTGGGAGATGGTAGGTAGAGGCAGATATATTGTGGTTTGCTGGGGGATGGTAGGTAGAGGTGAATATATTGTTAGCTGGGGGATGGTAGGTAGAGGCAGATATATTGTTGTTAGCTGGGGGATGGTAGGTAGAGGTGAATATATTGTTGTTAGCTGGGGGATGGTAGGTAGAGGCAGATATATTGTTAGCTGGGGGATGGTAGGTAGAGGTGAATATATTGTTGCTAGCTGGGGGATGGTAGGTAGAGGTGAATATATTGTTAGCTGGGGATGGTAGGTAGAGGCAGATATATTGTTGTTAGCTGGGGGATGTTAGGTAGAGGTGAATATATTGTTGTTAGCTGGGGATGGTAGGTAGAGGTAGATATATTGTTGCTAGCTGGGGGATGGAAGGTAGAGGTGAATATATTGTTGTTAGCTGGGGGATGGTAGGTAGAGGTGAATATATTGTTGCTAGCTGGGGGATGGGAGGTAGATGCAGATATATTGTTGCTAGCTGGGGGATGGTAGGTAGAGGCAGATATATTGTTGCTAGCTGGGGGATGGTAGGTAGAGGTGAATATATTGGGGCAGCACGGTGGCACAGTGGTTAGCACTGCTGCCTCACAGTGCCAGAGACCCGGGTTAAATTCCCGACTCAGGTGACTGACTGTGTGGAGTTTGCACATTCTCCCCGTGTCTGCGTGGGTTTCCTCCGGGTGCTCCGGTTTCCTCCCACAGTCCAAAGATGTGTGGGTCAGGTGAATTGGCCATGCTAAATTGCCCATAGTGTTAGGTTGTAGGGGTATGGGTGGGTTGCACTTCGGCGGGTCGGTTTGGACTTGTTGGGCCAAAGGGCCTGTTTCCACACTGTAAGTAATCTAATCTAATCTAAATATTGTTGCTAGCTAGGGGATGGTAGATAGAGGCAGATATATTGTTGTTAGCTGGGGGATGGAAGGTAGAGGCACATATATTGGTGCTAGCTAGGGATGGAAGGCTATCGAGTTGGATGGGAATATGGAATTTGAAACACAAACAGACCAGCCATGATCTCACCAAATGGCTAGGCAGACTTGATGGGCCAAATGGTCTACTTCTGCTTCTGTTTTGTATGTTCATATGGTTTAGCCTTTGAAGAAAGGTAAAGAAATTTCAACCAACTTTAATCTTGCCTCCTTCAGTGACAATTTTAAATTGATGACCACTCAGTCCTGTGTCTAGATTAAATAATCTTTGTTTATTCTCCCTGTGAAAACTCAACATGAATTTCAATTAATATTAATTCTCCATACAGCTCTCTTTTTTTTCCTAATGGCAATACTGCCAGAGATTTAGTTGCTTCGTTCTCACTGTCAACAAAATCTAGAGAAGCAAGTGCTTCTCTCTTTGCATTACAGTGAGTGAGGTCATGAACAGGGTGATGATGGTACACTTTGAAAATTACTTCAGCTAAATTAAAAGATTGTGAGAGGAGGCAGTACAGTTTTTAAACAGGCAAAGTCAAGTTTAGCACCCAAAAATGATAGAGTGATCTTCAATTGGCATAGCTGAATGAACTGTTAAAACCTTTGTTAATGAATGGAAATAAACCAAAACCACTGCTTTTATCTGCATTGATCTTTGGACAAGGCATTGAACTGTATCATTGGAACAATTTTATGCCAGTTAGATTTATTTTAGTGGTGGGCAAATGGTTAAAATCAATCCTGAGAGACAGGATATACTGTCACTTAGAAAGATATGGACTGGTCAGGGATAGTCAGCATGGCTTTGCTAAAGGAAGGTGATTCCTTACAAATTTGATTGAATTCTTTGAGGAAGTGACAAATAGGATTGATGGGTACTGCATTGGATGTTGTCTACATGGATTGTAGTTAGTCATTTGTCAAGGTCCCAAACGGGAGACTGGTCAAATAAGTAAAAGCCCAGGGGATACAGGGTAATGTGTCACATTGGATCTAAAGTTCACTTGGTGTCCTTGCGATTGGAAAATTGTTGCAAGTGGTGTTCTGCAGGGCTCTGTGGTTGGGATCTTGCTGTTTGTTTTATGTATTAATGGTTTAGACTTGAACATGGAAGTATAACTGGGAAATTTACAGAGACTTATAAATTGGCCATGTAGGAGATAGTGTAGAGGATAGCTGTAAGCTCCAAAATGATATTGATGGTTTGATTAGATTACAGTGTGGAAACAGGCCCTTCGGCCCAACAAGTCCACACCGACCCGCCGAAGCGAAACCCACCCATACCCCTACATTTACTCCTTACCTAACACTACGGGCAATTTAGCATGGCCAATTCACCTGACCCTGCACATCTTTGTGACTGTGGGAGGAAACCGGAGCACCCGGAGGAAACCCACGCAGACACGGGGAGAACGTGCAAACTCCGCACAGTCAGTCGCCTGAGGCGGGAATTGAACCCGGGTCTCTGACGCTGTGAGGCAGCAGTGCTAACCACTGTGCCACCGTGCCGGTTTGGTGGAGTCGGAGGGAAAATGTCAGAGTTCAACTCTGATAAGTGTGAGGTAATACATGTAGGGAGGTCAAATAGCTAAAGGCAATACACAATAAATGGGGATAAACTGAGAGGTGGAGATGAAGTGAGAGATCTTGGTGTACAAATGCAAAGGCCCCTAAGTGCAGCAATACGGGTAGACACGGTTGTAAAGGAGGCAAATGGAATACTCTCCTTCATTGGCAGAAGGGAAAGTGAGTTCTGCAGATGCTGGAGATCAGAGTCGAGAGTGTGATGCTGGAAAAGCACAGCAGGTCAGGCAGCATCCGAGGAGCAGGAGGATCAACGTTTCGGGCATAAGCCCTTCGTCAGGATGCTGCCTGACCTGCTGTGCTTTTCCAGCACTACACTGTCTTCATTGGCAGAGGTATGGAATACAAAAGTTGGGATCTAATGATGAAACTGTGTTACACACAGTGAGGCCATAACTAGCATAATGCATGCAGTTCTAGTCACCATATTCCAGGAAGGTTGGAAATATTCTGGAGAGAAGGCAGAGAAGATATCTGGAATGTTGCCAGGGCTGGAGAATTTTAGCTACAAGGAGAAACTGGAAAGTTGGGGGTTGTTTGTCTTGGAACAGAGAAGGCAGAGGGTGACATGATTGAAGTATACAAAATGGTGTGGGGTAGAGAGAGAGCAGACAGGAGGAACCAGTTTCCCTTCACTGAGAGCTCAAAAGCCAGGGGTCATAGATTCAAGCTCAATAGCAGAATGATTGCAGGGGATGTGAGGGAAAACCTTTTTAACACAAACGATGGTGAGACTCTGGAATTCGCTGCCTGAGTTGGTGGTGAAGGCAGAGACCTTAAACTCTAATAAAAAGTACCTGGAGCTGCACCTTCAATGCTGTAAGCTGCAGGGCTATGAGCTGGCAGATGGGATTAGAAAAGCCATCTGTGTGTCTTTGGGTCAGCATGGACAAGATGGCTGAATCATTTCCATGATTCTATTGTAATCTGTTGTCTAATGTCACGGTGCAGAAATGAGTTCCTCTGACACAAATTGGATGCTCTAAGATCATCTTTCTGACTAGCAGTTTAAAAAGCTGAACTCGGAGAGAGGGATGACAATGAATATATTCACAAAATATATTTAGCTAATTATGGTTGTATGGAAATTACAATGAATACAGCTTTAAAAAGGCATCCCATTTTAAAATGTACTCCATTCTAGTGGGGCTTCAAGGTAGGACTGTGTGAAGAGTTCATGTTGGTTGTCATTGTTGCTCATTCACTGTTGCTGTAAACCATAATCATGCCGCACACAGAGACAAAAATAATTGCAAGGCAATTATTCCTGAACTTGGATTATTTGTGTTTCCTGATATGTTGACAAATGGCTGAGGGTGCAGATGAGCAAAGTGTTTCAGCAAACTATCATTAACATAAATGAAATTGGGTTCTGAACAGAATTCTCATTGGATCTGTGTTCTATTGCATTCCTTTAATTGACCATGATGTAAGTTGGGCTCTTTCACACATTTTCAGCATCCAAAGGAAGCATTGCTATTTGTGGGAACTAAGCAAGATTCCTGTTTCTTATAAAGTAGATAGTTTTTCAGCTCATGTGATCCAGTGTTCTTTGTAAAAGTTTTTTTTTCGAAGAATCACTTTGGGACTTGTCACTGCTCCTGCAAAACAAATAGTAATAAATACTGATGAATGACTGTACTATACAAATAGTCCCTAAAGGAGGGCACTTTGCTCTTCTCCTTATTATAGCTCATGTGCTTCAACCTTTTGGAGACTATGTAAGCCGAGCTCAGTCTGTAGGCTGCATGTGGTTACACAAAATTCCAAGCTGTTGGATAAGGTAACCGTGCTGGATGAGTTCAAGTTGTAGCTGCTTTAAGTTCCACCCAGTGACGATGTCACACTATCATTCAGCGGAAAAGAGGCAGTTTAGCAGAAGGTCTCCACGGAGACAGTTGCTTGATCTCTGGCTCCTGATATTCCAAGTAATTACGCTGAACCAGTCAATATCACTTGTACCAACTGTTAACTTGCAATAAACTACATCTTATTGTTAAAACAAGTGCCTCTTCTCACTAATACCCAGTCACTGTTTATGCTGTACCACTGCTTACTGGAGAGATCCTTCAACCTAGGATAGAATGGAGGAATGAGGTCTCTTCTAGCAATGTAGTAGTGTCCCTACCTTGGAGCCAGGAGTCCCAAGTTCAAGCCCCACCTGCTCCAGTGATGAGTTATGAAATCTCTGAGCAGGTTGATTATAAATTATCTCGAATGGAGGAACGAGAGTCCTTGTGGTAGTGTCCATATCTCTGAGCCAGAAACTTCCAGTTCAAGTCTCATTTGCCCCAGATGCGCATCGTAACAGATCCAAACAGGTTGATTAACATTGCTACAATGTTATGGTTGGATCACAGGCTGAAATTCCCTTTTGCTTGGGCCCTTGTGGTTCAGTGACAGTGTCCCTAGCTCTGGGCCATCTGCTTCAGAGACACATAATATCATTTCCAAGTAAGATAATTAGAAAATATCTAGAATGGAAGCCTGGGGGCAGTATTTCTATCCCAACAGTTGATATCCCAATATACAACACAGTTCACGCAGTGGGTTTTATGGGGGTGGTGTCAGATGCAGGTGAGTTGTAAAATGGGTGGAATTGTATTTGTTGACCATATTACAATACATCTGATTCTTGGAGTCATTGAGTCAAAGGGACTGAATGTCAGATGGACTATATAACAGGCAGCTAAAAGGATATCCCCTACTTTGCATCCAGGCAACTTCACCCTCCATTGTATACTTTCCAAATAGACACAAAGTGCGTCAATAATCTCTGTAACTGCAGTTGCAACTGCAGTGCTTAATGTAATGGTAAAAGTTCTTATTCATTTCATTAGCAGACAGCTGCGGACCATTGCTTTAAAATTTTAAACATAAAAACAATTTGTATCCTAACTAGTTGAGTAACAGACAATACTCAAGAAGCTTGTCACCATCAATGACCAAAGCAGCCTGCTTGAGTTGCAACATATCCACAACCATCAACTTCCTCCATCACTGATGCTCAGTAGCAGCAGTGGGTACTGTCTACAAAATGCACTGTAAACATTCCCTAAATGTCCTTAGACAGCATCTTCCAAGTCCATGGCTACTTCTATCTAGAAGGACAAGGGCAGCAGATATATGGGAACATCATCAAATGCAAATCAGCATCCTTACTTGGAAACAGACTGCTATTCCTTTAGTGCCATTGGAAGATCCAGGAATTTCCTCCCTTAGGGTATTGTGGGTCTACCTACAACACATGGACTGCAGCAGTTCAAGAAGCAGCTCACCCCCACCTTCTCAAGGGCAACTAGCGTCGGGCAATAAATGCTGGACCCAACCAGAAGCATCCACTTCCCACAAATGAATAAAAAAATCTTGATTCCACAGGTTTATTTGCACAGCAACACACTATGGTACAATGTGAACATCAGAGGATAGCAAAATGCAGTAATATTCTCTGCAATCCAACCTTAATAACCAATTGTTGTAGACTCTCTGTTAGGTTGCTTTCATTTTTGGAACTCTGCAGGTATGAAGTACAACGTGAACTTGTGGGCATTTCATATTAGATTGAAAATCCATAAGCATTGACATAGAGGCATTATGCCAAATGGCAAGTGTGATCACAGATTGCCTGTACTCTGCAGTCAATATATTCAGCAGATTTATTTATTTATTGTATTCCTGACCATATTATCTCTAAAACCTTCATGTGCTGATTTGATGATATGTCCAGGGGCAATCTGTAAAAATTCATTAAAATAATTTGACCTTCAATCATTTTCCTGTAAAATAGCTATTGAATGGCACAGAATTGATATTAACCTTTCAGTCACTTCCTTTTAGAAAATATCCCTATGGTCTGAGGGGCTAAGAATGTGCAGTTAATAGAAACTTGGATAGTAGCGTAACTAATTTAGGTTCCTGCCCATGTGCCATTGTTAGCTGTGCTGTTCATTTTCTATTTGCAATTGTCTTGAATGTTTTGAAATGTATGACACAATCCCCACTACATTGCAAACTGAGTCTTGAGATCATAGAATTATGTTGCAACAGTCAAAAGTAACAACTGTTATCAGGCCTAGTGTCATATTGTCATGTCCAATATTTAGAAATCAGCATTGGGCTGAAGATGTAGTTATGGTCTTTTTTTTTCTGTGTTTTGCGCTGTTCTCAAATGGTTAGAATGCGCTATTAAATATTGTAGCAAAGATAGACAGCACTCCAGTTTGATTCCAGCCTTCAGTTTTACATCTCTATATGTGGCCAGCTGGATTCTTTCTAAAGTATGATCATTCAGACCAGATGTTACTGAATGCTCTGCCCAATATATAAGAGTTCTTCAATTTCAAAAGGAGATTTATGTTTGGTCTTTGTACTGACCAGATGCCAATTTTCTGCATCACTTTTCAGGTTACTAACCATTTTTCAATGTGGGAGATTTCACTGCAAACTGTGACAAATTAAAGAACACTGCTATTTTTACATTTGCTGTGAGTCTGTTGCAGATCCATAATAAATGAACGTTTTAGCCATGATTTAAAGGGGACTTAAAATACAATGACAGATTCTTGAAATGTGAGCATCAGTAAGTCAAAAGTTAGATATAAATTTGTGAATTGGTAGCGTATGAATGGCCCAGGTCATTTTGCTGTTAGTTGATGAAGGACATTGCCTGACAACATTGTGTTTTATGTTTCACAGATGTTGCTGCAGGGCAGCAGGAGTTCTTTATTGTTCATGAGTATGGTCCATCGAGTGTCACAGTCAATGGTTGACTCCCCATCCGTTGCTTAAGCAGGTCATTTGTGAAAATAGAGCTGCTTTCTAATGTGTGACAAGCAATAGATTGATACTTAGGACAAGTTCCTTTGGTTTTATTTGTCTTCACCTTGACTGACAGCTACCCAATAAATTATCCTGTGGCACTTCACAATGTTCTTAGTGTTTAGCAATAAAACAGAGTGAGTCTGAAGAGATAAATGTTTTAAATAATTTACTATATACCTGTAGTACATTTTATTAATGCTGCATATTCCAATGAAATCTTTGCATCCTTAATATTTTACACAGGAATGCACACAGATAAAGAATACTTTTAAAGTGTTTTTTCAATAACATAAAGAATTTAAACTACAAAATGATTTCTTATTTATAACAATATAGGTATTACACACTGTTTTGAAAATTAAGATTGTGATACCTGCAATAACCAAATCTTCGCGAGAAGATGAACAATTAGGAGATTAAAAACCAAAAGAACTACAGATGCTGTAAATCAGAAACAAAAACAGAAATTGCTGGAAAAGCTCAGCAGGTCTGGCAGCATCTGTGGAGAGAAATCAGAGTTAAAGTTGCATTTTAGCAAATTATCTCCTGTGGAGCAGTCTGGGACTTTAAAACCGGATGTTTAAAATAATTGCTCATTTCTTTGGAAGCGAATGGGAGCCTTGCTCTCAGGGTTCAGTGGAGCTGCTTGTTTTGGTTGTGTGGATGTGAATGAGAGCTGTCTGGGCTGCCTCAGGTCTTGGTTTTTATTTTTTTTTAACTCTCAGACACTTTCTATCATTCTGAAACAGTGTGCCCAAGAATAATGAGTGCTCCATGTGCAACACAAAATCACAAATGCACTTAATAGTTGCAATGCCTCCATTGAATTGATTGAATTCAGTGTTGTGCGTGAGACCTGACAAGTGAACTGTACTGAAAATCAATGTCCAACATTGTTGGAGTCATTGCAAAAGATGACAATTTTATCAAGTTACACAAAATTCCCCACTTTCCGTGTATTTTACACGCTGGCGGACAGAAATCCAGGTTGCTGTATTTAACAAGAATTGGTATTTATTCCAAAAAATAGATTTAAGATACAGGTGAAGAACAATGAGCTGTGGATATATAATTCTACTGGTTAAAATTCAAATTTCCTATAAGCCTTCCCTGACACATAAATCCAAACTGATTTACGAAAAAACATAGGTGTTATAGAGAGGGAAACTGAGAGGGCAGTTTAATAGCCTTTAACTTGCTCCAGGTACTTACATTTTCTTGCAAGAGGCACGAGTGATTAGTTCAAAAATTATAAAGTCTCTGACTTATTGAATAAAAGCCATAGCATACAACAATGTTGAGGAAAATTAAACTGGTAGTTTCTTCAAACTTTAGCATCTTTGTAATGTAGAGTGAGAGATCCAATCTCTCCTTGAGAGGTTTGAAGGCTACAGGCCATATTGTTCACACCGCAAGCTGTTCAAGTATCTGGGAGCCAATCATACAGTTGTTTTCAGACAGAAGGCCTTTGTCATTGGCAACTGGTCACCATTCCACAGACCAATCAGTTACTTGTTTCCAGCCAAATATTCCTTTGTATACATCCGGGTGCCAGTTTGTCTACAGCTAACCTTCACAGCATGTTGAAAAAACAGCAATACAAAACATAACTGAGAGTGAGTGTTTGAGGAAGGGTCACACAACACAAAATGTTAACTGATTTCTCTCCACAAATGCTTCCAGACCTGCTATTTGTTACAATAAGTGTTGGTAGCTTGCTTTTGAAAAATACAGCAACCATTTCCATAATGTTTTGGTTTTTAAAGTGGTCCACAATTGAAAATACAGAAAAATATAAAGATGTGGTCTCAGATGAGCTTTAGTAAATCAGATACCTAACCAGAAAGTGGAATACAACAGATCGTGGCTTTATATTTTCATTCTATATTTTCCCTTATTTTTGTCTTTTTATAGTTCTCTGAAGAGGAATTTTTGAATAAAGGAAATTGTGAACATTTTCTGTGTACATAACATCCCTCAGTTAATTATTGCGATGACTGCAGGGCATAAGTTTAAACGTCAGTGATAAATTGACTGCAACAATTTTCCTTTGCTTTCAATTTTTGCCTGTCAGCATTTTCTTAAAGCAAGCACCAATGTTCTAAATTATCCCTGTTACCCATACTACACTTTTCAATCATTTTGACGAAGAAGTTGAGAAAGACAAGTGTTTTAATGTAAAAAAAAAACACCCTGTGGCTTGATTTGACATCTTAATTTGATTTAAAGTGTCTTTTATAAATGCTTATTTCAATCAGCAGCAAAAGCAATAGGATACAGTTAAAGACCAAGATTATGTGCTGTGGAATTAACTTGAATAATTGAACTCATTGGTTTTATGCAACAGAGGAAGCAGTCCTAGATTGTTTTATATTTCATTCACATGATGTGAGCATCACTGGCTAAGCCAGCAATTTCTCGCCCATCCCTAATTGCCCCAAGGATCAACCACATTGCCATGGGTCTGGAGTCACCTGTAGACCAGACCAGGTAAGAACAGCAAATGTCCTTGCCTAAAGCACATTAGTGAAGCTTTTCTGACAATCAGCAAAGATTTATGATCATCATTACACTCTTAATTCTGGTTTTTTATTGAATTCAAATTCCACCATCTGCCATGGCAGGATTTGAACCCAGGTCGTCAGAACATTTCCTGGGTCTCTAGATTAATAGTCTAGGGATAATACCACTAGGCCATCACTCCACTTGTGCCATGTCAAGTATCTCAAAGCTGATAGAATAGTGTTTGAAGCTTAGTGAGTTTTGAGAAGATTTGTATCTCATGTTGAGGTTCTGGATGTAGGTTTGCTCGCTGAGCTGGAAAGTTCACTTTCAGACATTTCATCACCATCCTAGGTAACACCTTCGGTGAGCCTCCGAATGAAGCACTGGTGTTGTAACCCGCTTTCTAGTTATATGAGATTCCTTTGATGTCATTTCCTGTGGTGACATCATGTCCGATGGTGATGTCATTTCCTGTTCTTTTCCTCAGGGGGTGCTTAATGGGATCCAAGTCAATGTGTTTGTTGATAGAGTTCCGGTTGGAATGAGAATTTCTGGAAGCATGGCCTTCCAACCAGAACTCTATCAACAAGCACATTGACTTGGATCCCATTTTTCACCCCTGAGATAAAGAACAGGAAATGACATTACCATAGGAAATGATGTCACCACAGGAAATGGCATTAATGGAAACTCAAACATATAAATAGAAAGTGGGCTACACCACCAATGTTCAGGGTGTAGGTTTGCTCGCTGAGCTGTAGGTTTGATATCCAGATGTTTCATTACCTGGCTAGGTAAAATCATCAGTGGCTACCTCCAAGTGAAATGAAACTGTTGTCTCCTGCTTTCTATTTATATGTTTGTCCTGGATGGGGTTCCTGGGGTTTGTGGTGATGTCATTTTCTGTTTGTTTTCTGAGGGGTTGATAGATGGTATCTAGATCTATGTGTTTGTTTATGGTGTTGTGGTTGGAGTGCCAGGCCTCTAGGAATTCTCTGGCATGTCTTTGCTTAGCCTGTCCCAGGATAGATGTGTGGTCCCAGTCGAAATGGTGTTTTTTTTTCATCTGTGTGTAGGGCTAAGAGGGAGAGAGGGTAGTGTCTTTTTGTGGCTAGCTGGTGTTCGTGTATCCTTGTGGCTAACTTTATTCCTGTTTGTCCTACGTAGTGTTTGTGGCAGTCCTTGCAAGGAATTTTGTAGATGACGTTGGTTTTACTCATGGGTTGTACTGTGTCTTTTAAGTTTGTTAGTTTTTGTTTGAGAGTGTTGGTGGGTTTGTGTGCTACTAGGATTCCGAGGGCTCTTAGTAGTCTGACTGTCATTTCTGAAAGTTGTTTGATGCATGGTAAGGTGGTTAGGGTTTCTGGCTGTGTTTGGTCTGCTTGTCGTGGTTTGTTCTTGAGGAATCTGCGCACTGTATTTTTTGAGTATCCGTTCTTCTTGAATACATTGTATAGGTGGTTCTCCTCTGTTTTCCGAAGTTCGTCTGTGCTGCAGTGTGTGGTGGCTCATTGGAATAGTGTTCTGATACAGCTTCATTTGTGTGTGTTGGGATGGTTGCTGGTGTAGTTAAGTATTTGGTCAGTGTTTGTCGGTTTTCTGTATACGCAGGTTTGTAGTTCTCCGTTGTCCTTTCTTTCGACTGTGATGTCCAGGAATGCGAGTTTGTTGTCAGTTTCTTCCTCCTTGGTGAACTTTATACCTGTGAGGGTGTTGTTCTATCTTGTTTCGTTTTGTGATAACAAAGGTGTTATCTACATAGCAGACCCAGATTTTTTGTTTGATGGTTGGTTGAGCTGTTTGTTCATTTGGAGGCTGACTGAAGGTATTACCTAGTATGATGATGAAATGTCTGAAAACAAATCTCCCAGCTTCGCGAGCAAACCTACATGTGTGAAGCTTCATAACTGGAGTGCAATGGAAACTTAGTTGGGACATCATGTTGAGATTGTTCAGGACATTAGGGATGCCTCTTCTGGGGTATTGTGTGCAGTTCTGGTTGCCCTGTAATAGGAAGGACATTATGAAGCTGCAGAGAGTTCAGAAAAGATTTACCAGGAAGTTGCCTTGCATCATAGTGTATTTCAGACTACCAGAGATCTGCTCCATAACTGATGCAGAAATAAAACTCTCCTGTCTGCCCCAGGCTTTATTTTTGCCCATTATCTTTAAGCAGTATCCCCCGGTTGCTGACCTTTCTGGCAATGGAAACGGGTTTCATTTTGTGTAACTTTGTAACAAACAAGTTAATCTGCACAATTAATTCCATAAACTAATTAAATGGAAACTTCTTTTATATCTATGGGAATAAAAGGAGCTTTAGCTTGATGCCATCACCAGCCAGTAGCCCAATCCTGGATTTCTGCCTCATTTCATGATGTTACTCCGTGCTTACAAATGAATATTAAGGCACAGAATTTGCAGCCATAATCACAGCAAAATTGTCAGCTTTCACTGTCATTACTCCTCTGAAACTGGCAGCAATTCTCGGACTCAGTCATGTGCAGCTGGGTGTGCAAGTCCAGGAGTTGCTGTCAGCAATCCCCTATGTCCTCCCAATAGTAATCGATTAAAAATCACTGAATTGATGAGAACCTCCATTTTCACACTATTAGTCTTGCCATAAAAATCCTTAAAATTGTGCTGACTGTGACCTGTGAGTTTTTAGTGGCACATTAAGTTCATAATTATTGCTGAACAACCTTTCTAATCTGCACCTGAAAATTTTAAAGCTATAGAAAATCAAATTCCTCCATTCTGATAAAAGGTAATCTACTCTGCAGGGGAAGACAAAGCTTATTTTTGATATTTGTACCGTAATCTTGTGTGCGGTGCTCAATCTTGATTTCACTCTTGAAAAAATGGCAATATAAAGTGAAGATCAATTCTGGCTGTTCAGCTCCTGGTTTGCATTCTATGAGAATTTGTCACTGTGACACACCACTTAACGCTATATGATGACATAATTGTCATTGGAAGCCTGCAGATCCTGTTGTACATATTCAAGCCAATGGCGGTAAAGGGAAGTCTGCACCTCAGAGCTTGGTAAACCTTTGTGGGCAGTTTCCCCCAAGGTTAGCGATCAGTCCCCGCTTCCTGCTAACAATGAAATCTCCACATCTCTCGGCCATTCCCTGTCTGATTGCTATTAATGAGCTTCGCCCAGGCAAAGCTCAATACCAAGTTACAATAATGATACTCTAGCCCATTTTGAGATTGTGCTTAATGATGTTGATATCTCAGTGTGCCATCCAGTTGGGTGTTACTGTCAGGAAGGTTACAACGTTGGCACCATCTGCCCAGTCTGTCAGTGACCTGTTAAAATCTTGCTGTATTTATTTCAGAAGGGTAGAGACAAAGTACGTAAATAGTTATTTATTTGTCAGGAATTCTAGGAGGAGGGGTTTGCGTGGGAGGTGGGAGATGCATACTCTATCTTACAAAGAGGCAAGAATTCTGCTCCATGCTATAATTTATTTGCAAAAAGAAGTTTGCACTTTAAAAGTGAAGAACTTATAAGTTAAGCATAACCACTCCCCTGTGTTTGTTGCTTGAGCTGTGGTTTCAGTGACACAGTAGTTCAGTCTATTATTATCTTAATTGTATGGGATGTTAACCGATGTACATGCAACACTTCATGACCCAGCCAGACCGAGTGCAATGCTTAGCCGACACAAAAATAAGTGACCAAAGCTTTTTGGCTCTCTCTTTACTCCATTTTCTTCATTTGCTTGACCAGACCGTTCAGTTCTGTTTTTGTTTCTGTGGTTTTCCCGCTTTATGAAGACAGCTGTGGTCAACAGGTCTGAACTTTACATTTCTCGGTGTGGTAAAGAGTGACAGTGGATTGGGTTTTACCCAGTCAGGAGAGTTGTACAAACTTCGAAACGTATTCCGAGAATACTGTCCATCAAGATATGTTCTCAGTCTCTATAACATTTTCTTCTCTAAAAGTATCCTCGGCGCAGCAGAAAAATTAAACTGCTAACCATTTGTAACGTGTACTCATTATCACAATTTCCAATGTTCAGTATCTGTGGAAGACTATGGTTTAGTTTTGGTGTGCAATCTGCTAAGGTTCATTCTTGTCTCAGGATCATTAGATTCCGTGCGGACTGGAGAGTTGGTTGGCATTGCCTGTGGGCTGCATGATTGGACAAGGAAATGGTGAAGTCGACCAGAGGAACCAGTGCTCTTCTCACTTGGGTTAATGTCATGTTACAGTTTCCAGTTGGTTTATGCTGTTTTTTTATAAGCTTCGTAGAAAGCTTCAGTGCAGGGATCAGAAAATATTGCGGTTTCTGAAACCTTGATCCTGGAAAGATAAAATATATCTTACTTTCCTCTTTTCCCCTCCCAGCTGAACAGAATTAATCTTGCTCAGCAAACATCAGCAGTTGTCATTTCCGTATTTAAGTACTTTTGTCAAAAATGATTTTTAAAAAGTGATACGTTTTATGTTTTAAAAATGTTTGTTATTCTGATCTTTGCTACTCAGCAACATATGTCTCCCATCATTAGCGAAGTGAGCTTTATCGGAGGAACTGTTTGCAAAGAATGAATTTATGATTTCACTGCACTCCACATATAGAGGAAGTCTTGTTTCACTGTTTTGTATAACTTTGTACAGAGCTTGAAATATGATTTTCTAACAGGAGGATTAGAATTTTGATTATTCTTTGTGCACACTTCAGTTTATTTTCAACAAGTGTTGAAAGAATTCTCCATTCAGTGTTTGTAACAGAGACTAATAAAACATTTTGGAACATCTTCCCTGCATGGTTCAAATTCAAGCGTTTGCACAAATAGTTGGAATGTTAAACCTGCTTCCACGTCTTAATATTTAATATTAAATATCCGGATAAGTTCCTGAAGAGGGAGGAAGGAACTTGCTGAAAGTGAGTGAGGGGAGGCTCATTTGGAACATAATCACCACCATAGACCAGATGGGCAAATGGCTTTCAGTGTTAATTCATTGTTAAAAACATACACAGACATTCAAGGTGTGGACAATTTATATATTTTATGGGCTTTCATATATCCCATTCAATTCTAGCCTCATCCCAAACATCAGTATCTCACACATTTCTCCTTCTTTCTTAATTCTCCACCGATTTGACCCTTCTTCAAAATAAATGCTGTATAACTATAGGACTTTTGTAATTACCATTAAGTTAGTTGTGTAGTGGTAATGCCACGGAGCTAGTAACCCAGAGTCATAGGTTGATATTCTCATAGAATCTCTACAGTGTGGATGGAAGCAGGCCATTTGGCCCAATGAGTCCATACTGACTCCCTGAAGAGCATCCCACCCACACCCACCTTATTACCGCAGGCCTGCATTTCCCATGGATAACCCACCTAGCCTGCGCAACCCTTGACACTATGGACAGCATAGCATTGCCAATCTACCTAATCTGCACATCTTCGGACTGTGGCAGGAAACAAGAGCATCCGGAGAAAACCCACGCAGACACGGTAAGAATGTAAAAACTCCACACAGACAGTTGCCTGAGGCTAGGATCAAACCCAGGTCCCTGGAGGCAACAGTGCTAACCACTGAGCCGCTGTGCCTTCCTTCTTGGGTTAAAATTTGAATTCAGTTTAAAGACTTGGACAAGAAGCTAGTCCTAATATCAATCATGCAAGCGCTGTCAAATGACGTACAGACCCATGTGGGGACCCTCACCTGGGCTGGCCTGGTCTACGTGTGACTCCAGATCCACAAGAATGTGATTGACTGATAACCGCCCAATGGGAAAGCAATGCTAGCCTATCCAATGCCGCCCATATCCCACGAATGATTAAACCAACAAGAATGTGCTTCCTGAGTCCTCACTTGCATCAAGTCTCATTCATCGATTACCCCTATGATTTGCATTGCCTTTCCATCAAGCAGTGCCTCAACTTTAAAATTCTCTTCCCCATTTTCAAATCCATCCCTGGTCTTTGACCCTTCTGCGTCTCTGTCATCTCCTCCAGTCCTTCCAGGATAATGGTGCTCCTCTAATCTTCAGCATCCCTCAATTCATTCGGCCTAACATTAGGGCTTTGACCTATGTTGCCAATGATTGTAAATAGCCTCCCATAAGTTCTCTGGCTTTCCACAACCTGTTTTCCTTTGACATATTCCTCAAAAGCCCATTCAGCTTTTGGGCACCTGTCCTAATGTCGCCTTATTTATCCTGGTATCAGAGTTTGCTTTGTAACGCTCCTTGGAATGTTTTATTGCATTAAAGGCTCTGTATAAATACAAGTTGTTTCAGCTAATAAAAATAGAAACCATGATGGTGTGATCTCACTAGAAGAGCTGTTCTCGGGGCTAACGTGAATGGCCTCTCATTCAGAATGTGCAAAGGGATCTTGGAGTCCATGTACATTGATCCCTAAAAGTTGCCACCCATGATGATAGTGCTGTTAAGAAGGCATACCGTGTGTTATGTTTTATTGGTAGAGGGATTGAGTTCCGGAGCTGTGATGTCATGCTGCAACTGTACAAAACACTAGTGCGGCCGCATTTGGAATATTGCGTACAGTTCTGGTCACCATATTTTGGGAAGGATGTGGAAGCATTGGAAAAGGTGCAGAGGAGATTTACCAGGATGTTGCCTGGTCTGGAGGGAAGATTATATGAGGAAAGGCTGAGAGACTTGAGTCTGTTCTCATTGGAAAGAAGAAGGCTAAGGGGGGATTTGCTAAAGACGTACAAGATGATCAGAGGATTAGATAGGGTAGACAGTGAAAGTCTTTTTCTTAGGGTGATGTCATCAGCTTGTACAAGGGGACATAACTACAAATTGAGGGGTGATAGATTTAAGACAGATGTCAGAGGCAGGTTCTTTACTTAGAGAGTGGGAATGCCCTACCTGCTAATGTAGTCAACTCAGCCACATTAAGGAGATTTAAACAATCCTTGGATGAGCACATGGATCGTGATGGGATAGTATAGAGGGACGAGCTGTGAATAGTTCAGAGGTCGGTGCAACATTGAGGGCCGAAGGGCCTGTTCTGCACTGTATTGTTCTATGTTCTATGAATGGAAATGGTTAAATTATAGGGCAGGCAACATATTTTGAATGAGGTAAAAACAATGACTGCTGATGCTGGAAACCAGATTCTGGATTAGTGGTGTTGGAAGAGCACTGCAGTTCGGAACACTTCAACCCCAGGGCATCAATGTGGACTTCAACAGTTTCCTCATTTCCCCTTCCCCCACCTCACCCTAGTTCTAAACTTCCAGCTCAGCACTGTCCCCATGACTTGTCCGGACTTGTCCTACCTGCCTATCTCCTTTTCCACCTATCCACTCCACCCTCTCCTCCCTGACCTATCGCCTGCATCCCCTCCCCCACTCACCCATTGTACTCTATGCTACTTTCTCCCCACCCCCACCCTCCTCTAGCTTATCTCTCCACGCTCCAAGCTCACTGCCTTTATTCCTGATGAAGAGCTTTTGCCCGAAACGTCGATTTCGAAGCTCCTTGGATGCTGCCTGAACTGCTGTGCTCTTCCAGCATCACTAATCCAGAACATATTTTGAATGTTCTATTGAAGCTGACAGGCAGTATAAATGAACTAGTGCCTGTAGATCAGGTTTGTATCATTACTGCTGCCATTCCCACTATGTAAATATCTAGTCTAAAAGGAACTATTGTACATGGACGAAAAGGTCTTGTTAAAGCTGAGACGGGGATGAATAGGAAGCATTAAAAAGTCAAGTATTATGTTTAATCACATGTTCATATGGCTGATTATGTTACCATGACAGCAACTGCAATCAGATTGTATATGCTGTACTTTGACTGATGCCTGATATAAGATTGGTATTAGACCCAGGTGGCTGTTTATTAATAAAAATGAAATCTGATATGACACAGTCATCCCTTGTCTTGTTACAAAATTGATGTGAATGCCAAGAAGAGAAGTGTCCTGCTGATGAAGCTCATTATTCTGAAAGGAGGAACAAACTATTAATGTTGCTTAATATTAGGACTCTTTTGGATAATGAATCTGAAGCTAATCTGTTTAGTCTTGCAGACTCTGTATTGGGTTGTGATTTTAGGGTTAGGATTAGAGTATCATAGTATTACAAAGACATTATGCATCTTATCTGTAGCCTTCTCCTAGCACATTAAATCATGCAAAAGCTGTGTATTGTCAGTTTGATATTTCTAACTTACAGTTGTCAAGGTAATTCTCCATGGTATTACGCATAACTTACTTATGAAGACAGTAGCAATACATTTCAACAATGAAAATAATTTGACTGGAATGAATGAGCAGAAAATATTGTGCTTGTGGACCATTCAGATCTTACGAAGATGACAATAATCTATTTATTTTTAAATTCGATGAGTTTTTGGATATCCATGACAATCTACAGTGGCTGCCTTTTAAAACTGAAACCTTTTAAATCTCATCAGTGATAATGGAGGCAGAGGTTACAGTGTACCATTATGTACTCAGCTGGTGTTCATTTATTTACCTGACCACTCCTTTATTGTAAACCAGTTATTGGAAGTGCAGTTCTATAGTGTGAAGTCACATTGCAATTCATTTCAACATGTCATTATGCAATCATTAGGTTTTTTAAAATAATTGCTTCATTCTGAATTATTCATTCAAGCTGGGGCAGGGAGGGAGGCTGGGGAAGGGCGGCTGTCTGTGTGGGGTGAGGGGGAGTGTGGGGAAGGGTGAGTGTCTTGTGGGGTGGGAGGGAGACTGGGAAGGGTGGATGTCTGTGTGGGGTGGGAGGGAGACTGGAGAAGTGTGTGAGTGTCTGTGTGGGGTGGGGGGAGGCTGGGGAAGGGTGAGTGTCTTGTGGGGTGGGGGGGAGGCTGGGGAAGGGTGGACAGGCCAGAATGAATCTGTGTGAGCATCCACTCTGACATCCTAAGAGATACCGTGGTTTTGTAAGGAGTGAATGCCTGTTCGGGGAACCCTTTACATTTGGTGCCAGCACCTTTGGCCCCTTAAAGAAACAGCAGGAACACTGTCATTTTGCTTGATCTGCTACAAGATTTGTGGTTTTGCTCCACACACACATTGACAATGAGCTGAGAACCTGAATGTGAGACAATCTGACCCAGGTCCAGGTGAAGTGACACTCAGTTTGAAGCTTGACACCAAGCTCAGAGTCAATAACAGAGAATTCCAGCCATCAGCACCATGCTGCTACCCCACTGTGCTGATGGATTGGGAGCGAACTCTGCACGGATGTGTTCATTGCGCAACACCACATTGTTGAAGTTTAAACGTTACAGTCCAACTGCTTCCTAGTAATTTTTTTTTATTAATCACCTGAATTAATTTCTGTAGCAAAGAAACAAAACATGACTGGCAAAAAGAATGGGTTTGTGTAATCACTGAAAAAACATTTAATTGGTGGATGTGTCATTTGCTTGTGATCAGTGCTGTTGCTGTACTCACTGTATTACTGTATTACTGATAGCTGCCTGTTGACCATTACATGGGCTTTCTATCTGATTAGTAACTGTGGAGCTTTAATAATCCATTTGAAATTTTCCAGAGACTGAGTCACACTTCAAGTCAATTACTTTGAAACCTGAAGAATGTGTGTCTTCATATTTTTGTACACTGAGTCTTGGAGTCAAGGAGTATTAGAGCTGTCCAGCACAGAACAAGACCCTTCGGTCCAACTCTTCTATGGCAATCAGATATCCTAATCTAGTCCCATTTGCCAGCACTTGGCCTCTAGACCTCTAAACCTTTCCTATTCATATACACATCCAGATGCCAGTTGTATGTTGTAATTTTACTATCTTTGAGCTGTAAGTGGCTGAAAGCTGGCCAATGGGGGAGCTCATACATAAGTGAAGTACTGCTGAAAATCTGAAACAAACAGGAAAATACTACAGAAACTCAGCAGATCTGACAGCATCTATCACGAGAGAAAACAGAGGTAATGTTACGGTCCTGGTATGACTCTCTGAAGAACGGTCACTGGACTTGAAGCACGTGTTTGTTTCATACAGCTTACAGGGTGTAACATGGCCATAAGGGAAATTTGATATCTGGTGCTGTTTTGTTCTTAAAATAAAATCATAAAGGAGAATTTACAAATCCTAAATGACTCTATGTCTTGTGATAAATTGAGGCAAACTATTACTGAGAGATTGCTGCAAAGGTCACAGGATTTAAAATGGCAGAGAATAATTGATCTAATCCATTGAAGTTTATTAGACTGAGTTGAGAGGGACATTGATGCAGAGAAGGCTATAGATATTTTCCTAATCAACCTGTTCAGAGATGTTATTACCCACCTTTGGAGCAGGTGGGATATGAACCCAGACCTCCTGGCCCGGAGGTGCGGACACTACCGTTGCACCACAAGACCCCTGAGTGAAGGCTTCATAGTAAGGATCTATTTAATACTGGCTGCTTCACAGTGGATACCTCTTCCTGCAGTAAAGTATCCAAAAACGAGAGCGCTATGTGAAAGAATTCACAATTTCAGGAATGTTAATATTGCTCCTTTCTGTCTGTCTTGCAACTATTGCCATCAGGGTAAATCAACCTGCAGAATCAACAGTTATTGACACTGCACAGAGCAGAGTATTTATCTGCTCTGTTGTGATATTGTATAAATTACCGATGCCTGAAGCTTGTCAGCATGTCCAGTATAATGGAGTTGAAGTGTAACATTTGTTAATGTGTCTGAACGAAATTAGTTTAATTGGAAGGTTTACTCCTGTTTTGACAGATTGAAAGCTAAAGCTCACTTCTGCCTGTGCCTTTAATGAAGGATTATTCAATAAAACCTAAAATGATGGGCCTTCTTTTCCAAGGTTATAAGATTAAACACCACCTTCAATTTAAGAGTCGCAGGAATCATGTTTAAAATAAAGGAGGATTTACAAATCCGAAAAGGCTTCATGCCATGTGATAAATTGGGGCAAACTATCACTGAGAGATTGCTGTAAAGGTCACAGGATTTAAAATGACAAAGAATAATTGACGTAATCCATTGAGATTTGTTAGACTGGGTTGACAGGAACATTGATGTTTAATCCAGAGATCCAATGGATTGCAGAAATCGATGCAATACTCCAGTGTCCAGGCAATTTACAGTGTCTTCAACGACAATAAAGAAGTGAGTTAAAGTTGGGTGATGTGGCATTGCATTGATGTAAATTCAAAGAATAATAATTTGTAAACTAAAATGTACATTTACCTCATTCAGCACGTGGGATTGGTTTATAGACCCATTCTTGTTGAATGGATTATTTTCCAGAATCCCCTAACAAAAATCAAACCATCCCAGATAATAAAGACTTGCTTTCACAGACATTTTAATCCACCTGTTCAGAAATATTAAGGCATGCCTCTGGAACAGGTTGGGATGTGAACTTCTTGTCTCAGAGATAGGGCTATCACTTCACCACAAGACTCGCATATACATCGCAATTGTCACAACTTTGAGAAATTCTGATTCGGAGATGCCGGTGTTGGACTGGGGTGTACAAAGTTAAAAATCACACAACACCAGGTTATAGTCCAACAGGTTTAATTAGAAGCACACTAGCTTTTGGAGCGACGCTCCTTCATCAGGTGATTGTCACCTGATGAAGGACCGTCGCTCCGAAAGTTAGTGTGCTTCTAATTAAACCTGTTGGACTATAACCTGGTGTTGTGTGATTTTTAACTTTGAGAAATTCTAGCGTTCTCCACAGCCAGTGGAATGCTGTCATTATTGTAATCCAGGAAATGCAAGAGTCAAATTGCACTTAGCAAGTTCTCAGTGTAATGTAATAATGATGAGTTAAACTTTTTTTTTGCGTGTTGATTGAGGGAGAAATGTTGACAAGGACAGCAGGGAAATCTCTTCCACACTTCTCTGAAATATCATCAAATTGTGTACATCCAGCTGAGAGGGCAGATGGGGTCTCAATTAAACATTGCTTCCAAAAGGCAATGTGTCACTCCACTGCAGGGACAGCACTGTATCCCTTCACATTTTATACACAATTAGTTTAATTACAAACTTCATCACACGACCATGCTTAACCATACACTCATAATAACCAAAGTAATAACACTAAAGGATTCCTGGCCTACATAAGAGCTTATAAGTTACTGCATGACTTCAAGGGAAGATTGGTAATAGTTGCAGTTCTCGGGTCAAGTCTCTGACTTGGAAGAAAGATTATTCCTAAAAGGGGATTGCATCATGAGCATGAGAACAGCTTTCTGAGTTGGATATACACTTGCTGGATGCATTTATGCTGAAATAGTAGGGTTAGAATTTTGTGTCTTTGATTAATACAGAGTTTAATAATCAATATTATTTTGGCAGCTCGATGATTTCAAAGATTAGATTGGATAAGAATTTAATAATTTTCTTGCTGCAGTATTTAACTGTGCAAGGGTGACTTTGAAGAGGCATTCACACAGGGTATTGTCCTGCACTGCTTCCTACCCTCAGGGATTAACAGTCATAGACTCATAGAGATTTACAGCATGGAAACAAACCCTTCAGTCCAACTTGTCCATGCATTAATTCAGATATCCTGAATAAATCTAGTTCCATTTGCCAGCATTTGGCCCATATCCCTCTAAAACCTTTCTATTCATATACCCATCCAGATGCTTTTTAAATGTTGTAATTGTACCAGCCTCCACCACTTCCTCTGGCAGCTCATTCCATACACTATGTGAAAAGGTTGCCCATTAGGTCCCTTTTAAATTTACCTCCCCCTCACCTTAAACCCATGCCCTCTAGTTTTGGACTCCCCTACCCTGGGGAAAGTGCTACTGTTTTGATTTTTTTTCCAAAGTTCCAAACAAATGCAACAGATTATAAAACAGTAATTACTGCTCCAAGATCAGCTGCCAAATCAAAAGTTAATGCAGAAAATAAAAGCTTATGATGTAGGGGGTAGCATATTGGCATGGAGTGAATATCAACAAGCTAACAGGAAGTAGAGATTAGCAACAAAAATGTCTGTTTTAATTTGACGATGTGTGACAGTGATATGCTACAGCGATTAATGCTGGGATCTCAACTGTTGACAATTTACATAAAAGAATAAAGTGAGGACTGAAGATGCTGGAGCTCAGAGTTGAGAGTGTGGTGCTGGAAAAGCACAGCAGGTCAGGCAGCATTCGAGGAGCAGGAGAATCAATGTTTCGGGCAAAATAAAAGACTTTGGTGAAGGGATGGAAGGCCTGATTGCTAAATTTGCTAATGACATAAAGCTAAGTAGGAATTTAAGTTGAAAAGAGGACATAAGGAGGCTACTGATCAGCAGAAATGTCTTAAGTGAGTGGGCAAAGATGTAGTAAATGGTGTAAACTGTGCAAAGATATGTTTTTTTTATTTGGGCAGTAAGAATTAAAAGGAAACATATGATCTAAACAATGAGGGATTACAGCGCTCCGAGATGCAGAGGGATCTAAATGTCCTAGTGTATGAATCGTAAAAGGCTAATGTGTAGTTGCAGTGAGTAATTAGGAAATCTAATTCAATGTTGTCATCTATCATAAGTGGAATTGAATACAAAAATAGGAAGGTTATGCTTCAGTTACACAGATCATTTCTCCTCCACTGGAACAACAAGAAAAGGTGTTGGAAAAGCAGCTGGAGATAGTAAAATCGCAGAATTTAGTTTGTATCTATTCATGTTTAAACAAAATGTGATGTGATGTATGGAGCTTGCTGTCACAAAGAGTCAACTAGCAGTGAGGTGTTTGAAGGGAGGCTACATGTGTCTATGATGGAGAAAGGATGAGACGGGTCAGATGGCCAGAGGTTTGTGTGGGGCACAGATACAGATGTAGATCCATAATTGAGTTGCATGATCTGTTTCTAATGGTGCATTCTCTATAATTCTTGCTGTCACAAAGAGTCAACTAGCAGTGAGGTGTTTGAAGGGAGGCTACATGTGTCTATGATGGAGAAAGGGAGAGGGGAGCCGAAGAAAGAGAATGAACCACTGAAATGGTTCAAGAGAGCAAAGAGTAATTGTTGAAAGTAAAAAGGCTTTAAACATGATCAACCCAGGCATCATTCTGCCCTGATGCATAAAACATCTTCCATACAAGATCAGAAAGTAATAAAATGTGACTGAGAGTTTGAAATAAAAATGGAAAGTGCTGGAGAAGCTTAGTCAGTCTCACAGCTTCTATGGAGAGAGAATGTTTTGAGCCTGAGATGACTTCTTCAGAATGACCTACTTAATGCAGATTTCGAGCTTCTGCAACCCACTTTTATTTTAGTCGCCGAGATTTGGGGTCAAAGCCTCAGTGGCTGAGCATAAGGTTCACTTCAGAGAATCATATCTGTTTCATTTCAGGGGATGTATTTTTGTCACTTTCTAAAAGTGGAGCGTGTTGTCCAGCTGTGGTCGGTTTTGATCTACATCTCATTTCAATGCCCATCTAGGGACTGACTCACCCTGAGCATCTCTGACAATGTTAACAACACTGTGTCGTTAAAGGCAACATCTAAAGCTGGAACACTTTTATCAATGTTTGTAGGAAAAATACAGAAAGATAACTCAAAGCAGAGGACAGAACTCTACAAGAGGTGTAGGAACAAAGAGACCTAGGTGTAAATGTACATCAGTCCTTGAAAGGTGGAGAGAGCAGGATCACTGAACTTTTAAAGTGCAGAAGGATGCATCGTGACTGCTCTGGTTCTATTATCCAGTGCAAATCTCCTGCCCTTTTCCTGATGCACCATTTCTATCCAAGGTAACAATCCAGTGCCCCTCTTCAGTGCCTCAACTGAACCTCCCTCCACCACATTTTTAGGTAGTGCCTTCCTAGTTACTCACTGAGTGAAGATTGGGTTTTTTCTGGCAATGCCCTTGCTTTGCTCGCACATCACTTTAAATCACCTTCTTGTTCTTTTCTCTTTTGCGATCAGGAGCACCTTCTCACTGTCTGCTCTGTCCAACCTGCTAGCATCAATCCAATTACCTGTCAGCATCTTTCTCTCCAAGGGGAACTATCCCAACTTCTTTAATCTATCTTCTCATTCCTGGAACTATTCTTGTAAATTAATGTATACTGCATCATACACCTTTTTTTGAAAGAACATAAAATACAAAAACCAGTAAGTTTTGTTGAATATGGATAAAATGCTGGCTCAGTCTCAGCTGAATTCTTGCAACTTGTTCTGGGCACAGCGCTTTGGAAAGAGAGTGCGGAAAAAATCAGGAGAATGTTTCCAGAGTTTCAGCTTCACAGAAAGATCATCGATAGTCACAGGTGAGGTGCCAGAAGACTGGAGGTGGGCTAACATGGTACCATTATTTCAGAAAGATGGTAAGGACAAGCCAGGGAACTACAGACCGATGAGTCTCATGTCAGTGTTGGGCATGTTGTTGGAGGGAGTCCTGAGGGACAGGATTTACACATATTTGGAAAGGCAAGGACTGATGTGTTGGGAGGTCATGTTGCGGCTGTACAGAACATTGGTTAGGCCACTGTTGGAATATTGCGTGCAATTCTGGTCTCCTTCCTATTGGAAGGATGTTGTGAAACTTGAAAGGGTTCAGAAAAGATTTACAAGAATGTTGCCAGGGTTGGAGTATTTGAGCTATAGGGAGAGGCTGAACAGGCTCGGGCTGTTTTCTCTGGAGCGTCGGAGGCTGAGAGGTGACCTTCTAGAGGTTTATAAAATCATGAGGAGCATGGATAGGATAAATAGACAAAATCTTTTCCCTGGGGTGGGGGAGTCCAGAACTAGAGGGCATGGGTTTACGGTGAGAGGGGAAAGTTGTAAAAGGGACCTAAGGGGCAACTTTTTCACACAGAGGGGGGTACGTGCATGGAATGAACTGCCAGAGGAAGTGGTGGAGGCTGGTACAATTGCAACATTTAAAAGGCATCTGGATGGGTATATGAATAGGAAGGTTTAGAGGGATATGAGTTGAAAAGTGTGGTGCTGGAAAAGCGCAGCAGGCCAGGCAGCATCCGAGGAGCAGGAGAATCGATGTTTCGGGCATAAGCCCTTCTTCAGGAATGAGGCTGGTGTGCCAAGCAGGCTAAGATAAAAGGTGGGGGGAGAGGGATTTTGAGGGAGGGGCACTGGGAATACAATAGGTGGAAGGAGGTGAGGGTGAGGGTGATAGGCCGGAGAGGGGGTGGGGGCAGAGAGGTCGGGAAGAAGATTGCAGGTCAAGAGGGCGATGCTGAATCCGGGGGTTGGGACTTAGATAAGGTGGAGGGAGGGGAAATGAGGAAGCTGGAGAAATCTACATTCATCCAGTGTGGTTGGAGGGTTCCTAGGCGGAAGATGAGGCGCTCTTCCTCCAGGCGTCATGTGGCCAGGGTCTGGCAATGGAGGAGGCCAAGGACGTGCATGTCATTGGCGGAGTGGGAGGGGGAGTTAAAGTGTTCAGCCACGGGACGGTTGGGTTGGTTGGTGCGGGTGTCCCAGAGGTGTTCCCTGAAACATTCCGCAAGAAGGCGGCCTGTTTCCCCAATGTAGAGGAGACCACATCGGGTGCAGCGGATGCAGTAAATGATGTGTGTGGAGGTGCAGGTGAATTTGCGACGGATATGGAAGGATCCATTGGGGCCTTGGAGGGAGGTGAGGGGGGAGGTGTGGGCACAAGTTTTGCACTTCTTGATATGAACCAAGTGCTGGCAAATGGGACTAGATTAGTTTGGGATATCTGGTTGGCATGGATTGATGGGTCGGTTGCCATGCTGTACGATGGGTCGGTTTCCGATGACTCTCAGGTAAGGGCATTTCCTTTGGAGTCGGGCTGATTGAGAGTTGAGCTGATTGAGGTATATGAGATAGCTGGGCTGAATAAAGAAGGAGAAACTGTTCCTGTTGGTGGAAGGATCACAAACCAGAGGGTGCAGACTTAAATAATGTAATCAGTAAAAGATCCCAGCTGATGGAAATCTGAACAGGTCTGAACCCAGAACGAAAACCTTTCTCTAAGATAGGAGACCTGGGTTCAAGTTCCACCTACTTCAGAAATGTATAATAATGTCTCTAAACAGGTTATTAAAAAATGTCTCCCAGAATGAGACCTCACCTGCAGATGATGTTTAATTGTTGCATTTGGTTAGCATAGTGGGAAGTTGCTGAAACACTTATATGAAACTGCAAATATTTTTTTAAATATGAGAAGATTGGTTAATTACACAAATTAATGAAAAGATTCGCAGCTATGTTTATATTTAAGAAATTTAGAATGATCTTGACACAAACAGCAAATCAAAGTTTCAATTTTTACCTTAAAACTATCTTTTTTTAGGTACACAATTTCAGAGAAACGTGAAGATGGTTTTCTGATTCCTTTTTGAATTTGTCATTATGAACCTTTCACAATTCTGATGGACTAAACTTCTTCATTTTTAACCATTTGAAGATTTCTATCCAACTCTCCTGGTTGAGAAGCTTCACCAGCTATAACACTTCAGCCAGTGTGATTGGTCCCCTGAACTAAGTGTTTGATTCTCCTGCTGGGAGAAACTGAACTGAACTCCTGAACTGAGATATCAAAGCTTGTGTTTTGAGGGTAAAACTAAAGTAATGGGCTCTGGTCAGGTGTAAATGCAGCTGTTTAAACATTCCATCCATTAACACAACAGGGGGCTTGCCAATTGTTTTATGGCCGTCACATGCTTTCCTGGAATTGATGCACTGAGGTCACCGTTCCAGATAACGTTCTGGTCTATTGAAAAAAAACTTCACCGATCTGACCAAAATCCATTTTCCTCTATTTTAAAATCCAAATCCCAAAATATTTCCCAAGATATATTACACCTATCATCACAGAATGAGTGAGTGATTAAGATCCGCAGTGTGTTCCTTGAACGTGTGGTGAGAGAAGGTTAATTTAAAGAGGAGGTTGGATTATTGTCAGAAAAGGAATAATGTGTAGGGCTATGTGTAGAAGTGCTGATGTGGCACTCGGTGAATATCTTCTTTGTCGAGTCAGTGTAAAATGGGCCAAATGGCCTTTGTGCTGCAATTGTTCCTGCATTCTATTCAATAAAATTAGCTGCTGTCTTCTTTGTCACTTGACTGCCTCAGTGGTCACCCTGGTTGTGCTTGCTTCTTGAGCTCTGCTGCCTGTATATCCTGAGCTCAGTCACATCAGTACCACATCAGGAGAATAGGCAGACTGTGTTTGTGTTATCATGAGAAGCTTTTATATGAGAACTTCCAATAAGAGGAATAACCCAATCAAAAGCTTGATTCTAAGCTTCACTGGAAATAATTGAACCAGAGAGTAGGATGTGAGAGAGAACCCATGATAAAGATAATGAGCATGAAGCTGACAGTAAGTTTTCCCCTTTACCATTCCTGAAGTCTTCAGGATTTCCTTTTTTCTAGAGTTTTAAGGGGTTAGTCAAATGTTTGATTTTTAACATCTGGAACTCTGTTACTGTTAATGAGCGCAAAGTGAGAATTTCCATTTCCTCTGATCTCAGCAAATGTTTGTGGCTGGGATTTTCCCATTTTTAGTTTGTGTTTGGTGTGGGGGAGGCTACCAGGCATCTTTGAGTGAGATATCTCCTTAATTGGGAGATCCTGCCCGATCAAGTGTCAGTCAGATGAGAAGTGATCACTCAGTGGGTTCCTTCACCAATCGCCTTTTGGGATCACGATGCCCTGCCTTGCCTGAAAGCTGCTGGCCAATCAGAGGCCGAGCAGCCAGTGGGAGGAGCAGGCTGCTCAGGTCCAAAAGTAGTGGGGGCATTGCCTGAAAGTGTCATGTGATGGGGGTCAGGTGGAGCTGGTGGCTCAGAGGTAAGGATGCTTTTAGTGACCAACCCCTCACTGCTCCCCTCGCTGTGCTCTCTGCTGCCCTTAGATTGGGGCAAATCAAGGCTCCCACGAATCTGAGCACGTAGACTTGTGACAATGCTATCACTTTAGCAAGGTTATTTTGTCTTTGGGTTTTTTTAAGTGAGGTTATAAAGGCCGAGGTGCTGAAATGTCTGGGCAAGAGCCTAGCAAGTGAGTGGTCAGTTCTCCCAGTTCAGGATTTTTCTAGTTTCTTTTAGTTGTAACAGTCAAACGCTGCTTACAGTCCTGAGAAAAGTTCCATACTTCAGCAGATAATTCTTGACTAGCTTTCTTTCAGCAATCTATCCCGCCCGTAAGAACCTATGTTTGAATTTACCTTTTGTCAAGGGGAATGTTTATGGGATGTTGCAGGAATTGGAACAGCTTCTTAGTTAAGTTGCAGTATTGTGTTGGTTGGATTTTCAAATAGTTAAGTTATTCTAAGTTCTGTTTTCTTTTGCTCATGTTTCAACTGTTGTGTTTAAATAAATTCTGTTTCACTGAAAGTTGAGTGGTTTGACCAGCTGCATCACTTCTGGAATATCCACTTCACATCTACCTTTAAAACAAGAAAATGTTACGGTCTGGGTTACCTTCTTAAAGTATTTTGAGGGGGTCTGGCCTGGTCCATAACAAACAGCCCTCTCTCCCTGTTGTGGTAAACTGCCTCATTTCTCAGCTTCTGGGAACACAGTTGGGTCAGGTTGGTGATGGATTGAGGTCCTTGATGGTCTTTGATTGACCACCAAAAGGCCTGAATGAGCCGTGGGGCAGGAATTTGACCATGGGCTTTGACACCCACCACGTAATTCTTGAAGTGGCGGAAGGGAGTGAATATCTCCCTGGTGCCAATCTGCCCAATTATTTGCCCCTCCTGCCATGTTCCCCACCTGCTCCCATGGAGGAGAAAACCTTAGCCTGTGTGCACAAACAGATGTGCTTGTTAAATTCAGGGAAAAAATTGGATGCTTGTGGCATTGCTCATGAACTCGGGACATTTGCAGTAAATGAAAAGGTTCGGAAAGGTTCGTTGTTGTGATGTAGGCAATCAATTGAAAGGTTTGTTTGGGTTGAGTACAGAGGAGCACGTGACTGATGGAGTACATGCAGTGAAAGGCTGGGGGAAGGGAAGGTTCTCCATGTTACCACAGACATTCATGGTAAGGTTTAAGAGCCTTCAGTTGACACTGTGATGGGGCGATCATCTGAACAGGCCATGCAGGATCTGTTGACTGTATCGATTGGAGTCTATCGTGGTCTTCCCTTCATGAGCTGACCTAGGTCATTTCTCGTTG
The DNA here is from genome assembly GCF_037043375.1 of Chiloscyllium plagiosum. Classification (NCBI taxonomy): domain Eukaryota; kingdom Metazoa; phylum Chordata; class Chondrichthyes; order Orectolobiformes; family Hemiscylliidae; genus Chiloscyllium; species Chiloscyllium plagiosum. The sequence continues at coordinate 4,447,320 of NW_028270168.1, forward strand.
ACAAAGGGGGCCACCTGTCCACACTCTCCCTGGGTCTGCATTACTCCCTCTAGCTGAGGAAGCTTCTGCTTTCTGCCTCTCTCCCTCGCTTTTTCTGAGAGAATCCATGGCCTTCCCAACAGGAGATTTCTCTGGATTCCTGAGCCCTTTTCAGACACTGTGATCTTTGCTGTGAGTTCGACAGAATTTAAAATTCCACCTGACAATGTTTGTTGCTTTCTGTTGTTGGTTGGTCTTTCTGGAGCAACCTTTAATTCCCCAACTCAGGGAATGAAGAATATTCTCCAATTCTGCCACTTGCCCTGCAACTGGATGAAATGAAGCTGCTCTAGTTTGAATCCTGTGTAACCAGAACAATGCAAGGCTGTCTCAGCCTGGAAGGTTAATTCTATCTCTCTCCTCAGACACTGCCTAACTTGCTGAGTATCTACAGCATTCTCTGTCTTTAGTTCATCATATGTTGGGTTTCTCATCAAGTCACTTTGACATTGGACAGAGAGCTAAACAAAAGGGTTATTCTCATGAATGGAACTTGGGACTGGGATATCATTGCACTTACAGAAACATGGCTCAGAGATGGGCAGGACTGCCAGCTTAATGTTCCAGATACAAATGCTACAGGAAGGACAGAAAGGGAGGCAAGAGAGGAGGCAGAGTGGCGTTTTTGAGAAGGGTTAGCATTACAGCTGTGCTGAGGGAAGACATTCCTGGAAATACATCCAGGGAAGTTATTTGGGTGGAGCTGCGAAATAAGACAGGGATGATCACCTTATTGGGATTGTTTTATAGACCCCCTAATAGTCAGAGGGAAATTGAGAAACAAACTTGTAAGGACATCTCAGCTATCTGTAAGAATAATAGGGTAGTTATGGTAGGGGATTTTAACTTTCCAAACATCGACTGGGACTGCCATAATGTTAAAGGTTTAGATGGAGAGGAATTTGTTAAGTGTCTACAAGACAATTTTCTGATTCAGTGTGTGGATGTACCTACTAGAGAAGGTGCAAAACTAGACCTACTCTTGGGAAATAAAGCAGGGCAGGTGTCTGAGGTGTCAGTGGGGGAGCACTTTGGGGCCAGTGACCATAATTCTATTAGATTTAAAATAGTGATGGAAAAGGATAAACCAGATCTAAAAGTTAAAGTTCTAAATTGGAGAAAGGCCAATTTTGACAGTATTAGGGAAGAACTTTCGAAAGCTGGTTGGGGACAGATGTTCGCAGGTAAAGGGACGGCTGGAAACGGGAAGCCTTCAGAAATGAGATAACAATAATCCAGAGAAAGTATATTCCTGTCAGGATGAAAGGGAAGGCTGGTAGGTATTGGGAATGCTGGATGACTAAAGAAATTGAGGTTTTGGTTAAGAAAAAGAAGGAAGCATATGCCAGGTATAGACAGATAGATAGAGTGAATTCTTAGAAGATTAGAAAGGCAGTAGGAGTATACTAAAGAGGGAAATCAGGAGGGCAAAAAGGAACATCAGATAGCTTTGGCAAATAGAATTCAAAGGGTTTTTACACATACATTAAGGACAAAAGGGTAACTCGGGAGAGAATAGGACCCCTCAAAGATCAGCAAGGCGGCCTTTGTGTGGAGCCACAGAAAATGGGGGAGATACTAAATGAGTATTTTGCATCAGTATTTACTGTGGAAAAGGGCATGGAAGATATAGAATGTAGGGAAATAGATGGTGACACCTTGCAAAATGTCCATATTACAGAGGAGGAAGTGCTGGATGTCTTGAAAGGCAAAAAGGTGGATAAATCCCCAGGAGCTGATCAGGTGCACCCCAGAACTCTGTGGGAAGCCAGGGAAGTGATTGCTTGGCCTCTTGCTGAGATATTTGTATCATCAATAGTCACAGGTGAGGTGCTGGAAGACTGGAGGTTGGCTAACATGGTGCCACTGTTTAAAAAGAGTCGTAAGGACAAGCCCAGGGAACTATGGACCAGTGAGCCTGACGTCGGTGGTGGGCAAGTTGTTGGAGGGAATCCTGAGGGACAGGATGTACATGTATTTGGAAAGACAAGGACTGATTCGGGACAGTCAACATGGCTTTGTGCGTGGGAAATCATGTCTCACAAACTTGATTGAGTTTTTTTGAAGAAGTAACAAAGAGGACTGATGAAAGCAGCGCGGTAGATGTGATCTATATGGACTTCAGTAAGGCGTTCGACAAGACTCCTCATGGAGACTGATTAGCAAGGTTAGATCTCACAGAATACAGGGAGAACTAGCCATTTGGATACAGAACTGGCTCAAAAGTAGAAGACAGAGGGTGGTGGTGGAGGGTTGTTTTTCAGACTGGAGACCTGTGACCAGTGGAACGCCCCAAGGATCGGTGCTGGGTCCTCTACTTTTTGTCATTTATATAAATGATTTGGATGCGAGCATAAGAGGTACAGTTAGTAAATTTGCAGATGACACCAAAATTGGAGACGTAGTGGACAGCAAAGAGGGTTACCTCAGATTACAACAGGATCTGGACCAGATGGGCCAATGGGCTGAGAAGTGGCAGATGGAGTTTAATTCAGATAAATGCGAGGTGCTGCATTTTGGGAAAGCAAATCTTAGCAGGACTTGTACACTTAATGGTAAGGTCCTAGGGAGTGTTGCTGAACAAAGAGACCTTGGAGTGCAGGTTCATAGCTCCTTGAAAGTGGAGTCGCAAGTAGATAAGATAGTGAAGAAGGAATTTAGTATGCTTTCCTTTATTGGTCAGAGTATTGAGTACAGGAGTTGGGAGGTCATGTTGCGGCTGTTCAGGTCATTGTTTGGGCCACTGTTGGAATATTACATGCAATTCTGATCTCCTTCCTATCAGAAAGATGTTGTGAAACTTGAAAGGGTTCAGAAAAGATCTACAAGGATGTTGCCAGGATTGGAGGATTTGAGCTATAGGGAGAGACTGAACAGGCTGGGGCTGTTTTCCCTGGAGTGTCAGAGGCTGAGGGGTGACCTTATAGAGGTTTACAAAATGATGAGGAGCATGGTTAGGATAAATAGGCAAAGTCTTTTCTCTGGAGTCCAGAACTAGAGGGCATAGGTTTAGGGTGCGAGGGGAAAGATATAAAAGAGACCTAAGGGGCAACTTTTTCACGCAGAGGATTGCACGTGTGTGGAATGAGTTGTCAGAGGAAGTGGTGGAGGCTGATACAATTGCAACACTTAAAAGGCTTTTGGATGGGTGTATGAATAGGAAGGGTTTGGAGGGATATGGGCCAGGTGCTGGTAGATGGGACTAGATTGGGTTGGGATATCTGGTCGGCATGGACAGGTTGGACCAAAGGGTCTGTTTCCATGCCGGACATCTCTATGACTGTTGTGGTTCTGTTCGCCGAGCTGGGAATTTGTGTCGCAGACGTTTCGTCCCCTGTCTAGGTGACATCCTCAGTGCTTGGGAGCCCACTGTGAAGCGCTTCTGTAATTTTTTCTCAGGCATTTGTAGTGGTTTGAATCTGCTGCTTCCGGTTGTCAGTTCCAGCTGTCCATTGCAGTGGTCAGTATATTGGGTCCAGATCAATGTGATTATTGATTGAATCTGTGGACGAGTGCCATGCCTCTAGGAATTCCCTGGCTGTTCTCTGTTTGGCTTGTCCTATAATAGTAGTGTTGTCCCAGTCGAATTCATTCACAAAATCCCATGCAAGGACTGTACAAAACACTACATTGGACAAACAGGAAGACAGCTAACGATTCGCATCCATGAACACCAACTAGCCACAAAACGACACGACCAGCTGTCCTTAGTAGCCACACACACAGATGACAAGCAACATGAATTCGACTGGGACAATCCTACTATTATAGGACAAGCCAAACAGAGAACAGCCAGGGAATTCCTAGAGGCATGGCACTCATCCACAGATTCAATCAATAATCACATCGATCTGGACCCAATATACCGACCACTGCAGCGGACAGCTGGAACTGACAACCGGAAGCAGCAGATTCAAACCACTACAAATGCCGGAGGAAAGATCACAGAAGCGCTTCACAGGAGGCTCCCAAGCACTGAGGATGTCACCTAGACAGGGGACAAAATGTCTGCAACACAAATTCCCAGCTCGGCGAACAGAACCACAACAACGAGCACCCAAGCTACAAATCTTCTCACAAACTTTGAACATCTCTATGACTCTATGAGTCTAGGAGACAAGTACAGCCACTTTCTTGGAAACCAATCCCTCTTACAGACACACAAACACCAGATACACATAGACACGTACACATGTAGACACACTCGCACACATGCACAAACAGACACACCCACACACACAGGCACAGAGACATCAGACATACACAGACACAGGTACACACACGCAGACACACACACGCACACAGACACACACACACAGACACATCCACAGGCACACAGATAGACACACAGACACACACACAGACACACACAGATATACACACACAGACATGCGCACACAGAGTCACATACAGACATACACAGGCACAGAGGCACACACAGACATGCACACTCACAAACAGACACACACACATACCCAGACGAACAGGCACACAGACACACACATGCACAGGCACATGTAACAGACAAATATAGACACATGAATACGCTTGCGTGAATACACACACTCCATGAACATAATGGTATATGACAGTGTATTACAACCTCAGAGCAAATGCAATTAAAAGATGGTTATAGCTGACAGCTGTAACAGCGCAGAGACTCCCAGAGGACAGGACTTCAAGTCTCAGGTTTGGTAACATTGTCGTCTGTTTAATTTAATGGTTTGACTGGGTATGATCTCTTGTGAGATAGGATCATCCTAGCACTGAGTAAAATGCACACAGCAGTCTGCCTTGCAGAACACTGACTATGACGGTACCTTGGACTGTCAGGTTATGGGAAGGAAAGTGGGGAGAGCTTGCAATGCTGTGCAGTTGGACCTCGGAATGAAGCTGCTGGAATTCCACATCAGGAGAAGCTAAACGTTATCTTTCAAGAATAATGTTTGTTGGAAGATCTCATTCTGACACACCCATGTGATAATTTCAGAAATATTAAGCTCATTATTGCATCTGCCCCAAAGTCACTCCACCACAGGCCCCACTGTACAAATTTCCAACCAGCCTGGGTGCTCTCACTGATACTATTTCAGTTTCAGTTTCAATTTTTTGGTGAAGAGGCTGATTGCTTTGAACATTCTTTGCTGCCATTAATAACGTGACCAGGTTTGGGATTCATCGTATAGTGGAGTTCTGCCTGGTCCCACTCAGTACAGCCTGTGCAATTAAACCCAAAGAGGCACCAATCTCAGAGACTGATAGCAACCACAAAGCAAACAGTAACCAATCTACATTTTGATAATAGAGGGAAAATAAGTGCCATTAAGGAGGAAATAATAATTTCATCCACCATTGTGTTATTGTTCTGACATATTTAAATCTAGTCTCTTTAAAAAAAAGACACATTTATCGAACGGGGCTGTTCAACAAACTCAGTTCCTGTTCCCACTTTTCCCCCATACTCTTTGATCTCTTTAGCCTAGTCACTATATCAATTTTATTGAGTTCATAGAACTCCTTGAATGCATTCAGTGCTTTGACCTCAACCTACTTTCTGTGGCAGAGAGTTCCACAGGCTCAATACTCTCTGGGTGAAGCAGTTCATCATATACAACAACAACTATTGCCAGACTCTTTGACTATGAGGGGCATGGATAGGATAAATATACAAGGTCTTTCCCCTGGGGTGGGAGGGTCCAGAACTAGAGGGCATAGGTTTAGGGTAAGAGGGGAAAAATATAAAAGAGACTTAAGGGGCAACGTTTTCACTCAGAGGGTGGTGCGTGTGTGGAATGAGCTGCCAGAGGAAGTGGTGGAGACAAAATAAGCTGAAAATGCTGGAATCCAAAGTAGACAGGCAGGATGCTGGAAGAACACAGCAAGGCAGGCAGCATCAGGAGGGACAGGCAGGAGGGTGGGAGAACACAGCAAGGCAGGCAGCATCAGGAGGGATAGGCAGGAGGCTGGGAGAACACAGCAAGGCAGGCAGCATCAGGAGGGACAGGCAGGAGGCTGGGAGAACACAGCAAGGCAGGCAGCATCAGGAGGGACAGGCAGGAGGCTGGGAGAACACAGCAAGGCAGGCAGCATCAGGAGCGACAGGCAGGAGGCTGGGGGAACCCAGCAAGCCAGGCAGCATCAGGAGGGACAGGCAGGAGGCTGGGAGAACACAGCAAGCCAGGCAGCATCAGGAGGGACAGGCAGGAGGCTGGGAGAACACAGCAAGCCAGGCAGCATCAGGAGGTGGAGAAGTCAATGTTTTGGGTGGAACCCTTCTTCTGGACTGGGGGGTGGGTGAAGGGGGGGCTGCAGATAAACGATTGGCGGGAGGGGGAGGTGGGCAGCGTGGTGAGGTGGGGATAGGTGAAGACAGGTAGAAGGTACGACCTGGTTGGTCGATGGGAGGAATGAATCCGGTAGGTAGCTGGGAGGATGGGTCGATGAGAGGATGTGGTGGAGGCTGGTACAATTACAACATTTAACAAGCACCTCGTTGGGTATATGAATAGGAAGGATTTAGAGGGAAATGGGCCAAGTGGTGGCAAACGGGACTAGATTAGTTTAGGATATCTGGTCAGCATGGATGTGTTGGACCGAAGGTTCTGGTTCTGTGTTGTACATCTCTATGACACAAAGTGAGCTATCATATTGCAGTCATTTTGCTGATACTGGTAGCATAGAGTGAGTGAGCAGTTTGCAGTTACACTGTGAGATATGAACTCACAAAGACTTAGCACATTCATTTGCAATTGTGCTCTCATTATCCAATAATGCTTCCATTAAAACAGGAGCAAAGAATTTCACAGATTGGATACTTGCACACCAGAATTGCAATTTCAGGCTCCAATCTCAAGAATGCTAACTTCTTCAAAAGCAAACAGGTGGGGCCTCTCTGTGATAGTTGCAATGATTATAGAGAGTATCACAATTAAAGTATGAACCAGGATTTCCACAGAGATAAAACAATTTTCACCAATTTCTTCCCATGACCAAAGGCAGGAGATAATAATCACAATTCTATCAATTAAAACATACTGGGAGTGTTATCAATGGAATTATCTGCCTTGAAAAATATAGGCAGAGCATGACATCAAACCACCAGATCATATACATACTTGAGATTTTGCTGCTGACTGTTGAGCATGATATTGGCACGGTGGCTCAGTGGTTAGCACTGCAACTTCACAGTACCAGGAACCCAGATTCAATTCCACCATTGGGTAACTGTGTGGAGTTTGCACATTCTCCCTGTGTCTGCGCGAGTTTCCTGTGGGAAACTCTGCTCCAGTTTCCTCCCACTATCCAAAGATGTGCAGGGTAGGTGAATTGGCCATGCTAAATTCCCATAGTGTTCAGGAATGTGTAGGTTAGGTGCATTAGTCAGGGGTAAATGTAGGGGAATGAGTTTGGGTGGGAGACTCTTTGGAGGGTTGGTGTGGAGTTGTTGGGTTGAAGGGCCTGTTTCCACACTGCAGGGATTCCATGAATTATTGATGTCAATTAAAAAGAAAACCTTGTTTTCTTATAGTTACATATTTTGTGATGAGTGAACCAGTGAGGGGTGTAAAACAGATGCCAATGGATGCATTGCTTAGATGGGACAATCAGACAAAGGGTACAGCCAGCACCAGTCTGCTACAGCCTATTTCTCACTCAGAATGATTAGATTAGATTACATTACAGTGTCTCCCAAGAAACAGAATTCATTAAACTTGAATGACCCAATCAATTTTTTTGTGGTATTGACTATATCACTTCGGTGATCATAAACCTTTCAGTCTTTTAATAAAACACAATGATTATTACAAGATAATTCAAAATGGGGCAATAGAGTTTCTTTAGGATGTCCGTAATGTTGAATCACCCAGCCTATCCACACAGACTGATGTTGTTCATTTCCATTGGATCAGGTCAATGTATCTGCTCCTGCCAACCATCTCCATCTCTGTTAGCAGCGCATCCCTTCTCAATCACACCCTTTACTGCACATAGCTCCCCTTCACACTTCACAAAAGGGGCGGCAGATTTAAAACAGAGATGAGGAGGAATTACTTCTCTGAAAGGATTGTGAATGTGTGGAGTTCGCTTCCCCGGAGGCCGGTGGATGCTGGGACACTGAGTAAGTTTAAGGAGGAGCTAAGTGATCACCTCCTCATTTGCTGAGTTTAAGGTGATCAGTCACTGTCTTAGTCTGTGGAGGAGGCATAATTCAGAATTGTACAGTGCTGTTTGTGTCCTTCTACAAGCACATGGGGGTTACATTGAAGCTCCAGTAATGTAGGCCAGCAATGCAGGGACCCTGCTTGTCCTTAACAGGGGCTACTCGCACTGTGAATACGTACTTAACATTTTGCTGCTGACTGTTGACAATAATGTCAGAGGGCTGTGTTACCAAAATCAGTAGGACAGCTGAGTTTTGGTTGATTTCATGGTGACCCTGGTGGGGTTTCCACTGTTAAATCGATGCTGGACCTCCCAATCCCATATCTTTAAATGTGGAGAGCATGTCAATGAAACAAATAAAAGCAAAATATGCATACACTGGAAATTTGAATCAAATACAGAGAATGCCAGAGGACTGGCAACATCGGTAGACAGAGGAACCCAGTTCTGACGAAGAATCACATTGGACTGATATTTCGAGTCCAGTCTGACTTTCCTTCAGAGGGAAGAGTCATTTCAGACTTGAGATGTTAAATTGGTTTCTCTTTCTGCAGATGCGGCCAGTCCTGCTGAGTTCCTCCAGCAATCCCTGTGTTTGTGTCCATGAGACTCTCGGGTTACTGAGGAACATCCAAACAGCACATGGGAACCAGTTGGTGGGAAGTAATGGAGAAACCAGTTGACTGTCTCTTTGTTGCAGAAATACAAGTGCTTGCTGCATGCATATTCACGCAGGCTGTGCTGAATTAGCACAACCAATGGAAGAGGAATTGTGTTTTGCATTTTTGCATTTGAGATTTGTACGTGGGAGAATCAATAGCGCCATTCTTCATGAGAGAGAAGCTTGGAAAATGATTGTGGGGTTGCTGCATGCTTTAGAGTTAGTGGAAAGAGATGTAGTACAAATAGAATGAATAAGAGGGTTATTGACATTAAAGCTCTGTGATGCCGAGTAAGATGAATGCATCATTGTTTTCTCACTAAGAATGGCATTCTATTGCTCACTCAGTGTTCAGCTAAAAAATAGTGACCCTTTCTTTTGTGTGTGAAATTGTTGTGATATTTAAGGGTGGATTTTAATCCTGGCTCACTGTTAGAAAGCCATGTTGGTTTTACTGTGGCTCTGCAGGTGCCATTTCAATTTGCTGTTTTGAACAGCTGGTAGTGAGAGGGCAATGGAGGGATACAATGGGGTTGAGGGTGGGGTGGACCCAAATTCTCTGTAACCCCCCTTAGGCCCAGCACAACGTGGTTAACTCTTAACAGTTGTCTGAAATGACCAAGCAAGGGCAGTCAATCATGCACAGAAAACAGCGTGTCACCTCAAGGACAGTCAGTAATGAACGATTGCCAAGCCACTGATGCCCATGAATTGATTAAGGTAAGGCTTTAAGAATATTTTCTAATCAACCTGTCCAGAGATACAATTACAGGCATCTGGAGCAAGTGGGACTTGAACCTAAGCTTCCAGCTCCAGGAGTAGAGACACTGCCCCTGTGCCCGAAGAAAAGGCTTTGGTGATATTTAATAGGGTCTGACCTCAGGTTTTTCTGCCTTTCCACAATGGCCAGTGGGGAGAAGGAGCTCAATCTGGAGGGACCCTGAGAGGATTCCATTTCATGGGCCCACGTGGAATTAACTTTGGACTTGTCTGACCTTGAGGGTCGCTCCCCATTTCCTGAAGGCCTCCCTTCCCAGCTGCACTTCTGAATGATGGTGTCTGTTTATTCCAGGGCCTGGAGGAAGTCTTGAGGCCAGCCCCAATCCCTTTTGTTCTCACTAGTCGGCTGCCAGGTTTGGGTGGGAGAATGTTCAGCCAGAGCAGCTAGACAAGGCCCAGGAGTCTAACCCTCACAGGACCTGAAACTACAGAGAGCAGCATGATTCATAACCCACCTCTGCCCTCATGCATATAACTCCTGATCAAGTATTCCTCTCAGGACTTTATTTCCACTTGTATTCCTACAGTGTCACAGTGAGAACCAAGAAGCGTAAATAATCAGAAGCAAATTAAGGAACTGTTACGCACAGAGAATTGCCTTGCAATCAATTTTTTAAAAGTGCTGTTTGAGGAATTAGGAAGGGTTTTGATGTGGGAACTGTACATTCAGAATAATCCTTCCTCACTGCTGCTGCAGAATCTCTGCCACATAGAGAACCTTCACCTGGTTTAGTTACGATGTAAAGATTGAAATATTACTGGAATCTCAACCAGAAAATTGAGTTCTAGTTCTTGAGTTGGCGACACTGTCTTTTCAATTTGTTCCTTCACTGCGATCAAACCAAAAATGCTGGAAACACTGTGAAGGTCAGTCAGCATCTGCAGAAAGAACAGATGAGTTAATTTCTCAAGTGTGGATCTAGCAACAATCCATGGTTAATCCATGTGGCAATAACTCAGTGTCACCTATTCAAGTGTGATCGAGTTTCTCAGTGTCTGTCTGAAGCATCAGCCAAAGATGTGAACAGAATAGCTGTTGAAATAATGCCGTGTTATCACATCCAGTTCTTTGGGGAACATGGAAGCATTCTTTCCTTTTGGGATTGTTCTGGTCATGATGGAATTATCTGTAAAAGAACCTTTGCATAATCTTGCTCTTGGTATTTTTAATTTGAAATTAAAGATTTGAAGATTTGAATTTGCAACATGAAACAAATTTGGATGCTCTGATCCTTCAGCGAGCTTTGAGATGTGTAGCTCCGGTTGAGGTTCTGGATGTAGGTTTGCTCGCTGAGCTGGAAGGTTCATTTCCAGACGTTTCATTACTCTACTAGGTAACACCTTTGTGGGCGGCACGGTGGCACAGTGGTTAGCACTGCTGCCTCACAGCGCCAGAGACCCAGGTTCAATTCCCGCCTCAGGCGACTGTCTGTGTGGAGTTTGCACGTTCTCCCCGTGTCTGCATGGGTTTCCTCCAGGTGCTCCGGTTTCCTCCCACAGTCCAAAGATGTGCAGGTCAGGTGAACTGGCCATAATAAATTGCCTGTAGTGTTCGGTAAGGGGTAAATGTAAATGTAGGGGTAGGGGTATGGGTGGGTTGCGCTTCGGCGGGTCGGTGTGGACTTGTTGGGCCGAAGGGCCTGTTTCCACACTGTAATGTAATCTAATCTAATCTAACCTTCAGTGGGCCTCCGGAGAGTACCGTGTGGGTTGCTGGGCTCTTGAGTGATCTTTGCTACAGACCCCTGGAAATTATATTACAGTTAAATCACCCTTTCAACAAGAGGGATTCCTGATCCAATGATTTCCAGCTGATTAAAATGCGAGACTTCATACTTTAGTAAGCGTGTGACCCTGATAGTTTATAACCTGCATAGATAGGTAGCAATTCTTTCTCATATTTGCTGCTGGAATATAATTTCTTCAGCCCTATGAGGAGAGGTGGACAGTACACAGAGATGACCTGGATCACCTACAATTTCTACAATATTCAGTCTGCCTCTTCATGTTCTCTTCAGAAACAAATTGAGGTCAGGTTTGTTGGTTAGTTGGGGCCATCATTTGTTGGGAGTGTGGAAATTGAGGAAGTCAGTTGATATGTTTGTTTGCAATGATTGATATAAGATGATAACCAGAAAGGAAAATAGGAAGTATTTTTTTCAGACAAGAGTAGATGACATTCAGGGTTTTCATTGAATAAAGGAACTTTCATAGCTTCTCAGCATCAGGTCAATCTTCAAGTTCTGAGCTCCACGTTTAACTTTGTTTCAGATTCTGCATTTGATGTTTGATAAGCAAGGATTGCCTTATTTAAATACAAACCCAATAGGATGTCTGTTGCAAGTGTGTTGCTGGAAAAGCACAGCAAGTCAAGCAGCATCCAAGGAACAGAAGAATTGACCTTTCGGGCAAAAGCTCTGCCTCACTCCTGATGAAGGGTTTATGCCCGAAACATCAATTCCCCTGCTCCTCGGATGCTGCCTGACCTGCTGTGCCTTTCCAGTTCCACACTCTTCCACTCTGATCTCCAGCATCTGCAGTCCTCACTTTCTCCCAATAGGATGTCTGAGAAAGTTAGTTTTCCCATTAAGCCTTGCAAATGATTGAAAAAATTGAGCTTTGACAAAGGGTCAGTTAGACTCGAAACGTCAGCTCTTTTCTCTTCTGACATGCTCCCAGACCTGCTGAGATTTTCCAGCATTTTCTCTTTCGGTTGCAAATGATTGAGTTGTGAATCAAAATATTGTTTGATGGAAAATATTTGAACTTCCTGTGTATTGGCCACATTTTTTTTTAATCATACAAATACTATCTGAAAGATGTTGCGTCCAATTAACTTGTTTGTCAGTAATATTTTCATGTAGGTGGTAATTACGTTGTGACATTTGGAAATAGAGAACAGAGTGTGCTGTACAATGTATTCAGGGCCTCGGGGCATTTATTGGCATTACTATCCCATTCCTGGCACACGTATGTGTCGATTTCAATTGATATGTTCTCTGTGGAATAATCTTCTCTGTTGGCATGTTATAAGTGCTGAATGATTCCTGAATCATACCGATAATAAAAATTGACCAAACACAGTGATAGCTGGAGGGAGCTCTGGCAAACATTGAGGTTGACCAGCTTTGAGATGTAAAAATCAAAACCATGTTGACACCTCTGCCACATTTAAATAAGTTAGATCCTAACCCAACATCAAAAAGGAGTGTTGCTCTTCCTACAGGTCTGTGAGAAAACTATAAAAGTAATTGACCTCAGCAACCCCTTGCCATGTCTGCTCCTGTGTGATGCCAGACTTCGCCAAGATGACTCTCACAGGACACCAAACATGTCATTGAGACTTTCAGACTTTTTGCAGCACTGGAAGAGGCCCTTTGGCCCATCATGCCTGCACCTTTCAATTGAGCACCTATCCACTCTAATCGCTGCTGCGCTGACATTTCAAGTGCTCATGGAAACATTTCTTAAATGTTTTCAGAGTACTTGCCTCTCCCACACTTTCAGGCAGTGAGTTCTAGACACCCACTGGGTGAAATTTATTTTCTTCAAATCCTCTTTAAATCTCCTGCTCCCTGCTGTAAAATTGTACCGCCAGTCACTGGCCCTCTACTAAAGGGAACCGTTTCTCCCTATCTACCATGTCTCTCATGCCATTTATAACTTTCTACATCTCAATCAGATCCCCCTTGGTCTTTTCTGCTGTAAGGATAACAACTAGGCTCCCATCAGACTTGAATCACTGAAGCCCAAGTAACCTCCGGGGAAACTCCTCTGCACCCGCTCCATTATAATCACACCCTTCCTATAGTGTGTTGACCACAAATGTGCTCAGTACTCCAGTTGTGGCCTAACTAATATCACATAGAGCTCCATCATAGTCTCCTTACTCTAAGTAAGTCATTCAATGACATTAAGTCATTCAATGACTTAATGAATAATGGCAAGTACTCCATTTACCTTCTTAACCGCCTTATCTACTTGTTTTGCTGCCTTTGAAGATTTATGGATACGGACACCAAGAACCCTTGGAAACCTCCTATCCCTCAACGTGTACTCCCATTGCCTTGTTAGTCCTCCCAAAATTCATCACCTCATAATTTTCAGGATTTGTCATTGTGCAGTCCATCTGACCAGCTTCTGTATTATCCTGTAGCCTAAGGTTTTCCTCCTCACGATTTACCACACCACCACATCGAGAACAAGTTTACTGAATCATACCTGTGACATTCATGTCTGAACCGTTAATGTATATAACAACCAGTTGGGACCCAGCACTGAGCCCTGTGGGACACCATTGGACACAGGCTTCCAGTTACAAAAACATCCTTTCATCATCACCTTCTACTTTGTGCCACTAAACCAAATTTGAGTGCAGTTTGCCAAATTGCCCTGGATCCGAAGGCTCATAACTTCTTAACCAATTTGCTGTGTAAGACCTTGTCTATAGCTTTACTGAGGTAGGCTACATCAACTGTATTACACACCTGGTCACCCCTTGGAAAAATCCAATCAAATGTGTTCAACAATTGATAACGCCAATCTGACAGTCTTTGATTAATCCTTGCCTCTCCAAGAGGAGATTGGTTCTGACCCTCAGACATTTTTCCAATAGTTTCCCGACCTCAGATGTTAGACTCGGCTGTAGGTTTGTTCCTTCCAACCTTCTGGAATAATGGCACCACATTTGCTGTCCTCGAGCCTTCTGACACCCCTGCTGTGGCCAGAGAGGATTTGAGAGCTGATGTCAGATAATGAGGCTGCATGCCATGTGGATTTGCCTCCAGCAAGATATTTGAACAAATGTAGCAATACTTACATTGTCCCTCATAATACAAAGAACCAGGATGGACAAGGATTTGGATATTGCAGTGTTGAAGAATCCAACAGATATTTATTACAGTTAGCAATCATACAAACATTACATTCACAGATACACAAGTATCTCATCTAATGTTAAGCAGTTATATAAAACAACATGTTTTCAGTAACATGTCATGCTCCAAGTGATCCCAGGATATGATGGAGTATGAGACCTTTACATCCTCAGGTCACATGCTCAGATAAGTGTAGAGTATCATAAGCATGTGTCTTAAATAAAGAAATTGGTCATGTGAATAGGAAATGATTGGCAGGATATGAGCCAGGTGCAGGCAGGTGAGATGAGTTTAGATGCTGCCTGAACTGCTGTGCTCTTCCAACACCACTAATCCAGAATCTGGTTTCCAGCATCTGCAGTCATTGCAGATGAGTTTAGTTTGAGATTAGGGTCTGCATGGACTGTTTGGACTGTAGGGTCTATTTCCATGCTGTCTGACTCTATGGCACTAAAGTAATACTGACTGTGAGATATAATACAAGAGCATGTTTAAAAGCGAGCTGGTGAGAATGAGGTGACAAATAAGGAGATGTTTCCTATATTAGCCAGCCACAAATTTTACTTCTTATCTGGCCTCGGGAGCTAGGTTGACATTATTTTCAAATGCAGCCACCTATTCAAGTTGAACTGGACCAGTATTGCATTTCTTTACTTGGCTTGTTTGGTTCTTAAGCCATTTTGAGTATATCGTTGGGATCCTTTTCATGTTATTGTAAATTCAACATTTCAAGGCTGGTGAAAGTGACTCAAATGCCAAGTGCTTAGCAGAAAATATTCCATCATCAAGAAGCTTTTCATGTTCCCTGTTTTGAAATTTTGAGCCTGGATTAATTGCATTTGCTGAATGGACAAGAGACAAGCAGATTGTTTTGTCCATGCAGTGACCAATTTCTTTTCCTGCAGATGTGAAATTATAACTCATAATATAATCGCCACCCACATCACACTTTAAACAAGTGGGTTAGCTTTAGTTGAACTGTGTGTGGACTGGAGTCACAATGTTTGCAGTTGTGGTTTTTGCTTTTTGCAGATTTCAATCCATCAACTGAAACACGTATTGAATTGTGTGAGCTGTGTAGAATATAGGCTGGTGATAACTCTGGTGCATTGTGTCTTTAACCAGATTTCACACTTTACAAGCTTCACCAGTGTTACTGCACTTTTAGGGCAGCAGACTTAATATGGCGATGTTCTGAGCATAATATTTTCGTTGTTTGTTTTGGTCTCAAAGTGAAATGTGAAGTTTTCATAAAATTGTATATTTAATGGGGTACTGTTAATCCCCCATCACGTGGGGAAGAGAGTTGGAGTGTTTCGGGTGTTGTGTAGGGCTTACTAAATGGGAACCCCGACTCCAGCATGTGAACACTGTGACAGCAGCAGGTTAGTCTGAGTGGCATAATGCCCAGGGGTGAGCTTGTATCGATGATGATACTTCGACAAGGCTCCATACCTTAGATCGATTAACCAATTTGAATTTATCAATGGTGGCCATTAGGGAAACTTCCATTAACAAGATCCAGCAGCCAGATCCAGTACGTTGGTACTTTCAGTATATGCAAGAATCCCTTCCTCATTTTCATCCCCATACCCTCTATTCCTGCAAGCTAACCTGCCTTGACAGCTGCTCTCCACACCTCTAACCCCAATTTCCTGTCTAGGGATCCTTTCTCCCATCCCCTGTCTCAGCTTTCCTGCATCCACCATGTAGCCTCTTATATCCCTCTAGCCTTGCACTGGCCTGAAATCCTCAGTTGGCGTCACCCATCCTTGGTCATCGCCAGCTGTTGCATTCCATTCCTGACTTTCCTGCCTGATGAAATCTGAATGAAGATCTTCCTAACTCTCTCATTCCAAGGCCACTGAATCCTGGTGTGCTACAGCTGTCATTTTCTGTGCAATGGGACATTTTTAAAGATGAGCTCAGGGTGAGCACTGCCTCTCCCACATGCTAGGAGTCACGGATTTGTGCAGCATGATATTTATCCACTCCACTGCTAAGGTTCTTGTAATTTTTCAATTTATATTTGTTTGATTTGATGTCTTACATTAAAGTAAGTACTCTGTTCTCAATGACCTGGAATGGCTTCATTTAGATCCAAATGGTTTTCCTTGTCTGAAAAATCTGATCATTTCTCTTCAATCCATTCATGTATAAACACTGATTGGACCTGCTTTCCACCAACCTCTAGTATATTTGTGGCTTGAAGGATTTCTGTACACACCAACCTGTCGTCTTTTACCGTCCAACCTGCCGTCTGTACCATCAGGGATCCGTTACCATTGTGGCTGTGTCCACTATAAATGTGTTTTGATTGATGTTTCAATATTCCACACAAGCCTCTTGGTAATTTAGATGCAATCTGCTTAATCAACACCAATTTGTTTTATTCTGCAAAAAAATCCCTAAAAATAACTTATTGTTTTCACACCGGGGGTTGCTACTTATTTACAATCCTAATTTGATTGATAAATGCTGCACTGGAATTCAGAGAAATATTGGCGATGAGCCTTTTGAGGAACAAATATAATTCCTCCCATCTTCTCTATCAAATACTGACACTTTTCTTCATTCAGTTTCTTACCCATATCCAGAATTCTCCCAAATTTTACAATCATCAGTCGCTTTTTGCGTGCAATTGTGTCAAATGCCAAATGAATATTTTGACTGGGGATGAGGGTCCAATGTGTTACAAGCAACAAGACAGGTGGAGAAAGCAAGGTCATGAATTTGAGTGAATGGAGGTGAGGGATTTTCTGCACTGCCAGCTTTTGTCAGATGTTCATGTCCTTGGCCAGGCTGCTTTTGGTGGCATTTAGTCAGGCACCTTGATTGAATCTGTGTTTGAAAGATCATTGGGCAGTTTTCTCGTGGGCAGTTAGAGCTCTGTGAAGGGTACCATTCTGTCACTGGTGGCATTAACCCTTCAGTTGGTAGGAGCAGCTTCCTGTGTGGGGAACACAACAAACAAACCCAGACAGGGCTACCTCATTAAAAGGCACTCAGAGTTTGGAAGGGTCTAGTATCACGAAGGGGTGAGGGGCGATGGAAACCCACCCCCTGCCCTTGCTGAGGAACTCCCTCGGTTCCCAGTGATTAGCTTCCTGTCATCACTCCCGGTGCCTGGGATCCCTTCTTGATCTGAGGCTGTGAGTGAGTGTTATACCAGCAACAACCTTTACCTCCTGGGGCGCCATTGCTGATCAGCTGTCAGGTCTCAATGAGTAAGTTGTTTGATGGTCTTGTACTGACCCATCAAGTTTGTTATTGGCATTTTTAAAATACATTTCCTGGGTGAGGGTGTGGCTGGTTAGGACAGCATTTATTACCCATCCCTAATTGCCCATTGGGCAGTTAAGAGTCAACCACATTGCTGTGGGTATGGAGTCACATATAGACCAGATCAGGTAAGGAGGCAGTTTCCTTCCCTGAAAGACATTATTGAACCAGATGGATTTTTCCAGCAATCGACAAGGTATTCGTGGTCATCATTAGTCTCGTAATTCCAGATATATTTTCACTGAATTCAAATTACATCATCTGCCATGGCAGGATTCGAACTGGGGTCCCCAGAACATTGGCTGGGTCTCTGGATTAACAGTCCAGTGATAATACCACGAAGCCATTGCCTCTCCTCACTCTGTATGATGGCCCCCCCCCCCACAAAAATAGGCAATATGTGTGTGTAGTGATTGGAACAATGTCAGCCCAGTGAAATTCATAGAATCAGAGATCCTTATTTGGGGTGTCAACCTGGACCAATCAGGGAGCCCTGGCTGACAGATATAAACAAGAGTGTCAGGGGCTCTGCTTGCTCTGGGAACTGGCTCTGAGCTAGTTAGGTCAGTGTCATGTGCTATGCATGTGTCAATAAAATCAAAGAGTGTAGTGCTGGAAAAGCACAGCAGGTCAGGCAGCATCCGAGGAGCAGGAGGGTTGATGTTTCAGGCATAAGTCCTTCATCAGGAATTCCTAATGAAGGGCTTATGCCCGAAATGTTGATTCTCTTGACTCTGACTGTCCAGCGTCTGCAGTCCTCACTTTCTCCGATGTGTAAGTAAAGGGTGACTTGGTGACGGGATACCGGCCTGTGTGGAGTTATTTCAACATGGGTCTCACTGATTCGCCGAGACTCTTGTCACCCCCCTGCAACTTGTGCCTTGTTCATCAGCTCACTGGACCCAGCGGTGACTCGCCCTTTGCTAAGTAGAATGTTTCAGCCCTATGTAAATTAATTAAAAGGCAAAGCTGCTTCAACATCGAAAAAAGCAGGCCACCCTTCCTTATGCTTGCTTGGAGGCCTGCTATAGTCCCAGCACAGTGTTCATTATCTCATTTCTAAACCTTTATTATGATCTAATAAGCAGTGAACAGCTCCTTTAATACCTTGCTGCAGCTTCGATTATTAACCTTTATGAAAATACTTAAGTTGCTGCAAAGCTCTTTGAAATGACCTCAGGCTTTCAAAGGCTCTGTATTATTGCAAGTGCTGTTTCTAATTATACTTTGATGTAGAGTTTCGTCAATCATGGACACATGTAAACCATTGCTTACTGTGGCAAGACAACCTTAATATCGTTGTATTGGGGGTGAAAATTGACGTGTGTTGGACATGAATATACAGTGTACATTCTGACTGTAACATAGACCCATAGAGTCATAGAGACGTACAGCGCAGAAACAGACCCTTCAGTCCAACCTGTCCATGCCGACCAGATATCCCAACCCAATCTAGTCCCATTTGCCAGCACTTGGCCCGTATCCCTTTAAATCGCTCCTATTCATATACCCTTCCAGATGCCTTTTAAATGTTGTAATTGAACCAGCCTCCACCACTTCCTCAAGCAGCTCAATCCATACACACCATGCTCTGCGTGAAAAAGTTGCCACTTAGGTCTCTTTTAAATATTTATCCTCTCACCCGAAGCCAATGCCCTCTAATTCTGGACTCCCCCACCCCCGGGAAAAGACCTCGTCTATTTACCCTATCCATGCCCCTCATGATTTTATAAACCTCTATAAGGTCACCACTCAGCTTCCAATGCTCCAGGGAAAACAGCCCCAGCCTATTCAGTCTCTCCCTTTAGCTCAAACCCTTCAACCCTGGCAACATCCTTGTAAATCTTTTCTGAACTCTTTCAAGTTTCACAACATCCTTCTGATGGGAGGGAGAACAGAATTGCACACAATACTCCAAAAGTGCCCTAACCAACGTCCTGTACATCCGCAATATGACTATCCAACTCCTATACTTAGTACTCTGACCAATAAAGGAAAGCATAACAAACACTTTCTTCACTATCCTGTCTACCTGTGACTGTACTTTCAAGGCACTATGAACCTGCACTCCAAGGTCTCTTTGTTCAGATCTGGTAAGCTAATAGAGTCTAGTTCAGTCAAACAAGAACAGCAGAGTGGATCACTATTAAAAGGTTTAAGTCTATTCCTAACCATGGTGAACGTGAAGCTTATATCTTGTTACCTCGAGACGTGATTCTGCAGTCAGCTCTCCACCTTCCACTGCCTGTAAACTTAAGGTTATCTAGACATCTGCCTTTTCTAGTGTAACCTATTTTTCCTAATCAACCAGTTCAGAGATGTTCTTACATGCCTCTGGAGCAGGTGGGATTTAAAGCTGAGCCTCTCGGTCCAGGGATAGGGAAACTACCATGCTCCACAAGAGAGCCGCTAAATGTGCGTTGAAACTTTATTGCTGGAACAGCACAGCAGGTCAGGCAGCATCCAGGGAACAGGAGATTCGACGTTTCGGGCACAGGCACAGCCGCTAAATGTGCAGCAAGAGCAGAAAGAAAGCACTGCCCTACATTGGGCATTGGAATAGAAACTGGGTTTCCCATGTGAGAGGCGAGAATTTGATGACTGAACCGATGCCTGTATCTGAACTGTCACCAAGTCCCATTCACCCACACACCCTGCACCCTCTCATCTATGTTGATTAATGATTCTAAAAATCTCATCATTGGTTTTAGATGACTCTATGACCCTGCTTTCCCTCTGTCCCTGTCACCTCCTCCATTCCACAACCCTCTGAGACCTCAATACTCTTCTAATTCTTGCATATCTTTGATTTCAATCACTCCACATTGGGAGCTATGCTTTCAGCTGCATGCACCCTGAGCTCTGAACTTCACCCCCTGAAGCTCTCTGTCTCTGTCTGTCTCTCTCTCTCTCTCTCATCCTTTCCAGCATCCTTTGAAATCTACATCTCTGCCCTTGCTTTCAATCATCTTTCCAATATCTTCAATTGGCCAATGTCAGACTTTGTTTGGGAATCCTCAAGTAAAACACCTTGAAATACCGAGCTGAAAATGTGTTGCTGGAACAGCGCAGCAGGTCAGGCAGCATCCAGGGAACAGGAGAATTGACGTTTCGGGCATAAGCCCTTCTTCAGGAATGCCCGAATCGTCGATTCTCCTGTTCCCTGGATGTTGCCTGACCTGCTGTGCTTTTCCAGCAACACATTTTCAGCTCTGATCTCCAGCATCTGCAGACCTCACTTTCTCCACCTTGAAATACCTAACAGTGTGAAAGGTGCTAGGTGTTGTTGTTGTAGGAGAGCAGTGCAATGCGCTGTCGATAAAGACTGAAAGAACTGCGGACGCTGTAAATCCAAAACAAAAACAGAAATTGCAGGAAAAGCTCAGCAGGTCTGGCAGCATCTGTAGAGAGAAATTGAGTTAATGTTTCTGGTCGAGTGACCCTTCCTCAGAACTCTTTCCTTCAGTGGCTGATCTTGAAATTTCTTCCAGCCCTCAATGAAGAGTACTCGTTCTCTCTTAAAGCTGCCCAATTGAATTGAATGCAGAGAATCAAGGTCATTTATTTTTGAATAATTGAAACCACTATAGCAGTGATGTATATTGATTGTGTTTTCTAAAAAGTTTTAGTGATACAAAATAAATCACTGATTAACTTTAAATAAAAACCCTTTTGTGTTTAGTTTCCCCTGTCTTTTCCAATCAAGTTTTCCGGGAATACGGTGCCGTGTGTGTTTTTCCAGTCCCGCTCTAGGATTATTGCAGTTCCACTCGGATTCACACCTGGATCTGAGGAGCTGCCCCTTCTCATGTTGATGGGAATTAGCTGCTCAGAAGTGTCAGGTTGCATTAACATTGTAGCAGGCAGAATATTATAAGAATGGTAGTCAGTAGAACTCTTCATCAACTCTTATTATTTCGGATGTGGGTATTAATGGTTAGGCCAGCCTTTATTAAAGAATCTACAATCATTTATATGACTTAACCACATTGCTGTGGATCTGAGGTCACTTGTAGGTCAGACTAGGTAAGGACGGCAGTTTCCTTCCTGAAGTACATCAGTAAAGCAGATGGATTTTTCCCAACACACAACACAGTTTCATGGCATCACACTTGAGAAAGACTGTTGAATTGTCTACATTATTTCTTTATTTTTCTACTTAATACTAGGAAGTACTGTGATATTTTAGTTTTATAACTTTGTTTCTTTATTTTTCTGCTTTCTACCTAAGATTTTGGACCTAAAATGACACCAGGAATGACAACATTGTAAATTTTTCACTGTATTCCTGTATCCCTGTACTTGAGTTAGTGTGACAGTAAAATCTAATTCTAATTCTAAGCATGTTCAAACTCCTTCCCCCTTGAATACTTTTGCTCTCTTATAGTCATTTCAACTGGTGTGAGTTCAGGAACATCTACATATTTTTTGGATTCTTTTTTAGAGCAACTGAACAATCCTTGATCCAAATGATGAAGTGCGAGACTAGCAATGTTTTCCTCATTTAATTGCTTCTTGTGCCTATTGTGGGTGTACACCTTCTGCTGTCCCTCAGAGGGAAACACAGGACCAATATTAAAGGGGAAATAATTTCATGAAATGGGTAGAGTTTCCTTTCTCCTGACTTTCATACCTTGAAAACTGAAATATCTCCACACAAGCCATCACCAAGTCACCCTTTACGTACACATGGAGAGTCCTTGACACTGATCCAGTCCCTCAGAGCCAGCTCTCGGTGTGAACAGAATCTCTGACACTCCTGTTCTTATCTGTCAGCCAGGGCTCCCTGATTAGACTAGATTAACAGCCCCAATCAGGGAACTCATATTCTGTGAGGACCAGCTGGCTGAACTTGTTACAACCACTAGAGAAATCATGTCCTAGTTACATACAGAAGAAAAGTTAACCCTTTTTTTGTGGTAAATAGTATTTGTTTTAATAGAAGCAAGTTATAACTGCTTGCTTTGCTTTGCAATGGCTTATTCCAATGCAGTATCCAGAATTGTTTCATTTAATTTACTTAGATGTGTCAATCCAATCTGGGTCAAAGTGAGTCATTGTGTGACAAGAACATCTGATTCCTTGGCGTGTGATACCTTCCTTCCTTCCTCAGATAGGGTCTTTCTAACTGATTGCTCTCCCTGCATCACATGTGCAGCCATGATAGTCTCTACCAGGAATGAAGTGCACATTCCTAAATGCTGGCTGACTGCTGAGTACGTTGGGCCTGTGTGTGGTGTAAAGAGAAAGGTATGAGCCATGAAGCTTTTGCAGATTGCAGGACACAACACCAGTAAGAGTGAAAGAATGGATCCAGGCTGGGATGAGTATGTGAAGAGAGAGGTCTCTGATACAGTACTGGAGAGCTGTAGTTAGTACTCTACTATACAGAGAGGTAAAGAAAGAAGGGTTACAGTAAATAAGGAGTTGAAAGCTTTATTTAAAGATAAGGACTAAACAACTTCAGGAACAGTTGACATGCAAGTACCTCCAGTCCAGAGTTGCTCCAGACCAATATCTCAATGTAGTATCATGGTACAAAATGTTGCCAACACCAGGCGACTCTTTGAATTTTCGACAGCAGATGTTATACTCACATTTCTTATAACTATTCCACACTTTTAAACCTAAATTTTAAATCACCACCTGAGAAACCATAACCTTGTATACCTTGCTCTGTCTAAACACCCTATGATCTGTGTGTCCTTGTTTGCTATGATCTGCCTGTACTGCTCGCAAAACAAAGCTTTTCACTGTACTCAGGAACACGTGGCCACAATAAATCAAATCAGACATCAGATGACTTCCTTAAGCATGAGATAAAGCATTTCAATTAATAGGCATAATTCATATTTGTACAATGAAAGTGAAATGTTCTGAAAATAATTAGAAATAGAACATTTAAATTATGCAGAAAATAAATAAAGAAGGACCTTCAATAGTGTCACTTCTTTCCAAAATATTTCAAATCACATTATCTATTTGGAATAGATTTGATTTTTTTTAAAATTCATTCACAGGATGAGAGCATCACGGTTAAGCCAGTGTTTATTGCCCAGAGGGCAGTTAAGTGTCAACCCATTTTTGTGGGGTGTGGAGTCACATATAGACCAGACCAGGTAAGGAAGCAGTTTCCTTCCCAAAAGGACATTAGTGAAACAGGTGGGTTTTTCCTGACAGTCAACAATGGTTTAACATCATCAGTGGATTCTTTATTCCAGACATTTTTTAATTGAATTAAAATTCCATCATCTGCCATGACAGAGATTTGAACCTGGTCCCCAGGACATTGGCTGGGTCTCTGGATTAACAGTCCAGCAACAATACCACTGGGTCATCGCCTTTCCATGATGAACATATTGCTCTTGAGGTGAATATGGCAGCAACTATGCTCATGAGAGTGAGGCAAGCTGTCACTCACTCTGCTTTTTCCTTTGTGCTAATGGTTGAGGGAGCACTATTGGCTGAGAGCGTTCCATGGCCATGTGACCACACTTTGGACTGGCAGATGATGACACTTTTCCAATAGACTTACCAATCAGGTGATTGGGAGTAGACCATTCAAAGGTAAGAGACAAGAAATATCTTATTCAGAGCGAGAGTATGAGCTACATTATCATAGAATGTTACAGAAGATGACCATTCAATCCTTTAAATCTGTGCCAGCTCCACAAAAGAATGATCCAATTAGTCTCACTCCCTTCCACTTTCCCTGTAGTCCAGCGATTCTTTTATTTTCAGACTGTCCCAATCAGTGTTGAAAGTTGCTGTTGAATCTGATTCTTTCTCCCTTTCCGGTAGAGTGGCCCAAGTCCCATGATGTATAGAAGTGTACAAACCAAACTTCTTCTCCTCAGTAATGAGAGTACAATTAAAGTGAGGCAGTGGCCTCCTGGTATCATCACTAGATTATTAATCCAGTGATTTAGGTAACGTTCTGGAGAGCCATTGAGCAGAGAATGGAATTTGGACTTAATAAAATGTGAGGAATTAAGAGTCAAATGATGACCATAAAACCATTGTCTTTTTTTCATAAAAACCCATTTTATTCACCATTGTCCTTTAAGGAAGGAAATCTGTCATCCTGAGCTGGTCTGGCCTACATGTGACTCCATGTCGAAAAGTGTGGCGCTGGAAAAGCACAGCAAATCAGGCAGCATCCGAGGAGCAGGAGAGTTGATGTTTCAGGCATAGGGAAGGGCTCTCGTCAAGTCTCCTGCTTCTCGGATGCTGCCTGACCTGCTGTGCTTTTCCAGAACCACACTTTTCGACTCTGACTCTCCAGCATTTGCAGTCCTCACTTTCTCCAACATGTGACTTCCTGAAGAAGGGCTTATGCCCGAAACGTCGATTCTCCTGTTCCCTGGATGCTGCCTGACCTGCTGCTCTTTTCCAGCAACACATTTTCAGCTCTGATCTCCAGCATCTGCAGACCTCACTTTCTCCTCCAGACCCACAGCAATGTGGTTGATTCAAAACTGTCCTCTGGGCAATTAGGGATGGACAATAAATGTTGGTCCAGCCAGCAATGCCCACATCCCGTGACTGACCAAAGAAAAAAGATTGGTTGATGCACACATTTGATTCAGGTGATTAAAGTAACTGTTCTTAAAATTGTTTTGTATTTGAAAAGAAATGTAAATCATAAATAACAAATAAAGCAGGTCATAAACAATGAATAAGTCATTGCAAAGGAAAGCATTCAGTTATAGCTTGCTTTTACAAAAAAAGTCCCATTATGCACAAAAAGGAGTGTTAATTTCCCTTCCATTTGTTAGAGGGGCCTGGCTTGCAAAGGTACAATAGTTGGGAGAATGGAGTGTAATACCCAGTTCACACCATTATCATTGAACATGAGGAAGTGCTGGAGGTCACAGCAGGTCAGGCAGCATCCATAGAGTCTAGATGACTCAAAACATGAACTTGTTCTCTCACCACGGAGATGCCTGACCTGTCATGATCTCCAGCATTTGTGGTTTGCAGTACAGATTCCAGTATGTGCAGTAATTTGCTTTCACAGCATGATTACCACGTTAATGCTGGTTTGCAAGATGATAACTTTGTTATATATACCTGATTAAAATAAATGTGAAACAGTGAGTAACAAAAATGTGAGGGTGCAAACAAGACAATTACACAAAGAGATGACAAAATGAAAGAATCATGTTTGGAGGGATGTTCCTGGACAAATTATATGAAGAAATTGAAATCCCACAATTTGACTGATAAATGACCCTGAGTAAAACATTATAATCTTGACTGATTACTCACTTCATTTGTGCTGGCATTCAATACCTACTCCTATTTGTCTCAGTGTTGACTCCATTACTCAGTCATTAAATAAAAATATACTCATAGAAAACAAGAAAACATGCTTAGGTGAATGCTAATTTTAAGCTAATTAACTTTTCAAAGTGTTATCTACTGAGACTGTCTTCAAAACAGATTATTTTCCAAACATTGTTAAACTCATGTCAGCTGGTACAATGTGAATTCAAGGTCTGACAAATCGATTGTATAATTCACTTGCAGGATGAGTCTGGTAGCTCTCTCACTTGTTTTCAAGACTTACATAAATGGCTGACGCCCCCAACATTGATGAGTCATGTACCTTTGAAATTGGCAATGTCTGTAATTGCCTTGTAACAATGAATTGTCTGAAGAATCCAACCCCATGATGATCCTGTTGTCTGCTTTACCTTAGTGCAGCTATCAGAAAGATCACTCAAGTAGTCGGAACAGTTGTATCTTTGTCAACATGAAAAATAAACAGGTTTCTGCAAGCTAATACTTCAACACTGAAGCTCGAATTAAAGACCTACCATTATTCAGATGATGGCATTGTTTTTGAATAGCGGGGCGTGGATTGACTTATTTTTCAGATATTTCTTTGACAGATCCAACATTGGGGTCTGCTTCAAAGATCTGATGCTATAGTGCAAGAAACAAATCTCTCTGAGTTACCTGGAGAACACTTCCATGTACACACACACACTCTCACTCAAACACATGCAAACATTCACACACACTCACACACACACACTCTCACTCAAACACATGCAAACATTCACACACACTCACACACATACACACTCACTCAAACATATGCAAACATTCACACACACTCACACACATACACACTCACTCAAACACATGCAAACATTCACACACACTCACACACATACACACTCACTCATTCACAGACAAACATAAACACACACTCTCACACATACACACTCACTCATTCACAGACAAACATAAACACACACTCACACACATACACACTCACTCATTCACAGACAAACATAAACACACACTCACACACATACACACATTCACACACACACACATACACACACTCATTCACAGACAAAAATAAACACACACTCTCACACATACACACTCACTCATTCACAGACAAAAATAAACACACACTCTCACACATACACACTCACTCATTCACAGACAAAAATAAATACACACTCTCACACATACACACTCACTCATTCACAGACAAAAATAAACACACACTCTCACACATACACACTCATTCACAGACAAAAATAAACGTACACTCTCACACATACACACTCATTCACAGACAAAAATAAACACACACTCTCACACATACACACTCACTCATTCACAGACAAACATAAACACACACACACTCACTTATTCACAGACAAACATAAACACACACTCACACACATACACACTCACTCATTCACAGACAAACATAAACACACACTCACACACATACACACATTCACACACACACACATACACACACTCATTCACAGACAAAAATAAACACACACTCTCACACATACACACTCACTCATTCACAGACAAAAATAAACACACACTCTCACACATACACACTCACTCATTCACAGACAAAAATAAATACACACTCTCACACATACACACTCACTCATTCACAGACAAAAATAAACACACACTCTCACACATACACACTCATTCACAGACAAAAATAAACGTACACTCTCACACATACACACTCATTCACAGACAAAAATAAACACACACTCTCACACATACACACTCACTCATTCACAGACAAACATAAACACACACTCACACACATACACACTCACTCATTCACAGACAAACATAAACACACACTCACACACATACACACATTCACACACACACACATACACACACTCATTCACAGACAAAAATAAACACACACTCTCACACATACACACTCACTCATTCACAGACAAAAATAAACACACACTCTCACACATACACACTCACTCATTCACAGACAAAAATAAATACACACTCTCACACATACACACTCACTCATTCACAGACAAAAATAAACACACACTCTCACACATACACACTCATTCACAGACAAAAATAAACGTACACTCTCACACATACACACTCATTCACAGACAAAAATAAACACACACTCTCACACATACACACTCACTCATTCACAGACAAACATAAACACACACACACTCACTTATTCACAGACAAACATAAACACTCACACTCACACATACACACTCATTCACATACAAACATAAACACACTCACTCACTCACACACACACATTCATACACACACATATATTCACACACACACACACACACATACTCACTCACACACACACCCATACACACACATGCTCACACATGCATTTACATGCACACTCTCTGATGTTCATACTTCTGGACACACATTCACATGATGATGTACACACATTGACACACACCCACATACACATCCTCACTCAATAATTCGCACATTCACGTGCTCATGCTCTCACATGCCTGTAGTCTTGCACCCTCAAATATGCATTCACACACACTAGGAGACAGTTACTGCACTGTGAGGATTCAGGCTAATGCTGTTTTAGGAAGATTTAGGAAATGGATCAAACAATAACAGATAATTGGCTCAAGAACGTTTGGGGCAGGGAGAGGAAGTGGGTCCTCTTCATTAATGCCCCCTCCCACCCCAACCCAACACCCCCTCCCTCACCCCACCCTCTCTCCCACCCCAACTGCCTTCACCCCCTTCCACACTCTGCCCTTAACTCTATTGGTGGGCCCAAGATTTACTTAAAACAAAGCATCACCACCTTTGTGGAGAACTTTCTCAATTCCAATGTGTTTATTTTGTAAACTGAGCCAATTTAACCAAGTTTCCCTGCGTCCAAGTGAGTTTATTAGTTACTAAAATGTTAAGAAAATTGAAACCCACACACAGATTAGAAATGTAAAGCAAGTAATAAGATACCAAACTAAAAAGACATTGAATGTATCTTTAGCTTTTCCATGCAGAATGTAAACATTGTAGCTTTTAAGTTGTGGGATTTTGGCAGGGTTGACTCTGACAGTTAAGTTGAGATTCTAGGTTCTGTGGATTCACTGAAAGTTGTTCAATTTCCTGTTCAATTGTAGCTTTTAGCTGGCAACAGCAATGCGAGCAAGAGGGGCCTTTCTGTTCTTTGCTGGTTTATCTGCAAGAGCGGGAATATTCAGCAGGTGTTCTCTCTGTGTCTTTCATGTCACCCTTTAGTCAAGCATCTCTCAAACACAGGGCTTGTACGTTAGCGACCAAACGCCACGCTAGCGCACTGACACGCCAGGGAAGTAATGGTTTCTAACCCATTCTCTTGTTTAATAGGGAGAAGCACAGGCATGTCTTTTACTCAGATGGTTACTTTTACCTCACTTTCTGCCCACAAACTGGGGATGTAACTCACAGGGAGATTGTTCCAGGTTTTGTACTGTCTCTGTTTCTTTGAAGTAATTCTCTGAAATTCCTTGACGCCCTCCAGGAACATCATTCCGCAGTGTCTCTGAGGCCAAGTGTAATCCACACAGGAACTGACCAGACTGTCACTGATTTATATTCTCAGTCAGCCCTGGCCAGTGCATCTGTTTTTAACAAAAACACAAAGCAACCATAAGATTCATTCTCATTTCACGTCAAAAGAAGGCAAATAATTTAGTACAAAACAACAAATATACTCACACACGCATTCATTCTCCTCAACTTGGTAAGTGTCTTTTCTTCAGTTCTGACTGGTTCTTTTAAAACTCTGGATCAGATTTTCAGAATTTACATTTAATTTCCCAGCAATGTGAATGATTTGTTGGTGGTATGGTTAAAGGAATAAACTCCAATGGAATAACTTGACATTGTGGTGTCTTAAACTTTTCCACAAAAGTCAGTATAGACTGTCATTTCTCTGTACCTGTATCAGACACATAACTCAAAGTGTATGAGAGCTGATACTAAACCAAGGATTGATTTTATTTTTAACAGCAAAATACTGTTTCCGACACTTGTCTAGATTTTGGAGTAGTACCTGATTGGCATTTCTATCCCTTATTACTCTTCCTGGGCAACAGACACTATCAAATTTCATTTATGTTGGTGGCTATTTTAAATTCTTGCTTAAACTCCACAACTACAAGCACAGGCTCTCCAAACATGCACATGCACGTGCGCAAACACACACCTATACACACACACACACGCACATATACACAAACATATAAAAACATGGGTACTCATGCATATGTACATTAGCAGTTAGACTCCAATAACAAACACTCATATACTCAGTTAATGCACACAAACACACACTCACACATCCCCACACACATTCAAACACACAAACATACACATACCGTCCTACACACAGGCACACCTGCCATACACTCATACACTCACACACACACAACCCGCACATATACACAAACACCCACACTCTCCTACACACCCACAGCCCACTACACCCACGCATACACACACCTTTTTTGTTTGACTGTGTGAGACCTGGCGGCACAGATACTTTCTAGTAAGGGCTCCTTTGAAGTGAACTGTGAAGCTACAAATATTCTCAAAGAGTAGGGGTCTAATAATGACCACAAATTCACTGTCAATTGTTAGAAAAAAAAACCATCTGATTCATTAATGTCCTTTAGGGAAGGAAACTGTCATCCTTTCCTGGTCTGACCTACATGTGACTCCAGACCCACAGCAATGTGGTTGACTCTTAACTGCCCTCTGGGTAATTAGGGATGGGCAATAAATGCTGGTCTAGCCAATGACGCCCTCATCTCATGAATGAATTAATTTAAAAATAAGTTCTAGGAGTTAATCTCTTTCAGCACCATTGGATCAGTCTTCCTTTTAGACTAAAGTGTGGTTTTGGAATTGAGCATCAGTTCCTCCTTTGGGCTATGAAGAGAATCTATTAAGCTTCCATTTGTCTGATAATATTCCTCCTACAGCCACAGCCCTCCCCTACAGTTACCAATTATACAGCAGTTATCACAGCCCCCTTCTGACTCTGAATCAGTCTGTCCTCCAAATGAGAACCTTTGATGTATGTCCTCTGGTCCTTAGTTCAGTGCTCTGGCTAGTTTCCATGGAAACCTATTACCTCTGCCAGAGTGATGTGTGAAATGGTGTTGGTTGGAAATAATAAGAGATTAAGAAAAGTGCGCGATATTAACCGTGCCTTGGTTTTGTGTGTGTATATGTGCGCGCACAAGAGAGAGATGGGAGCTCTGTGTGTGGGTGTGTGTCAGTGTGTATATGTTGCTGTGTATGTGTCAGAGAGTGTGTGTTGGTGTGTGTTTGTGTCAGTGTGTATGTGTGTGCCGCTGTGTATATTATGGTGTGTGTGTGTGTCAGTGTGTAGGTGTGTGTGTGTGTCAGTGTGTATGTTATGGTGTTTGTGTGTGTGTGTGTGTCGGTGTGTATGTTATGGTGTTTGTGTGTGTGTGTATGTGTGTGTGTGTCAGTGTGTATGTTATGCTGTATGTGTGTTTTTGTGTATGTGTGTGTCGGTGTGTATGTTATGGTGTGTGTGTGTATGTGTGTGTCGGTGTGTATGTTATGCTGTGTGTGTGTTTTTGTGTGTGTGTGTGTCGGTGTATATGTTATGGTGTTTGTGTGTGTGTATGTGTGTGTCGGTGTGTATGTTATGGTGTATGTGTGTTTTTGTGTGTGTGTGTCGGTGTGTATTTATGGTGTGTGTGTGTTTTTATGTATGTGTGTGTGTGTCAGTGTGTATGTTATGGTGTGTGTGTTGGTGTGTATGTTATGGTGTGTGTGTGTTTTTGTGTGTGTGTATGTGTCGGTGTGTAATTATAGTGTGTGTGTGTCGGTGTGTAATTGTAGTGTGTGTGTGTGTGTGTCGGTGTGTAATTGTAGTGTGTGTCAGTGTGTAATTGTAGTGTGTGTGTTTGTGTGTGTATTTGTGTGAAACACCAAGAACAGAATGTTTGCCCGTGTGTGTAGAGGCTCTTCACTGGCCGGTCACCAATTTAACGCCACCCACTCTGAGCAGGAGCTAGAAGAAGGACTTATGCCCAAAACGTCGATTCTCCTGCTCCTTGGATGCTGCCTGGCCTGCTGTGTTTTTCCAGCAACACATTTTTCAACTCTTGTCAATGACTGCACCTAGTGACCTATTGAGGCCTGGGGTGAGAGAGCTGGTCCCCCTGCTGCCTCTCTCAGGGATAGGTACCCTGGCCAGCTGTTGACTGGGGGAGGGGGGGTAACATTGCAATTAGGTTTAGACGCCATCGCCAGCTCATTATTGACCAGGGACCACACCCAGACAATGTGGACGGCTCACTTCTGTGATAGCAGCCATGGCCACTCCTTATTGTTTCACAATATTTTAAGTTTTGATGTAAAGGTGCTTCCCTCTTGGAGCTCATTCCAGCCTGGGGGTCTCCTGTTGAGTCTCCAGTTTCAAGATCTTGCTCACCAACTTAATGAGCCCACTCTCTGGCAGCACTCTGCCATTTCATGGAGTCTCTCTGCCCGTTGACTCTTCCCCTGTACAGTCTTGACCTCCATTTGATCCTAACCCAAAATCCAGCCTAATTGCGGCACCTGTCGATTGATACCACAGTATTTCCTCTTGCATTCATGACCTATGTCGGTCACCACGAGAAAGTGGCATCCTTAGCTGTTTCCCCATTTGTTCTTAGTCCACTTCCCTCAAGTCTGATTTCTCATAACCTGTTCTCGAACATTATTGTGAGACAGTTAGAAATCGATCCCTTTCATATGTGGTTGACGTGCCATTTGAGAACACATACACGGCGAAAGGGAAGCAACGTGTGACAAGATGAAGCCACTGTCATTCATTGAAATAGAATCCTGAGCATGAACAGCTGAGGACGACCTTCGACCTCAGGCCTACTGCTGCAGTTCCATTTCCCACAGTTCATAGAGACACACATGGAAATTGTGAAAGAAAATTTGAGGAACATTAAAGGTGGCAGTAAACATCATCATAAAACCTATCAAGAGCAAGAGGTGTCTGTGAGGAAATCTGGAAACATTTTTTGAAAAATTGGATTGCTTTAAATCGGTTCTCTTACCCTGTCTAATTCTGCTCAGTGGTCTGTGAGTTTAATGAAGACAGTTACTACTTCATTCAGATTCTGCCAGAAAAGCTGCATCTATGTTGCAGATCGTGATTTGGGAAGAGGAATTAAATATGTTCTCTCTTTCTCTCTCTCTCACTCTTTCTTTCTCTCTCTCTCACATTCTCTGTTTCTTTCTTTCTCTCTATGTCTCTCTCTCTCTCTCTCTGAAATGGGCTGAACGAAGCTTACATTCCTGTCAGTTGGCAGCTCAGGAACTTTCACCTTTCTGTGTCTAGGCAGAATGACCTGGACAGTTCTGTTCATAGAGAACGTGCAAAACTACCCTCTTCATTAGGATTATATTGTTGCTGCTGAGTGACCCAGACGATTGGTAGCCATCAGCAACAAACACAGAAGAACAGGTTTCCTGAGCTTCTGTTTACAATAAAAAATCTGGCAGTGTAGCTTGAGGCATTGAAGCTCATTGTCAGCAACATAAAAGCGACTGTCTCTGTGGGGCTGGAGGCTAGTCAACGGGCCTCAATATTTAATTGTGGAGAAAGCAGGGGACTTAATAATTAAATCATGTCCTTTCAGCTCAGCCTCGGCTGAAGGTGGAACTCAGGATTCAGGCATGAAACTGTTTTGCTAACTTGAGGAAGGATATAGACATTTCTTCATACAAATACTTCCTGTTTTTGAAGATTGCAAAATATAATTGCAAAGGAACTCACAGCAGCGCAACTTTAGTTAGAAAGCCAAAAATGGGATAATGGGGAAGACAGACATTATTTTCAAAAATCAACAATAAAAGAGAAACTCTAAAGTGTTCCAGGATATGTCAGCTTAGCTGGAAATGAGATGGGGGGGGGGGGGGGCGGATTTTTAAGTTTAGTGCATGGATTACAGAAGTGTCTTTAGGGTGATAACAAAGTTTGTGAATTGCTTTACAGTCCTCATTATGTGTAATTATTAGGCCTACATTCAGATTCAAGATTGATTTTTAAAATTACAGTTGTATTGTGAAACTATAAGGTGAATCTATCGAGAAACCTTGAAGTGTTTATATATAAATAGGATAAATCCACAGATGTTTTTAACATCTTGTAAATGAACAACATGGCATCAACAGTGGTGAAGTGAATAACTCACACCATGAAATCTTAGTATATTCTTTTACTCCGAGCTTGCCAATGGAAAGTTATTTGAATGCTCTCTCTGATGACGTTTCTGGTGTTGAAAGAAATAGTCATGCACTATTCCTAATATTTTGGGCGATACCAAACTTGGAATGATGGGTAGGTTTTACCTTGTTATTTAGAACTACTCAGGTCAAGACTATTCCAGTACGGACAGGATGGGCCAAATGGCCTCTGTGCTATAAGACTTGTGTGATTCATGACGTTTTTGCCTAGGAGACTCCATTGATTGATTCATTTTTATGGACATTATACCCTAATTACTGTTACTTCCATGTTGCCTAAAGGAATTGCACAAATATTTTTTGTGATATTTTCGAACTATCCCACCTTATTGTCTGAAATATGCCAAATTTGCAAAAGACTCAAAATTGCCCTAACTGTCTGGGAATTACTTATGATATTATAAAATATTTAAACGTGTTTGCAAAATATTTGTTAACTATTCTAATAAAGGGTTAGTATCTATATTAAACTGGCTGACAAAAAATGTAGACACTACGCTAAATCAGTACACCATTAATTGTCATTCAGCTCAAAACCTGAAAAGATTGTTATATTTTTAGCATGGGACTTGCGAGGCTATTTTGGGAAAGAATGTAATGACGCTTAGCTATTGTCACTTGGTTATCATCTCATCAAATACCTTTTGCAGTTTGAGTACATAGTTAGTTGCTGCAGCAGAAGAGGATCTTTTACAAATCTTTTACTAATATCCTGACGCAGTATTAGGATAGGTGGTTGATGTCATACTTGGCACATAGGAAGATGTTTGTGGTTATTGGAGGACAGTCATCTCAGCTCCAGGACATTTCTGCAGGAGTTCCTCGGGATAGTGTCCTATGCCCAATCATCTTCAGCTGCTTCATCAATGACCTTCCATCCATCATAAGATCAGAAATGGGGATAGTCGCTGATGATTGTACAATGTTCAACACCATTCATGACTCCTCAGACACTGAAGCAGTACATGTCCAGATGCAACACGATCTGGACAATATCCAGGCTTAGACTGAAAAGTGGCAAGTGACATTTGTGCCACACAGATGCCAGGCTATGACCATTACCAATAAGAGATAATGGAACTATTGGTTCTTGACGTTCCATGGTGTCACCATCACTGAATCCCACACTATCAACATCTAGGGGGTTAATCAGGACCAGCAACATAAACACAGTGGCTACAAGAGCAGGTCAGAGGCTGAGAATATTGCAATGAATAACTCACCTCCTAACTCCCCAAAACCTGTCCACCATCTACACGGCACAAGTCAGAAGTGTGATGGAATACTCCCCACTTGCCTGGATGGGGGCAGCTCCAACAACACTCAAGAAGCTTGACATCATCCAGGATGAAGCAGCCCACTTGGCTGGCACCACATCCACTGCTTTCAACAATCACTCCCTTCACCACCAACTCATGGTGAAAGCAGTGGCTACTCTTTATTCAAACAATGTGTATCAAGATGTTATTAGAAGGTTCTATTCTCCTGCAGCAGTTTTGTATATGTTTAACATGCAATAAACATTTGATGAGGTGATAATCATTTGATGAGGTGATTGCCAAGCGTCATCGTACTCTCTCCCAAAATAGTCTCTCAAATCCCACGCTAAAAATATAATTAGATCTTTTAGGTTTTTGAAATGAATGACAATTGCCAAGAAATTACTACATTACAAGGCGTAATGCAATGACTCAGCAAGGCCCCTCTGACAACTCCTTCCAACCCACAACCACCTCCATTCAGAAGGACAAGGGCAGCAGTTACATGGGAACACCACCCCCTACAAGTTCCCCTGCAAGCCACTCACCATCCTGGTAAAAACAATGACTGCAGATGCTGGAAACCAGATTCTGGATTAGTGGTGCTGGAAAAACACAGCAGTTCAGGCAGCATCCGAGGAGCAGTAAAATTGCCGTTTTGGGCAAAAGCCCTTAATCAGGAATACAGGCAGAGTGCCTGAAGGGTGGAGAAAGTAGCATAGGGTACAATAGGTGAGTGGGGGTGGGGATGGAGGTGATAGGTCAGGTAGGATGGTGGGGGAAGGTAGCAAAGAGTACAATGGGTGAATGGGGGTGGGATGAAGGCGATAGGTCAGAAAGGAGGGTGGAGTGGATAGGTGGAAAAGAAGATAGGCAGGTAGGACAAGTAGCTTCAGGGCAGAGGAAATGACCTGGGAGAGGGACTCCCTGAGATTCTTGTAGAGAGAGGAGGAAAACTTCTTCAAGGCAGGCATCCTTGCAAGAGGATTCAGAGTAGGGTTAAAATCAACTGGGTAAAAACAATGCATCGCTATTCCTTCACTGTCGCTGGGCCACAATCGCGAAAGCCCCTCTTTAACAAGCAAAAGGAAGCTCCATCACCTGCTCATGGGCAATTAGGGATAGACAATAAATGCTGACCCAGCTAGCCACGCCCACATCCCATAAACAAATAAAACTCCATATGTTAATTTTGATAAAAATCTATACTCAGAATCTCTTGTAACACCAGATTACATACTAACTACTTGTTAAAAGGATCTTGTAGATTATAACATAAAGATGCCATTTATTGCCTCACACAGAATTATTTAATGCCATTTCACCAGATGTTCCTCATTCCTTTCAATGTGTTTTCCTTGCTGATTTTTTTTTCATCTAATTCCATCTTGGATATTTTATTTGACTAAACTTTAATAGTGGGTCCTGATAAATCATTTTGCACTTAAATAATTATTGTGGAAAAAGTGTCTTCTCCTATTTTCGTTAATCCTAAATCTATGTACCTTACTGACAATTTACTAACTGTTAGAAACTGACAATTGAATCTATTGTTCATCATTTACCCACCACCCTTAACCAGCACTTACAGCACTTACATCAACTCTCTCCCGAATGTTCCTTGCTCCACTGATTCTGGCTGACGTTTTCAAAGCCACTCATCTCTGACTCAGTTTAGACTTTGACTGGATTAAATCCTGACTGAGTGGGAGTAGAATCTGACAGGATTTGAGAAGGACCTTTGTTGGACATGGTCTCCCTGATGCTGAGGCAGTGGGCTTGGAGATGGGAGACTAACTTCATCCAAGTGGATGTTAGTGCCCCAGAACCCTTCCACTTGGATGAAGTTGCCTCCTGCTTCATTCCGAAAGCAGGAAGAGCTGGGGCAAGGTCTTCAAAAGTTGAAAGGAAACATCCAGAAATTTAAGAGTAATCTTTAACCCCCCCACCCACCAAAACAGGTGCGTTAAATGTTAATATTTTTAAAAAAAATCTCAAACCCAACTTCTCCCTGCCTCAACCAAAGGCGAAACACCTATGAGTGCTGGAATTCTGAAACTAATACAGAAAACGCTGGAGAAACTCAGCAGGTTTTGCAGCATCTGTGGAGAGAGAGAGGGAGAGAGTGGGAGGGAGTTAACAATTCGAGTCCATTATAACTCTACCAGAATGTCTGAAAATACCGGACTTGAATTGCTAACGCTGTCTCTCTCTCTCTCTCTCTCTCTTGCTCGCTCTCTCTCTCACCCTCCGTCCTCACAGACCTGTTGAGTTTCTTCAACATTCTCTGTGTTTGTTCATACTTATTTCCAACCCTTCCATACCACCTCCTTCCAGGTTTAGAAGAGGAAGGAGCAATAGGTTAGATGAATATTTAAATATTTTAGCAAAGCTGGTTTTAATCTAACATTGCAGGTTTAACATGAGAGGCTTGAAGTTAAGCGAAGACAGCCTCAAGGGGAAGAGAAGTCGCTTTATAGCACTGTTTGTGGGTCAGGAGGAACAGAGAGTGCTGCCCTCACTCCTGCACCCCAAGCTGTCACTGCGGTTGGCTGTCCACCTTTCTGTGCCACAGCAAGTTGGTCATGCTGGTTTCCTCTGGCTTGGGCTACTCCAGCACTCTCCCACATTAATAACTGAAGCTCAAGGTTTATCAGAGCAGCTCCATATTAACAATTCCATCTCAGAACTTCCAAAGATTATTGAATAAATTGTGAATAGCTGAAGCTCTACATGCTCAGACTTTAATAGAATTGTAATGAATACGGGGTCTGCCACATGCAAAGAAATTTGAGATCTTATCAGCCTTTATGTTGCTTTAACTCATTACCTGAACATTAAAATGACAGGAGAATCAATACTGGCTCATGGCTTATTTGAGTCCTAATTTGAAAAAATATTTAGTCACTTGTTTTCTCTATTGTTTTAAAAATTAAATACAAAGGTTTCTGAATTTTCAATTTGTTCACAGTTAACACCTGACTAAGTATATGTGTTCGCTGTTTTTATTGGACACTGTCATGTACACTGTTCATCTCTTTTAAATGTAATTACCAAAATTTGAACATTTTTAGTTGGGTTTAATCAAATTATCCTCCTCAGAAATTACATGTGATCTCACTGAACTGCTGGAGATGTAGTTGACCCATGTAGTTTTTTTCACAAGTAATAAACCAGCAATTTGTTCGACCCAACATATTCATTAATACCACCCTAGAGACTGCAGCGGTTCAACAATGAAGCTAAAATGTTACCTTGGGGATCAAGACAATGAAACAGGAAAGCAAACTGCTCTGTGGGCCCAGGAGGGCCCTTCCTGGATATGGTTGGTGTTTGTGAACGGTAGTAGATTTCTTGACTGACTTGGCTAAATGCAATTCAGTAGAACATTGATAACAGGCCATCGTGTTCAGTGTAATTCAATAAGTGACATTGAATCATGGCCTTTATCTGAGCCATTGATCCAGTAGCTTATCATTTTTCATCACCAGTTGGAAGCTGCGTGTGGTTGGGCAACGGAAATACCTATTCAGCATGTTAAACATTCCTTTTGCTCAACCTTTCCTATTTCACATGCAGTGTTGAGCATCAAGTGAATGAGTCATTACCTGAATGCAGTGTCACAAGTGAACTTGTCAACGATTCTATCCATCAGATGTAATGTTTGGGCTGACAGTTATGAAGCAACACAAATGACAAAAGCTTAAGATGCTAGTTTGGAGCTACTCTGAAGACCTTTTGGATAATGGGTAGAGTTTTCTTTGCATTGTAAACTTTGTGACTAAATTTGAGAACGGTGATTCAAAGGGGCACAGAAAGCAAGTTTACAAAAGATTGATGCAATGCCTTTGATCAGATTACATGACATCACTATATCATTTATATGTGAAATACTCATAAAATGGAATCACACTTCTTGGGTTTTTACTTTC
This sequence comes from Chiloscyllium plagiosum, assembly GCF_037043375.1. Taxonomy (NCBI): domain Eukaryota; kingdom Metazoa; phylum Chordata; class Chondrichthyes; order Orectolobiformes; family Hemiscylliidae; genus Chiloscyllium; species Chiloscyllium plagiosum. Next base: position 4,486,912 of record NW_028270168.1, read on the forward strand.
CCCAAGTACACAAATACTTGTGAACTTTTCTTTCATGAAATTGATGCTGCAAGAAGTCACATGACACCAAATTATAGTCCAACAGGTTTATTTGAAATCACAAGCTTTCGGAGCTCTGCCCCTTTGTCAGCTGCTCCATTTAGCCTGTATAAACCAGTTGGGACAGATTATTGTCATGACACATGTAAATGTTATTGCTGAAAAAACACAGATGTTAGATTAGATTACTTAAAGTGTGCAAACAGGCCCTTCGGCCCAACAAATCCACACCGACCCGCCGAAGTGCGAACCCACCCATTCCCCTACATTTACCCCTTTACCTAACACTACGGGCAATTTAGCATGGCCAAATCACCTGACCTACACATCTTTGGACTGTGGGATGAAACCGGAGCACCCGGAGGAAACCCACGCAGACACGGGGAGAACGTGCAAACTCCACACAGTCAGTCACCTGAGTCAGGAATTGAACCCGGGTCTCTGGCGCTGTGAGGCAGCAGTGCTAACCACTGTGCCACCGTGCCACCCACATGTTGTCAGGGGTTTTCATCTTGTACTCATCAAGATATTTGTCAGAACAAAATGTAAAAGGTAGCAACATTTTGTACCGGAAGAGAAGAGAGTGCTGATTGTTTTGCGAGTAATCTGTGTTTGGTAGGAGTCTTGCTTTGGAGAATCAATTATAATTAACTGATGAGCTTCGTTTAAATTTTAAATCAAGCAGATTGACTTTGATTTCTTAAGGTATTGTCACTGAGGCATGAACGAGAGGGTAGCTGTTACCTTTTTAAAGTTAAAGCACAGGCAATTATGCAGCTCAACAAAGTTGACCACAGCCATTCATTGGTTTATTTCTTGGCATGATGCTTTGATCATTCAAACAACACTTGTCAATTAACTGTCAGTCATCATCTAACTGGTGTATTCTCCACAGTAACCCCTCTACTAATCAGAGCTGACTTGTTAACCAACCAGTCCTCTGTTTTCATTCAGTATAAAAGTTGTTCCTTCTAACACTATTATTTCTCACAAATAATCTGAGAGTCTAAATTAAAAGCTTTGACAATATATGTTTTTTTTTTCAGCATCACTCCAGTTCTGACCTTGCAAATGACTATCATCTGGAGGATGCCTTTTTCTTTCTGAGAGGAAATCTTAGCCAGTCAGGCAGCATCCCTGGAGAGAGAAACAGGGTTAATGTTTGAAGGCAATGACCTTCAACCAGCCCTTTTTGAGATATTGTGCTGACCTAATTCTGGCTGATGAGTGCCTTTGATTTTAATCCCTTCACTTGCTAAGGTGCTAAACTTTGGAACCCCATCCTTTAACCTCGCCTCCCATCTGCTCTTCCACCTTTGAGACCCTCCTTAAAACACCCAACTTTGACCAAGCTTCAGGCTAAATACCCAAATATTTCCTCCTGCAGATCCTGCAAACTTTAATTAAGTTCTGGTCCATGCATTATTTAGTGTTCTGGGAGTGTGAGTGAGTGGGCGGCACGGTGGCACAGTGGTTAGCACTGCTGCCTCGCAGCGCCAGAGACCCGGGTTCAATTCCCGCCTCAGGCGACTGACTGTGTGGAGTTTGCACATTCTCCCCGTGTCTGCGTGGGTTTCCTCCGGGTGCTCCGGTTTCCTCCCACAGTCCAAAGATGTGCAGGTCAGGTGAATTGGCCATGTTAAATTGTCCGTAGTGTTAGGTAAGGGGTAAATGTAGGGGTATGGGTGGGTTGCGCTTTGGCGGGTCGGTGTGGACTTGTTGGGCCGAAGGGCCTGTTTCCACACTGTAAAGTAATCTAATCTAAAGGTACCATGTAAGTATAAGCTATGGCTTTTTTGTGTGAACCATTTTGTCCCATTTTCAAAATACCATTTGCAATCATAAGGGAGCTGAGTGCTGGTTTCTAAACTCTGAACCAAGGTCAGAGCCTAACGATACCAACAAATAATTTTTCCTTTGGGGGGAATTGAATGTGACAGCAATGGGCTGGATTGTTCTGCTGCAAATCACACCCTCTCTGCTTGTTCCCAGTCGTGTTAATCACACCGTGTAATCATTGAAGCAGCAGAGAGAGAAACCAGGACAATGGAAAAACCAACATTATTCACACACAAAAACGAATCCAGATTAGCAACTTAAACCCTTCAAAAATCTAGCAATGCAGACTGTTTTGGTTTCAGATTCCAGCATCCGCAGTAATTTGCTTTTATCATTTGAATGGTGCCTTCTTAAAAGGACATCTCTCCCAAGGTGATAATACCACAGATACAACCATACCCCGTCATATACTTAGTTTCTTTTCTGTCATCTTGACTCTGAGCAGCAACTTAAAAGTAATTGTAAACTAATAGAAATGGAAGGGAATTATTATTCTTGCTGGTAATGGTCAAAACAACAGACTTTGCGATCAAAGCAGCTGACCAACTGAAATACTTCAAAATGCTGTGACAGAATTGCTTTGTTAAGATTCAGACTTGAAAATGTGTTGCTGGAAAAGCACAACAGGTCAGGCAGCATCCAAGGAGCAGGATTCTCCTGCTCCTTGGATGCTGCCTGACCTGCTGCGCTTTTCCAGCAACACATTTTCAGCTCTGATCTCCAGCATCTGCAGTCCTCACTTTCTCCTCTAAGATTCAGACTTGTGGATTTTAGAAATATTTTGACTTCACCAAGATTATTGACTGTCCCAAAGATGCTGATCATTAAAAGATTTCACCGTGTTGTGTGAAGATCATTGGATTCCTCTCATTTTTCATTCCCAATGTGACTATATGATTGTCACAGTCCGATACTGTTGGACTTCCCAGATTAAAAAAAACTGGAACAAAGGTTTTGTTTTGAAAGAGTTGATAAATCAATTTTTCACTCACACTCCCAGAACACTAAATAATGCATGGACCAGAAGCAGAGCTGTGAATAACTTTGCAAGCTCACATCTGCAGTATGGTCTCCTGCTGGTAGGAGTGTGAGTTCACAGCCGTTTATATAAGCTCGATGATGATAATCTGAACTTTTGCATTGGTCTCAGCAATTTCAGTGCAGTTTAAACACAACCTCCTTGTTGAATGTTGTTCTGACAAAATGCACTGTTTTATCAGGGAGATAGGACTCTGTTTTATCCCTTTTGAGAAACTAGATAAAGATCTCACCCAGAATGACAGCTGGCAGCTGGATTTGCAGATATCTCTGGATGTGATGTCAGTTTGATAATTGTGTTCTTGAATGATGTGTTATTTTTCTGACTTTAGAATGCACTGCAAGTTTCAACATATGGGTGGCAAAGGGAGTCACCACTTGCTTACCTTCAGTTAACTTTCTGATAAGTTCATTGATGAGATTGTTCACTGCCTGGATAGGGCCAAAAGAAAACTTTCAAAGTGACAAACAGGAGGACTGAAGTGTTTCTGACTGGGTTAGTGCAGAATGCTGTCGGGAGCACTGCAGAGGAGCCGTGATGTGATAAGAACAAAGAACAAAGAAAATTTACAGCCCAGGAACAAGCCTTTTGGCTGTCCAAGCCTGAGCCAATCCAAATCCACTGTCTAAACCTATCGCCCAATTACTAAGCATCTGTATCCCTCTGCTCCCCACCTGCTCATGCATCTGTCCAGACACACCTTAAATGAATCTACCATGCCTACCTCTACTACCTCTGCTGGCAATGCATTCCAGGCACCTACCGCCCTCTGTGTAAAGTACTTTCCACGTGTATCCCCCTTAAACTTTACACTTCTCACCTTGAATGCGTGACCTCTCATTATTGAATCCTTCACCCTGGGAAAAAGCTTATCTCTATCCACTCTGTCTAGACCCTTCGTGATTTTGTAGACCTCAATCAGGTCCCCCTTCAATCTCCTTTTTTCTAATGAAAACAGTCCTAACCGACTCAACCTTTCTTCATAGCCAGGACCTTCCATACCAGGCAATGTCCTCATAAACCTTCTCTGCACCCTCTCCAAAATGTCCACATCCTTTTGGTAATGTGGCGACCAGAACTGTACACAGTATTCTAAATGCGGCCGAACCAATGTCTTGTACAAATCTTGTATCAATCCTAGTATTGCTGCAGAATTAAATTCTCATGGAAAAGAAAAGGTTATTGGGACCAAGGAGCTCAAGGTTGACTTTGCTCAGGGAGAGTAAGTCAAGTACGTTGTGAGGAATCATTTGGTCACTTGCCAGCACTGGGAGCAGGCTGGGTCCTCTCTGCTCTTGCCTGCTCTGTGTTGTAGGATAACAGTAAGCCCAGTCATGGCTGCCATCTGCCTTTGAACACTGCACACCAGGCTCCACCCTTAGGCAGCATCCAGCATTACTAATTGGACATTGAGCTCACCTCTGGCCCAATTAGATGTTTGCATATTAAAATGTCACAATGTCATTGAGACAGACATGGCCTGTGTGTAGACTCCAGAAATGACCTGAGTGTTAGGATCTCTGACCCTTAATTGAATATCTAATCTTCAGTTTTCATCATTGAGTCTCCAATTGGCAGTAATATTGAAAAAGAATTCATTTTGTTGAAGTTTATTGGCTTGCACATATCAGTACAATTTGCAAGAATAACTTCGATGGGAGCATTAACATTTCTCTCACGTGAGAGCAGTAAGATGATTGGTTGGCAAGTGACCTCGGATTGGTGGAGCCATTACCATGGACAATGCAGGATAAATGTTGGTGTTCCCCTTGAATTGCTACTCTTACAAATTATTCTGATGAGTGTATGACGTAAAGCTTCAACAGAGTCTGTTTCTTTTCAGCAATTCTCAAGTTTTATCATACCAAGTAACTATTATAAGTAACGTATTGTTATCAGTCAGCTAATGGGCACACACCAGTTATTTGGAATCATTGGCCCAATGAAATATATCAATATATCAATTTATCTTATGACTGTATTGAAAAACAGTCACTTTTCTGATGTACGGGGTGACCTTCGTACCCATGGAATCGTTTTCTGAAATTTCAGTTACTCACGATTTACTGTGGGCTGAACATATAAAAGGGAACATTCCGGATCCAGGGACCGGGGGCTGCTGGGAAGTTACATTTCCCAATGAAATGAATGGGTTCACTCCTGTCTGCGGTTTCAGGTTTCTGCGGTAGATCCTGGAATGTATTCCCTGCAGGTACGGGGTTACTACTGTATTATAGAACATAGAACATAGAACATAGAAGAATACAGCGCAGTACAGGCCCTTGGGCCCTCGATGTTGCGCCGATCCAAGCCCACCTAAACTACACTAACCCACTATCCTCCATATACCTATCCAATGCCCTCTTAAATGCCCATAAAGAGGGAGAGTCCACCACTGTTACTGGCAGGGCATTCCATGAACTAACGACTCGCTGAGTGAAGAACCTACCCCTAACATCAGTCCTAAATCTACCCCCCCTTAATTTAAAGCTATGCCCCCTTGTAATACCCGACTCAATACGCGGGAAAAGGTTCATACTGTCGACCCTATCTAACCCCCTAATCATCTTGTACACCTCAATCAAGTCACCCCTAAACCTTCTTTTCTCTAGTGAAAACAGCCCCAAGTGCCTCAGTCTTTCCTCATACGATTTTCCTTCCATACCAGGCAACATCCTGGTAAACCTCCTCTGCACCCGTTCCAATGCCTCCACATCCTTCCTATAGTATGGCGACCAAAACTGCACACAATATTCCAGATGCGGCCGTACCAGAGTCTTATACAACTGCATCATGACCTCAGGACTCCGGAACTCAATTCCTCTACCAATAAAAGCCAGTACGCCATATGCCTTCCTCACCGCACTATTTACCTGGGTGGCAACTTTCAGAGATCTGTGTACATGGACACCAAGATCCCTCTGCTCATCCACACTACCAAGTATCCGACCATTAGCCCAGTACCCCATCTTTTTGTTATTCTTCCCAAAGTGAATCACCTCGCACTTAGCTACATTGAATTCCATTTGCCACCTTTCTGCCCAGCTCTGCAGCTTCTCTATATCCTGCTGTAACCTGCCACATGCTTCCTCACTGTCAACAACTCCTCCGACTTTCGTATCATCCGCAAACTTGCTCACCCAACCTTCTAACCCCTCTTCCAGGTCATTTATAAAAATGACAAACAGCAATGGTCCCAAAACAGATCCTTGCGGAACACCGCTAGTGACGGCACTCCATGAAGAAACTTTGCCATCAACTACTACCCTCTGTCTTCTTCCATCCAGCCAATTCCTAATCCAAACCTCCAACTCACCCTCAATGCCATATCTCCGTATTTTCTGCAGTAGCCTACCATGGGGAACCTTATCAAACGCCTTACTAAAATCCATATATACCACATCTACCGCTTTCCCCTCATCAACCTCCTTCGTCACCTTTTCAAAGAATTCAATAAGGTTTGTGAGGCACGACTTGCCCTTCACAAAACCATGCTGACTATCCTTGATCACATTATTCCTATCTAGATATGCATAAATCCTATCCCTTACAATTCTCTCTAAGACTTTGCCCACAACAGAAGTGAGACTCACCGGCCTATAGTTACTAGGGCTATCCCTACTCCCCTTTTTGAACAAGGGAACCACATTTGCTATCCTCCAGTCTTCTGGGACTACTCCTGTAGACAAAGAGGACATAAAAATCAAGGCCAATGGCTCTGCAATCTCCTCCCTTGCTTCCCAGAGAATCCTAGGATAAATGCCATCAGGCCCAGGGGACTTATCTATTTTCACCTTTTCCAGGATTTCCAACACCTCTTCTCTACATACCTCAAAGCCATCCATTCTACTTATTTGTGCCTCAGTATTCTCATCGACAACAATGCCCTGTTCCTGAGTGAATACTGAAGAAAAGTATTCATTCAGTGTCTCCCCAATCTCTTCCGCCTCCACACGCAACTTCCCCCTACTATCCTTGACTGGACCTATTCCTACCCTAGTCATTCTTTTATTCCTAACATACCTATAGAAAGCCTTAGGGTTTTCCCTAATCCTATCTACTAAGGACCTTTCATGTCCCCTCCTTGCTGCTTTTAGCTCTCTCTTCAGGTCCTTCCTGGCTACCCTATAACTCTCAATTGCCCCAATTGAACCTTCACGTCTCATCTTGAGATAGGCCGCCCTCTTCCATTTAACAAGGGATTCCAATTCCTTATTAAACCACGGCTCCCTCGCACGACCCTTTCCTTCCTGCCTGACAGGTACATAATTATCAAGGACACTCAATAGTTGCCCCTTGAACAAGTTCCACATATCATTTACACTCTTGCCTTGGAGTCTACTTTTCCAAGCCACACATCCTAAGTCATGCCTCACCGCATCATAATTTCCCTTACCCCAGCTATAATTCTTGCCCTGTAGTACACACTTATCCCTCTCCATCACGAGTGTAAAAATCACCGAATTATGGTCACTATCCCCAAAGTGCTCACCTACCTCTAATTCTAACACCTGGCCTGGTTCGTTACCCAGAACCAAATCCAGTATGGCCTCACCTCTTGTTGGCCTGTCTACATATTGTGTCAGGAAACTCTCCTGCACACATTGAACAAACACTGACCCATCTAACGAACTTGAGCTATAGCTTTCCCAATCAATATCAGGAAAGTTAAAGTCCCCCATAACAACCACCCTATTACTGTCACTCATCTCCTGAATCACCTTCCCAATCCTTTCTTCAATGATTCTAGGACTATTAGGAGGCCTGTAAAAGACTCCTAACAGGGTGACCTCACCTTTCCTATTCCTAACCTCAGCCCAAACTACCTCAGATGGCAAGTCCTCATCCATCGTCCTTTCCACCGCTGTAATACTATCTTTGACAAGCAATGCCACACCTCCCCCTCTTTTACCCCCACCTCTAAACCTACTAAAACATTTAAATCCCGGAACCTGCAACAGCCAATCCTGTCCCTGTTCTAGCCATGTCTCCGTAATAGCCACAACATCGAAGTCCCAGGTACCAACCAACACTGCAAGTTCACCTACCTTATTTCGTATACTTCTTGCATTGAAGTATACACACTTCAAGCCACTCCCCTGTTTACAGGCACCCTCCTTGGAAATTGATGCCATGTTCCTCACCTCCCTACACTCCAGGCCCTGCACCCTGAAGCTACAGTCTGGGTTCCCATGCCCCTGCCGAGTTAGTTTAAACCCCCCCCAAGAGCACTAGCAAACTTCCCCCCGAGGTTGTATCAAGAGAAAACAAATAACAATTTTACTGAGAGAATCGTCAGCATCAAATTCCAAGCTATTAATGGACTGTTGAACCCATTGTGTTTGTGTCCTCTCTGACAGAGAGAACCAGTCATTCCCATCATCTACTGTTCTCCCATTCGAGTGCTGATCTGTCTCTGCTTTGAAAGTTGCTATTGATTCTTTCTCACTGTTCTCTGAGGCAACACATTCCTAACGATAGCAACTCACTGCATAAAAGAAACCTCTCTTCCCCAAGTCCCAGATTCCCCCAATTCTATTAAAATCCCTTCATGAACTAAGTGCAGTACAAATGTTCCAACATATTAAAACAAATGGGTGTGGAATAAATAAACGTCTACAGTACAGTGACAGCACCCAGAGGTGACGGGCATAATCTGAAACTGGGCTTTCTTCTTCACAGCTTTTACAAAGCTTCTTTCCCATTTCTCAGTTATGAAACTGAATCAGTTTTGACATTCGTCCTAACTCTGTCTTTATTCTGGACTTGGAGAATTCCCATTTTTTTTAGACTTTTTTAGATTTCAGTTTGAACTCAGTGTTTAGGACCAGTGTTGGAATTGTTGTTTATAAATTCAAAGTGATTACCAAAAGCCATACTTTGTGCAGCTTGTTGATTCAGTCATGAAACATATGATAAGTTTTATTCCTTTTGAAACCTGGCTTTGATGCAGAGGATTACTGAGGAAGGGTCAATCAACATATGACAATGCTGCTCCTTTAACAAGGTTATGCTGTCCTTGTTTTTTTTTCCAGAGAAGTTGTAAAAGTAACGATTCTGAAATGTCTGAGTGGAACCAACAGATACTACCTCCAGCAAAAGGCTTTCAAGTCTAAAACAAAATCACTGTACAATGAAAGGGGAGCGGCCAGTTCTCCCAGCTCAGCGTTTCTCTGGTTTGGGTCTGGTCTTGGTTTGAGCAGGCAGAGTTGTGAAGCTGCTGGACCTAAAGAAGCAGGTCCATGCTGATCCTCCATCTCTCTGACATCTCTCCTGTAAGAGCCTGGGTTTGATTTTTCTTTTTGTGACAGGGTTGTTTATGGGGATTGTTGCAAGTATTTAGAACAACATCATTAAGTTAGGACAATCTGTTGGGTTTTCAGATAGGTTAAGTTATTCTGCATTCTGTTTTCTTTTGTATGTATTTCATTCGGTAATCTGCAAATAAATTCTGTTTTGCTTAAAGCTAAGTGCTTGAGCCTAGAATATCCCTCCTAGAATATTCACTTTATACCTGCTTAAAACAACTGGCAAAGTTGGGGTCCTGCTACTTTCTCAAAATGTCTTGAGGGGGTCTGGCCTGGTCCATAACAAACATGGAATGTTAAGTCTGATTTCTCTCCTTACATGCTGCCAGACCTGCTGAGCTTTTTCAGCAATTTCTGCTTTTGTTTCAGGGGATGACGATCTGCGTTTCCATATCCCAAGTCCTTTGGTGTCTGCAAAGAAAGAATAACCAAAATTGATGGTGGGGACGGTTCAACTGGTTACCCTCTGGGTCACAGGGCTCTGGGTTCAATTCTGTGACACCACAGCATAAAGATCCAGGCTGATATGCCAGTGCAATACTCCGGAAATGCTACATTGTCAAGATGCTGTTATTTAAGTGAGAGTTAACCATGACCCCTTTTGTGCCATCAGGGGATGTGCAGAACGGTTTTCCCTATGTCCTACGGTCAAAGTTTACCCCTTAATTAGCATCATTTAAACAGATGATCTGATCAGAATCAGATTGTTGTTTGTGGAAATTTGCTGCACAGAAATTGGCTGCTGAGTTTCCTACAGTGTCTGCACTTTATTGTGAAACACAATTCATTCAAAAGGACCTCACCGTAAGGCACTTTGGGATGTCCTATGGTCAGAAAGATTGCTATAGAAATGTACCTACCTTACAAAGCATGCATTTCTTTCAGTTTTTTTTATCAACAACGGTGTTGATGTGACAGCAGCTCACTGCTGCTGCCTTCAAACCCTCGGGGCTCCAGAGGGAGAGAGCAATGGAATTGGAAGATACTCCTCCTGCCTTCCACCACCCCCACCCCTGCCCTGAGCTGTGTCAGGGTGTCCTCCCACCTGTAAAGGAATCTCATTAACCTTCCTCAAAATTAGAAAGCTCACGGCATAAACAGCAGTTTGCACCTTGGCTCTCGCTGTATCTGGTCAGGATTACTGTGCCCTGCTGTTGTTCTGTTGGTGGAGAACATTTGTGTTTCAAAGCTTGAGATTTACTGACTGAAGCTGCCCTGTTTACTCACTGCTCCTTTTACATGCGCACAGCTTTTAAATATAAGCAGCTGCAGGATAAGCTATTGTTTTTATAATAAGTTCAAAAGCCAGAAGAAAGGGTCTTTGACAGCAATGTTTTTGATCACAGGGACCACTGGTAACACTGTATAACCTAAAGAGGATTTCACCTTTTCCCTGATAGTTATTGTTCAACACAAATGCATACTGTGCATCCTGTACACATCGGGGGACACTTGCATTTCATTTCGATCTAACATGCTTGGGAGATTTGCAGCTGCAATACCTTGCTGAAGCAATAGCTAAATGAATTATGTATCTTTCTATCAGCATGACTTGCCCTGCTCTGTCCGTGGATTTGACCCTTCATCAGTTGCGTGTCCTGTGCAGCAACAGTGACTGTGAACATCCTCCAATATCAGACAGAGGAAACAGTCAGCTTTGCAAACTCCATTTTGACTCAGACTGCTGCAAAGATGGAGGGAAGCTCTGCCAAAGAAGTAAAGATGAGTCAGTGACCATTGAACATCCAGGCCCTGTATTTTGGGAGCACTAGCTCCTGGACCATGATACCATGGCTACAGCATGAGCAGAAAGTTATCAGGGAGCTGAGTGTTTTGAGAAGGAGTTTCTGAATAGCGAGTGACATTGCAGGATGGGTTGGTGGCTGAGTGGAGGTGGATAAGGAAGACCAGGACTGAGAGGCTCACTGACCCCAATGTAGACTCGGAGAGAGCACTCCACATTCACCAGGACTATAAAGAATCCTTTCCAAAACATCAGTAGGTGACTCTTGCTGCTCACTCTGCTGACTCCACATAAGTTTTACAATACCCCTTGGACTGAAAATTGATTCATGATTTTACAACATTTGGAAAACTCCTGCTTTCCTCTTTGGACAGGCCACGTGTATAATTCTGGAGCCTTTGATGCTATTCGGAGGAGGAAGTCAGCATAGTCCTACCAGGATGCTCTCTCAGTACAGAGAAACGATTAGTGGTGGGTTTAACCTGAGGGTCAGGCAACGGGAGAGGTTGAGACGGAGAGTCCCTCATGGTAACCTCAGCTGGTGTGGGAATTGAACCCACACTGTTGGTGTGACTGATGAAGGGCTTTTGCCCGAAACGTCGATTTTGCTGCTCTTTGGATGCTGCCTGTACTGCTGTGCTCTTCCAGCACCACTAATCCAGAATCTGGTTTCCAGCATCTGCAGTCATTGTTTTTACCTCACTGTGCATCCAGCCAACTGAACGAATCAAGGCCAGGAGCCTATGCTATTACTATAATATGAAAGAATTCTGTAATCCACTCCCATCACGCGTGTTGAATATTTCATCTGCAAGCAGTAATACCCCTTTAAAATAAGAGCTCCACAAATGTACTTTCTGACTCACACCTATAGAACATAATAGAACAAATCAAGTGAGACTGGATGTTTAATAGACCAAGGTAGCTGGGGATGGCCTGAGTTAATTAGTAATGTCTGCGCTGTGGATCTGGCACTGTTTTGAAATGAGTTTGTTTAATAAGTGAGGTTGAAGCAGTGTTAATTCATTCCGCTCTGTGACATGTTGTCTGAAACACTTTCTTTGCTTATTCCCTTATAGCTGCTGACCAGTTCTCTAACTGTGTTTTGGTTTTGTTTGTTACTTAAATGTGATATTTTTAAATTTGGGAGGCTGACACCAGGAACGATGCTATCACTGCTTACCATAACAAAGGAAGATGGAGTTTTAATTGATGCAATGGTATGGAATTGTGTTGTATACATTTTCCAAACTACCTGATCGTTAATATACAGCTCTATAACAGCCTCCTGGCTCAGAACTAGGGACAGTACCACCGTGTCACAAGAGCCCTTGGAATAGTGTCCCATTTGGGGTGTTTAAAGTCTAATTTAGACATGCCATGCAATAAGTTTTATATTGTCATTAATTCTACACAGCAGTACTGGAGAGATGAATTTAACAGGGATGATTTCCTGTATTTATGCAAAAGCATTAAAAAAATTAAATTTCTAAAAGTTAAGAACATTACGGTGACAATTTGCACAGAACTAAGAAGGAGAACAACAGCCCATGTGGTCACAATAATCAGTCAGTTTATGATGACGAGATATTATGACAGAAGACTGCTGCTTCATTGCTTAGACTTCTCTTCTGGTAACAAAGGGAAAGGAAAGATACAAAATGATTGAACATTGGATGGGAATGTTAGTGATTCCCTCAGTCCCTGGAGTTAATGTGGCTACAGGAAGATAATCCAATACTAATTCTGCTTCTGTTTTGCTTATGTCAACATGCATGCTAACCACAGTATTCTGTCAATGTCGATACTGTTAGGGCCAGACCTGGCATTCTGATGAAGAAAATGGAGTAGTGTAGAGATGAAGCTGTGAATATTTTCTTTGGCAAGCTGGGAATTTGTGTTGCAGACGTTTCGTCTCCTGTCTAGGTGACATCCTCAGCGCTTGGGAGCCTCCTGCGAGGCGCTTCTGTGATCTTTCCTCCGGCATTTGTAGTGGTTTGAATCTGCCGCTTCCGGTTGTCAGTTCCAGCTGTCTGCTGCAATGGTCGGTATATTGGGTCCAGATCGATGTGCTTATTAGTTGAATCTGTGGATGAGTGCCATGCCTCTAGGAATTCCCTAGCTGTTCTCTGTTTGGCTTGTCCTATAATAGTAGTGTTGTCCCAGTCGAATTCATGTTGCTTGTCATCTGCGTGTGTGGCTACTAAGGATAGCTGGTCGTGTCGTTTTGTGGCTAGTTGGTGTTCATGGATGCGGATCGTTAGCTGTCTTCCTGTTTATCCTATGCAGTGTTTTGTGCAGTCCTTGCATGGGATTTTGTACACTACATTGGTTTTGCTCATGCTGGGTATTGGGTCCTTTGTTCTGGTGAGTTGTTGTCTGAGAGTGGCTGTTGGTTTGTGTGCTGTTATGAGTCCTAGTGGTCGCAGTAATCTGGCTGTCTGTTCGGAAATGCTCTTGATGTATGGTAGTGTGGCTAGTCCTTTGGGTTGCGGCATGTCCTCGTTCTGCTATCCGAAACGACACGACCAGCTATCCTTAGTAGCCACACACGCAGATGACAAGCAACATGAATTCGACTGGGACAACACTACTATTATAGGACAAGCCAAACAGAGAACAGCCAGGGAATTCCTAGAGGCATGGCACTCATCCACAGATTCAACCAATAAGCACATCGACCTGGACCCAATATACCGGCCACTGCAGCGGACAGCTGGAACTGACAACCGGAAGCGGCAGATTCAACCACTACAAATGCCGGAGGAAAGATCACAGAAGCGCTTCACAGGAGGCTCCCAAGCACTGAGGATGTCACCTGGACAGGGGACGAAACGTCTGCAACACAAATTCCCAGCTCGGCGAACAGAACCACAACAATGAGTACCCGAGCTACAAATCTTCTCACAAACTTTGAATTTTCTTTGGCAGTTTGTCCCCTTGTAGGATTGTGCTGGAAAAAAAGATTGTTGACACCCCACGTTGGAAATTGGGATCTCTGTAGCTAGTGGGCAAGGTTACCTTGTGTTTTGTCATTACTGAAGGAATCAGTCCATTCCCACCAGTCCACTCTATATTTTCTAGAACATGGTCAGTTTGCATCTCTTGTGCTTTGTGGAAGTGACTCCCATTCCATGTCTCTGTTTGAGGATGTAAAACTGGTATATCTCCCACACTGATTCAATGGGTGACTTCAATTTAATTTAAAGCTCTCACCATAGAAGGATTCCACATACAATCTGCATGCTTCATGATTGGATAAACTAATCGTAAGCTATAACGCAGATATTTTTGCTGCAATCCCAAAGATTCCTGAATAGGAACCCTCCCTCCTTGGATTTTACAATGAGCCTACAGGTTTGGTTAAGAATCTACCTACACAATTTAAAGCTTTCTCATTGGTCCCTTTTATTGGTAACTCACAAGACAGAGCATATTGTGGAACTGATTGTCATCTCCCATTGGTCTTGCAATTTATCAATTCCCTAAGATTGTGTTATTTTGGGAGGTTTAAAATGGGTGTACATTTTGCTGAGGAAACAGTACATGCCATTCAAGTTGTATTGCCACTTGCATCTTGGAGTGGTGATTTAGGGATTGCAATGAGGTCAGCCAGGTAGACCTCATAGAAGCTGAGATCCTAATTGAGTGTGTTAATCTGGTCCAATCAGGGAGTCCTTCCTGATAGATCGTGGGCTGAAGGGCCTGTTCTGTGCTGTACTGTTCTAGATATAAACAGGAGTGTCAGAGGTTCAGCTCACTCTGAGAGCTGACTCTGAGGGAGTTGGGCCAGTGTCAAGTACTATACACGTGTGAATAAAGGGTGACTTGATGATGGGTTTCCAACCTCTGGGAAGTTATTTCAGGTTACGCTCATAAACCAACCGTAGGTTAGATGTTTGGGAAATGATTGTGTTAATGGCCATTTGTGAAACTTGTTGCAACGGTTTACTTTCCCAAGAGGTTTACATCAGAGACCCCCAGGTTCCAGAGTGTATACTGACAGAATATTCCCCTTGTCACACCCTGTGTGACAACTATCCCCAGAAGGGTGGGTTCTGGGAAGAATTTATGGAAGACTGTATGATCACCACAGACAGAAGCTTATAGGGCCCTGAATGATGTGGGTGATGGAGAAAAGTCTGGGAGAATCAAATGAGAAATTTGGAAAGGTCTTTTGCAATGCTGGGAGCAATTTGTTGCGTTTTCCAATAGATTTCTGGGTGTTGAGATCAGAGTCTTGCCAGGGAGCGGTGAGAAGCTGGCAATTCCAGCTCACCACTTGCTCTTCCACCATCTTGGACACCAACATCTCAGGGCATTCTTCCACGTAGCAGCTGCATACTCTCCACATGCACAGACCTTGCCCATGGACAGGGGGTGGGTGTGGGGTAAAGGTAGCCTGATGCAGATGCAAAATAAAAACCAAAAGAACTGCAGACGCTGGAAATCAGGAATGAAAACATAAATTGTTGGAAAAACTCAGCAGGTCTGGCGCCACCTGAAGAGAGAAATCAGAGTTAATGTTTTGGGTCCAGTGAGTCTACTTTAGAACTCAGTTCTCCTCAGAATCTCTGTGAAACTTGATGGAAGTGGCATTTTGCCCTCTGTTACCTTGAGCTGACATTCTGCCGCAGTTAGAATCTGGGATTGTGTGTCTTCTTACATGTTCTCATGCTCCTACATCGCGGGACACCTTGGATCACATCCTAAGCAAACATATAGTCTTTCTATTTTGCCCTTTGAATTCTGTGCAGGTAATTGTTGCAGGAGTTTAATCTATCATTTACTGAGGATTCAGCCTCATCTGCTGAAACAGGTCTTCTGGCTTTCTGTATTTGGTTAGCAGTTCAGGGATATACCTGCCACAATAAATTGGGGAGGGGAGCAGTCAATCTCTTCGCAACTTTTCAAAGAGATGATACTTTCTTGCAGATCATGCTTGTTTATGATGTTCTTTTGATGAGCCCTTTTCTGGAGAACTATTGAAAGGAGAGAATCAGTAATGAATTGGAAATCCAACGCTTTATTCAATAAGATCAGGCTGATCCTAGGGCTAGTTTTGTTGCTTGCTCAGAATTGTTGCTTTTAATTTCCTATTAAAAGATTCCACACTAAGGCAGAAGATTTCCATTCATTTTTGTCTGAGAACATAAACTAGCTGTGCTAAAATAAATAAACTCAGAAACCGAAACTAAAATCACCCAACCAATTGAAACCAGGACTTTTTCCTTTTTATTTCCATTCATTTTCATAGATGCCTGCTATATAGTGCCTTTTAATGAAACTTATAGAAAACTATTTTCTTGTATTTAAAATCCCAAATGCCACCTGAACTTTCTTAAGACATTGCTGTTTAATTGGCTGATATGATATTGGAATGCTTTGTACCTCAGGACTTCAGTGTCTTTGAGAACCCAGTTCCAGAGCATATTGCTGGTGGTTGCACTGATGAGCATTGAAAACAAGTTCAGAACACAATGAAAAATAATGGAATCGCAGATTAATGGCACAGTGAATTGAAGGAAGCAAATATATTTCTATGTTAAAAAATGAGCCTTCACTCGAAAGTATCTGATATGTTTTATTTGTTCTTCAATCACTGAGCAATCCCAGAGGAAGGGTCCTTAATTTCTGCATTGAGCCAGACTAAGCTGGAAATCTTTAAACATAAATAGAATCTAGGAAATCTAATCCAGAAACTCATTAATTCATACCTAAAGAACATTATGGGGATTTGATAAACTGAAAAGACATTTTTGCAAACAACCAATTTTGACAGTATTTTGATTGTTCAAAAAGATTATCAACATCTTCATCAAGATCACATAACTCCTCTCTGATTTTGCATTTCCATTGTGATACTAACATTGGGGACGTGGCTAATTCTGCTGGTTCAATGTTAAAACCGATTAATTTGCATGCCCTCAGCATCTTTCTTCCTGGCAACATGCCATAAATTAATCTGAAATTGATCAGGCTGTAAATACCACTCAATAATTGTCAACTTTAAATCTATCTTTGGTAATAAATGGAAAAAGTCCTGGTTTCAATTGGGTGGGTGATTTTAGTTTCGGTTTCTGAGTTTATTTATTTTAGCACAGCTAGTTTATGTTCTCAGACTAAATGAGTACACAGTCAGCTAAGAGCAGAACAAAATGGGAAGTGGAGTGGGTAGTGAACTCTGTTAATGCAGAGAAATAATTTGACATGTTTCCGAAAAAAGGCACCACAGATGGAGCTACCCCCACTGGGAGCCAAGGTCAGCACTGTGTTGGTCATCATACTTCAGTGTAATTGTAGAGTCAGCTCCTGGCACCTGCTGCACTCTACAATCATTCACAAAACTTGAGGGCATGCTGCCCTTGATAATAGTGGCACTCTGCCAGGTGGGCATTAGGAACACCCATCGAATGGCTCGATCCATTATCAGGTCAGATACCTTTCAGTCAAAGATGAGGCATGGGTTGCTGAAATCCTTAGAACATAGAACATAGAACTGTACAGCACAGAACAGGCCCTTCAGCCCACGATGTTGTGCCGACCATTGATCCTCATGTATGCACCCTCAAATTTCTGTGACCATATGCATGTCCAGTAGTCTCTTAAATGTCCCCAATGACCCTGCCTCCACAACTGCTGCTGGCAACGCATACCATGCTCTCACAACTCTCTGTGTAAAGAACCCGCCTCTGACATCCCCTCTATACTTTCCTCCAACCAGCTTAAAACTATGACCCCTCGTGTTAGCTATTTCTGCCCTGGGAAATAGTCTCTGGCTATCGACTCTATCTATGCCTCTCATTATCTTGTATACCTCAATTAGGCCCCCTCTCCTCCTCCTTTTCTCCAATGAAAAAAGTCCGAGCTCAGTCAACCTCTCTTCATAAGATAAGCCCTCCAGTCCAGGCAGCATCCTGGTAAACCTGCTCTGAACCCTCTCCAAAGCACCCACATCTTTCCCATAATAGGGCGACCAGAACTGGACGCAGTATTCCAAGTGTGGTCGAACCAAAGTTTTATAGAGTTGCAACAAGATCTCACTACTCTTAAACTCAATCCCCCTGTTAATGAAAGCCAAAACACCATATGCTTTCTTAACAACCCTGTCCACATGGGTGGCCATTTTAAGGGATCTATGTACCTGCACACCAAGATCCCTCTGTTCCTCCACACTGCCAAGAATCCTATCCTTAATCCTGTACTCAGCTTTCAAATTCAACTTTCCAAAATGCATCACCTCGCATTTATCCAGGTTGAATTCCATCTGCCACCTCTCAGCCCATCTCTGCATCCTGTCAATGTCCTGCTGCAGCCTACAAAAGCCCTCTATACTGTCAACGACACCTCCAACCTTTGTGTCGTCTGCATCCTTCAATCCCCTCATCCAAGTCATTAATAAAAATTACAAACAGTAGAGGTCCAAGGACAGAGCCCTGTGGAACACCACTCACCACTGACTTCCAGGCAGAATATTTTCCTTCTACTACCACTCGCTATCTTCTGTTGGCCAGCCAATTCTGTAGCCAGACAGCTAAGGTTACTCTGTTCCGTAGACAGAGAAGAGGCAATGGTGAGCTCCCAATTTCCATTTGTTCATTTGTTACAGTCTGTGATTTGCAAACATTGCAATATTTTGTTTAAGAGCCGAGAAAAGAACAGTTTTATGAAGGAATCTTCTTATTTTAATTCTGCAGTGAACCTTTCGGTCCCACAAAGTGTTATGAGTCATTATGATTCTCTACCCCAGAGAGTTGCGGAAGTTCAGACTTTGAATATGGTTAAGACAGAGACTGACTGACAGATTCATGGAGACCAGGGCAGTCTAACCAAATGGGGATAGTGCAGGAGGGTAGAATTGTTGACAGAAGGTCACCTGTAGACTTATTGAATGGCAGATCACAACCAAGACGTCAAATAGACCCCTGCAGATTCTGATTCTTTTGTCTGTCTATATTTCAAGAACAAAATAGAAAAAGTCAAAAACACTTCCATTTAATGTCTCTGGGCATTTTAAAAACCTTTCTGCTTGTTGGTTTTCCACATGAATTCATTCCAAACCTAGTTTCCTGTGACATCAGGAGATTTGCCATTTACCTTCTATGTGCAGTCCTTTTATGAACTGGTCACCTTTCAGAAGAGTAAATGTGGGATGAGCACTGTATATATGACTCAAAATAGTGGACCTAAAGGAACCTTTTACTGGTTTGAAGCTTTGTGTATATAGATAGATAGAGAATGTAGGACACAGACATCTTAGTGGCTTCACATGTCAAAACTCTTGGATTATTTTTGCTTCCATCACAGGCCATGACTGAGGTACAGCCTGTTATGGATTATTTTCAGTTAGAACTTCAAACCAATATTTATACATGACCTATAGGCTCTTTGACATTTTATTTAGTGAATACTGAGTTATTTGCTGCAAGTGTTACTGATCTGCTTGTTTCTGGTATATATACTCTGCTTTTCACTTTCCTAAAAAGGGACACTTTGATAAATCACATTGCAGACTTGTACCGTGTTAATTTTCAGTTCCATGAGCTGTTGCGAGATGTGTTTCCCATACAACTAGCTGTGCGGCAGGGGTAGGCAGCACTTTGGCAGAGGTTGAATCTGTGAGGATCCAGAGTGGAAGGGCCAATGTGGAAAGGCTTAACTATCAACATTACTCTCACTCGGTCCAGACTCTCTCCAGGGTTACCTCTCAGGCACCTAGACAGTGGCCTCACTCTCTCCAAGTGAGATATTCAGATTGGCCCCAACCTGCTGGCTTCCCTTATGGAAGAACTTCTCTTTTTTTGAACATGGTGTTACTGCTAATGGTTTTAAACATGGCCTACATTCCACATCACCCCCAGGTATCATGGTGCTGAGCTGTTTGAGAATTGCTGCTACCATATAGCAACAAACACAGAGAATACTGGAGAAACTCACCAGGTCTAGCAGCATCTGTGGAGAGAGGAACAGAGATAACATTTTGAGTCCGGTTTGACCCTTCTTCCCAAGTAAAAGATATTGGAAAAAGAGTGTATTTTTACACATTTCACAGAGAAGAAGGCCAAGTTCAAAAGACAAAGGGGTTGTTACTAATGGAGAACAAAGGAAATGTTAGAATGCTGTGAAATGAAGTAAATTGCCCTCCAAGTGCAATGTAAACGAGACGCAAAAAAGACATGACTGTTGGGGGAGGGGGCAGGCAGGTTTGAGAAGAAGAATGTAAGAAAAATGCGGAACAGTCATAAGCTAGTAGGTTTCTGAAGTTGTGCAATTCAGTATTGAGACCTGGAAGCTGTACAGTGTCTCAGTGGAGAATGAGGTGATGTTTCTTGAGTTTATGTTGTGCTTCATTGGGACATTGTAACAGATCCAGGACAGAAATGGTAGTGTGAGAGCACAGTGGATTACTGCTGATACACTGTGTAGGTGCAGAACAGAATTATTTTTGCTGATATGTTGGTGGACTCTTTGAATGTTTCTTCCTGAGAAGCCGTGGCTCTGGGTGATTGATGATGGCCACTGGTCCTTGTAAACATTCTCCAGGTATTTATTTGCAAAGTGTCAAGCAAGGCGAGCATTTGGAGTGGGAGTATTAATGACATGCAGGAAAATTTCATCAATCAGAGCAACCCTTCAATATTTCCACTGTATGTTGGTCTGAATGTTTGTGATGACGTTGCAAGTTGCGCCAGCCAAAGATCAAGTGGAATTGTTTTTAAGAGCTTTTATCTCAGCAAACTCTCAGTAATTGCGTTGGGAGCTGGCAGTGGGGAGTATGTAACTGCAAGGCTTTGAAATGTTTCTGTAAAATACTGAGGATGGTAGGTTTCTGAGAATGTTAATTTGTTAAAAACTTCGGAATTGCAATGTAAGTGCAACCATTTAGAGCTGAACAAGTTGGAATGGTTGAATTTCTGCAGTAATTAATTTCACTTGAAATTGATTCAAACCTTACAGCTACTTTGATCTGAAGAAATTATTACAAAGCATTGAAACTGCACATGATGTGATTCAGGCTAACTGTGATTGGGCACCTTTGAACTCGGTCAAAAGTCATGTTGAATAGCTGCTCTATGATTTGTCAGGGTGAGAATTCCATTCTGTCTCTACACCACAGCGCGTGGGGGGATCGCCATTGTCAATTGATCGCTGTCAGCTTCTCTACAGAGAAACTGGATGTGGTTTTCTATAAACAAATGACAGAGAAGGACAATCAGTGTGTTAGCACAGCATCATAAAGACATTGGATATAGTTCAGTGTGAAACAGGCACTCAAACGAGTAGAAAGCCACACAGAATGCTTTGGTTTTAATGAGCTATGGTGGGGGTGGTTTCAATGTGTTATGCTAGGGTGCAGGAAACACAGCCAGTGTTCCTTTTCCTCAACATTATCCAATGGTTTCTAAATTGAAAGACACATGATTTGAGCAAGAACAGATCGTGGTATTCTTTACTGTTAGACAATACATTTTTTTCCATTGGTTTTCGAGATACAGGCAATGTTTAATAACTATCCTTGCTTCCACAAAGAGTTGATAATCTCCTGTTCAATGAAGTGAGATGTAATAGTTTCCCATGATGGATGTTGGTGTGTGATTTACATCAGGCAGTTTTTATGATGCATCCTCTAATATTCTATGTGTAAGAGAAGTCTTTTGATGGATAAAGTCAAACTCCAATGTTTGTTTGTTTCCTTGATATGCAACAGTACAGAACAGGATTGCATTTGTGACTATATAAAGATATTTTTTATGAAAGTGTATCTTTGAAATAACAAAAAAAATGCCAGGTTTGCAGAGTCCAATTTCATGTTGGAATTTGAACTAGTGGCCTCAAAGATGTTAGTCGAGAATGATAAACACCAGAGGGTTTACATCTCAGTCATATCTCTCAAATTCTGAAAAAGAACTAGAAACATTCATCTTAAAGTCCAGTATGAGACAATATGACTGATTCTCTTTTTCAAAGCTTGAGGTCAAGGCTGGAGAGGATGACTCCAAACAAATTGAAATAAAATAATAAAATACCAACAGGAATTTACCTGTTAGATTGTTTGTTAATAATTTCCGTCTGATCAAAGCAACTGTAAGGTTTGAATGAATTTCAGGTGAAATAGATCATAGCAGGAATGAAACCATTTGAAATTGTTCAGCTCCAAATGCCTGCGCGTATATTCCCATTCAGAAGTTCTCATAAACATTACCAGAAACCTGCAGTCTCCAGTACTCTGCAGAATCATTTCAAAACCAGACAATGTACATTTTCAAAATTCTTAATGCTCCTTAATCTGACAATTTAATCTGATTAACAATGAACATGTGACAATGCTCAGAGTACATTTTTTTCCCTCTTTGTTTTCAATTTTTAGAACTGTCTAACTTCTCATTGCATTCATAGAAAGTAAATATTAACCCCACTGTGAATAGTAAACACTTACATCTTCATTTTCAGGCTTTCAATTATCCATTAGTCACTTTTACTTTCCCTTTAGTTTACTGTATCTATTTTATCCTGTTTACTGTCTCCTTGACAACTTAATGATCAAAACATTTTGAATAGTTACTGTATTGCACTGTCCATCTCTGATCTCTTCTGGCAGCTTGTAGCATTTGGTACATTTCAAAGCTGATTTTAGTTTGAGTTTTCTGTAAACACGAGATTATATTCTGGGTCGCTCATTTTCCTCCAATTGCTAATCTCGCTACAAATGCTGAAAAATCTGAAATTGAAATGGAGAACCCTGGATCTAGATTGCCAGTTCACTTGCATTGGAAGAATCTTGACAATAGATATTGACTGGAAATCGTAACCTATTTTTACTAATTTTGGATGTTTTTATTGCTGTTCTGGGTCCCTATCACTACTTTTATGGAGTAATGTGTTTATTATATTCCTGTTCTTTTCTTATTTGAAAATATATAAGTTGAAACTAAATCATAATCCAGTTTGGCACAACCTTTAATTCCACCACAGCAGATGTTAAAATTTAGCTCAATGTAATTTAGAATTAAAAACTCATTTAATGGCAACCTTGTCATTTCTGTTTGTTGTAAAAACTCATATGTTTCACGAATGCCTTTTAAGGAAGGAAATCTGCTGTCTTTACTCAGTCTGGCCTGGATGTGACTCTCAACCCATAGCAATATGGTTGACTCTTAACTGCCCTCTGGTAATGGCCTAGTGAGACATTCAGGGTAAATGTGTAGGTAACAAATGTTAGCGTTACCAGCGATGCCCACTTCCCATATACGATTTTTTTTAAAAACGTGTCTTTGGAAGAAAATGAAGTTATTCCTTTCTCTGTATGAAAACAATTGCCTTAATCCTCATGGGAAGAGAAATCAGAAGAAGATGCTACCCACCAGAGAGCAAGGTCCCCCAAGAACAAACAAACAGCAACATTGGGTATTTCATGTGATCAACGTCTTCCACAATTTGCAAAAGCTCATATAAACTCAAACCTGTATAGTCCGGATCTAATAATTTCCTCCCATTGTGGTTGATGTTTAATGGAGACCATGTAGCTGCCTGCAACATCACCTGACAGGAAAATCACCGACTACATGTATTTATAGCAAAATGGCGCACAGAAAAATAATGTAAGGCAGAAGGTTATGCACCAATTTAATTTCTGCTATAAACATTTAAGCCCTAAATTTTAGGATAGCATTGAAAGAAGGGTTGTTCCCTGACTTCCATTGGGTGAGTACTTTCAGCTGTTGATGTCTCACTGAAATAGGTGGCACTTGAATTTGAAATCCATGATACATGTAAGCTTTAAGGACACTGCTTTTTGAAATCACATCCATTTCTTTGGAGGTAATAATGTTTATCAAGGTTTCTTTTCTCTTCAGTCATTCATTGGAAGTGATCATCTGTGGTTCGGCCAACATTTACTGCCTCTCCCTGATTGTCCTGGAAGTTGGTGGTGAGACATCTTCTTGAACAGTTTGAACCAGTGAGACGCACACTGTTATTAGGAGGGGAATTCCAGAAATTTGGCTCTGCGACAGTGAACGAATGGCAAGGTATTTTGCAGCCTGGGTGCTCTGTAATTTGGAGGGGAAATTTGGAATTCATGGTGTTTTTGTGCATCTTTTGATCTTCAATATGTTGGGTTTGAGGTTTTGACCAGTGCTTGGTGATTGGCTGCAGTGTGTTGTTTGATTGCCATTGAATGACATGACATTTTGCCCTTAAACAGCAGTGACAGGTTGAAGGTTTATTGGATAATGGAGCTTTGTCTGCCGAAGTGGCTTGAGAACTGTTCTCTCCCACTGTTTAACTTGAGAATGTTTGAAATCTACACAGTAAAACTCCCTCTATTGAGAAACAATTAAAACGCCTCTGAATTCATCCATGAAAATGGCAAGGTTACAATTTTATAACTTCTATTGCCCGAGATCTCCAGGGGATACTTAGAGGTCTTCTTCAGATATCTAACAGTGGGGAAGGTTACTTCAAGTGTGGTCAGTTGCTTGAATCCGCAGGATACTTTCAATGCAATACAAAGGACAGTTCTTGAAGACACCTACAGTTAGGACTAGCAGATGCCGTTTTCGATTGAGTTACCCTTGTTATACAAAATCAAAGATGATGATTTCTCTATTTTTGTCTGTCATATCTTGCTAAAGGCAGCTGCCCCAGTTGATATTGGAAGCTTGCCATTCACTCAGGAAGGTGCAGGCCGGAAACAGATGGTTTTTAGCTTTACCTTCCTGCAGGAGGATAATGCAAGGGAATAGAATGTTCAAGGTTTGCACTGAGGGGCAAAACTGTTCTGTGAGGGAAAATATCTCCCAGTTGGGAGCAGGAAAGCAAAAGAAAGTCATAAAAATCAGCTATGAGCAGCATCTGTTTGACTGCAGTTATGGAGCTCGTAAAATTTAATTTTATGGAGATGTGTGCAGATCAAATCCCTTGCTGTCTGTTCCTCTCCCTTACCAATGCCCAGTTACTTATTTGACTGCTCTGAACTCACTTATCAGCATATTAATTCTTGAGATAAAATGTCTTTATAGATGGAATTCAGGTCTGTTTTTAACTACCCAGAAACATTATGACATGGCCTGGGGTTTAAATGTGGCCCAAAGAGTAGGGACACTACGACAGATCCATGGCTGTTTTTATGCTTTGTTTAATCCATACCCTAATAATTAACCAACAGGCTGCAATCTAATTAACCTGTGTTAAAAAGAGTAACAGCTTTGAATTTTAAGAACCCTCTGTATTTTGCATGTCAATTTCAAATGGCATTAACAGATGATAATTCACTTTTGTTTTAAAATGCAGGATTTTTTTTGCTGCTTCCCAAATCCAAGATCTAAAGTAGTTTTTAAATCACCTCCTGATATAGTAATAAAGTTTTAGTCATTTTTGGGATATGGGTGTCGCTGGCTGTGTCCAGTATTTATTGCCCATCCCTAGTTGCCCCTTGAGAAGGTGGGGATGAGCTGCCTTCTTGAACCGCTGCAGGCCATGTGCTGTAGGTAGACCCACAATGTCCTTAGGGAGGGAAATGCAGGATTTTGACCCAAAGACAGTGAAGGAACGACAATATGTTTCCAAGTCAGGATGGTGAGTGGCTTGGAGGGTAACCTGCAGTGGGTGGTGCTCCCATGTATCTGCTGCCCTTGTCCTTATAGATGGAAGTGGTCATGGGTTTGGAAGGTGTTGTTAAATGAATTAATTTGAAAATATTTTATAATTATGTATTTCACTGAATGCTAAAGTCAAAATCACATGGACATTCCATCCCATTCCAAATTAATACCCGCCCCCCCGTCTCTCTCTCTCTCCCCCACCGTCTCTCTGCCTCCCCTGTCTCTCTCCTCCCATCTCTCTCTCTCTCCCCCACTGTCTCTCTCCGCTCTCCCTTCCATCTCTCTCTACACCATCCCATCTCTTTCTCCTGTCTCTCTCTTCCCCCGTCTCTCTCCCTCCCCCGTCTCTCTCTCTCTCTCTCCCCACCTCTCTCTCTCCCATCTATTTCTCTCCCATCTCTCTCTCTCTCCCTGTCTCTCTCTTTTCCCCATCTCTCTCTCTCCCTCTACCATGTCTCTCTCTCCACCCATCACTCTCTCCCCACCCTGTTTCTCTTTCTCCCTGTCTGTCTCCCTCTCTCTCTCCCCACTGTCTCTCCCTCTCCGTGTCTCTCTCTCTCTCACTGTCTCTCTCACTCTCTCCCTCCCTCCCCCCATCTCTCACTCCTCCCTAATGCATCTACCTGCAGTAGTTCACTACCACCTTCTCAAGGGCAACTACAGTTTGGTAATACCAGCAATGCCCACACACATAATCAGTCCAGTAGGGCCAATCGAAATGGGGAAGAAGAACAGAATAATGGATATGCAATGGTTGCCATCTCAGTTTGTGCAGTCAGCCTGCAGATATTTTCTAGTCAAGCTGTTCAGAGATATTGTTAGACGCCTCTGGAGGGGGTGGGATATGAACGTAGGCCTCCAGGCCCAGAGATGGGGTCAGTCAGTGTTGTATGTGCAATTAAAACCAAACCTCATCATCTGGTCGGTTTGCTGCCACCATTCTATTTATGTTTAGGAATTGACAGGAACTGCTTTGTCACGTATGGTCAAAGGAGACCACTTCCTCTTCCATTTAGAAAAGACTCTCATATTGAACATTAAGTTATTTACTGCACTTTAGCAACTAGATGGCCGTGAACCAGCTGGAATTAGTTTACTAAGGGAATGTCATGTGTGACAAACGTAATAGGGTCTTTTTCTTTCGGGAATTATCTGAGTATACACTAAAGGTATTGTTGTGGACGTAGATGTTCAGAGATAGGAATGGGAGTAGGCCATTCAGCCCTTTGAGCCTGTTCCACCTTTCAGTGAGATCATGGCTGATCTGTGGTTTAATCGATGTGCCTGCCTTAGACCCTCAGACTTCCAAATTCCAGAGGAAACAAGTCCAATTTGTATAATTACTTGTCATTACCTCTAAAGTCCAGTTATCATTCTTGTAAATCTATGTTGTACTCTCTCCAAGGCTAACATATCCTTCCTAAGGGTTGGTGCCCAGATCTGCTCACAATACTTCAAGATGGTTGGGAAAGGCAAGTCTTAACTTGAACTTAATCAGGGAGGCTGACAGATTCAGATCATCCAATTCTGTCAGATTCTTTCTGGTTAAGTTAGCCTAAAATGATCCCTCTGATAGGAACTTATTCCTGAAATTCAGCCCCATGGCACACCCAGAAAAATAGCAGGGAGGAGAAAGTGAGGACTGCAGATGCTGGAGATCAGAGCTTAAAAATGTGTTGCTGGAAAAGTGCAGCAGGTCAGGCAGCATCAAAGGAACAGGAGAATCGACGTTTTGGGGATAAGCCCTTCTCCTGTTCCTTTAATGCTGCCTGACCTGCTGCGCTTTTCCAGCAACACATTTTTAAGCCCAGAAATGTAGCAGCATGGATTAGTAAATGGGTTGTCATCCAGAAAACAAATGCATTGTGGGTGTTGCTCAGATTGGGATGGTGCCCTCTGAGGCAGTGGTGGGAGCATTTCTGTTTTGTTTCAGTGTAAATGGTCTGGACTTGTGCATGTCACACAATTAGCACAATCTGCAGTTGACACAAATGTAGGTATTTTGGCCAACAATGAGTATGTCCATGAAATATTTCAGGAGGATTTTGATACATTAACAGGATGGGAAGACAGGTTACAGTTTTGTTTTGTGGTTTTATGCCAGCGTCTAAGAGGTTGGGCTCAAGACAGACTGGACAAGGTGAAGCCAAGGTCAAGAACTACCTTCAGGATTAGGCTACTTTAGTATTTCATTCATTGTATTGTACTCACCTACACTATATGCCATTTTGCAGCTGTGTAAACCTTTAGCTAAGCCACATTTGAAGTATTGTGTGCACTTTTGATTGTCACAAGATAGGAATGATGTGGAGGTTTTGAAGAAGGTGCAAAAGAGGTTTACCAGGATGTTTCCTGGATTCGAGTGTGTTAGCTATAAGGAGAAGTTGAACAGACTTGGATTGTTTTTGCTAGAGCGTTGGAGACTGTGGTGGATCAGAGAGAAATATAGAACATTATGAAAGATCTGGATAAGGTGGATAGGCAGAGTCTTTACCCCAGGGTAGGAACATCAAATACTAGAGGGCATAGGTTTAAGGTGAGAAGGGGAACAGTTTAAAGGAGATGTGAGAATCAAGTTTTTTTTAAAGTAGAAAGTGGTAGATGCTGGGACTGTGTTGCCAGGGAGATGGTAGAAGCAGTAATATTTAAGAGGCATTTAGACAGACACATGAACAGATGGGAAATAGAGGGATACAGACCATGCGCTGGCAGATCAGATTAGGTTTGAATGGCATCATGGTCAGTGCAGATATAGACAGGCTGACGGATCTGTTCCTGTACTGTACTGCTCTATGTTCTATATTCAAGGACTATACATGGGAACTTAAGATGTACCAGGTCTTAATCTTACCATTACATTTTTAAAAGACTATTCTCTACATGTGTTTCTCTCTTCACATGTACTTACTGTCTCATTAACTCCACCGACACTGTGCTATTTAAGCCCAGTGGGGAGCAGCTCCATAATATCATCACAATTATGTGTACAGGTACAATTTAATATTGACAGCTATGAGAAGATGCTTTTTCAGACAGGAAACAGTGAATAGTTTTACACATTCAGATGTTTATTTCAAAGGAATTATTCACAAGAATGGTTCCAGGGATGAGGATAAATTAGAGAAGATTGGACAACTCTCCTTAGAGAAGAGAAGGCTGAGGTGAGATTTAATAGGACTAGATTGGGTTGGGATATCTGGTCGGCATGGACGGGTTGGACCGAAGGGTCTGTTTCCTTGCTGTACATCTCTATGACTCTATGACCAGCAATCAAAATTCCTTGGATTCTGGATAGAGCAGATGGAGGGACACTGTTCCTATTGCAGAACAATCAAGAATCAGAGAACACCAATTTGAGATAATAAGCTAAATAACCAAAAATAACATGAGTTAAAAAGGTTTTTTAATACAGGAAACTTTTGGGATTTGGAATACATTGTAAGAAAGTACAATGGAGGCAAGTTTAATTACAGCCTTCAAAAGAGAATTGGAAAATTATTTGGAGAAACGCATTGGCAGGGCTTTGGTGAAAAGGCAGGAAACTGGAGTCACTCTGTGCAGAGATCTGGATGAAACATGAGGGGGTTGAATGGTCTGCATCTGAGCAGTAACCATTCTCTGATTCAATGATGTTATAGCTCAATAAATGAACAAAACTGAGGTAAAATGCCTCTGTGTGTTTTGTAATGGAACAGTAAAAGTTATTTCTTGCTCAATACACAGAGGAAATGGTTTACGGAGTTGGAATTTTGCAATATTGACCCCATCTCTCAGTAGATGTACTCAGAATGAGTGGAGATTATTTAGCTGCAATGAAGTACAAACCTCACTGTAAAACAGTTATTCAATAACTTCTTAGCTGCAATATCAATGTCTTTGTGTTGTGATTTGTGACCCTTTGGGCACAGATACAACATTAACCATTTGTAAATAAGTACATATATGTAACACAGTGTACATGCATATCTATATCAAACATCCATATCTAGTTATCTCCATGTCTCCAGGTATGATATTGGAAAACAGAGTGACATTTTTTCTCTAAAATATGAAACACAAGGAAAGGTTATCATGCTGCCCAATTATGTGAAGGATGTTCAGACGCTCCATTGACCGCTGTGAAGCAGATATTAATTCACCAACGTTTTACAGAACTCAATCTGTTCAGCTCATTTTCTCTGGATTCTCATTTGAATGATTATTTGTGCCAAGACATGAATCTGAGTGAATAGTTTGAGTCTGATATGACTTCTTCAGAACTGAAATAGGGTTCTATGCCTTTGAAAGTAAGGAGCAGATAGTGCAACAAAACAAAATACCTGAGGATTAAGTGGAAAATTAGAGAGATGAAATATCAATGACATCATGGAACAAAATGCAAAGATTGTTGTAAAGAAATGAAGCACTTTTTCAGAATAAGTGTAAATGGGAGAATAATGAACAGCTTTGTAAAAACAATGACTGCAGATGCTGGAAACCAGATTCTGGATTAGTGATGCTGGAAGAGCACAGCAGTTCAGGCAGCATCCAAGGAGCTTCGAAATCGAAGGGCTTTTGCCCGAATCATCGATTTCGAAGCTCCTTGGATGCTGCCTGAACTGCTGTGCTCTTCCAGCACCACTAATCCAGAATAATGAACAGCTTTGTCTGCCGTGCTTTATGGATTTTTAAACTTTAATCCGCATACAGATACCATAGAACTGGGTCCTTGTCGAGTCAGATATCTTGAAGTTTATTTCTACCACTATTTACTGTCAGAGTTACACATATAGTCTGGGCTCTGTGCTTATTGATACATTATGTGCATGGAGTTAACTGATTTACGACAGTGCATTGACTCCATGACCCAGAGAGAGGATCTCAAGAAGAGGGGGGCATCTTTACACCAAAACATCACATGTTGTGATGTCATGGTAGACTCTGAAACATATGGTTCTGTCTGCTCTGGAATTTAAACCAGACTAGATTAGATTAGATTAGATTAGATTACTTACAGTGTGGAAACAGGCCCTTCGGCCCAACAAGTCCACACCGCCCCGCCGAAGCGCAACCCACCCATACACCTACATCTACCCCTTACCTAACACTACGGGCAATTTAGCATGGCCAATTCACCTGACCTGCACATCTTTGGACTGTGGGAGGAAACCGGAGCACCCGGAGGAAACCCACGCAGACACAGGGAGAACGTGCAAACTCCACACAGTCAGTCGCCTGAGGCGGGAATTGAACCCGGGTCTCTGGCGCTGTGAGGCAACAGTGCTAACCACTGTGCCACCATGCCGCCCACAAACTACCACATTGCTGAAAAGCAAAAACTATGATAAACAAGATTCAGAGCAGCCTTTTGTAAACAGAAAGCAGAAACAAAGTCCAAGTTTATAGTGTGTATTGGTTGAGCTCAGTTTTGAGTCCAGAAGGCAGTAAAGTGCCGAATTGAAAGAGTGGTGTTCCTTAAGTTTTCATTGAGTCTCACTGGGAGACTGCAGCAGCTGGTGTAAACATGGGGCTGCGATGGGGAACTGCAATGGCAAGTGATCAGAAGGTTAGGGTCATGCTTTTAGACAGAGTACAAGCGCTTGTCAATGTTGTCACCTCCCCCCCAGTCTGTGTTTGGTCTTGCAGAATACTATCATTGTAGTCAGTGATTATAGCAGAGTACCTTGAAAAAAGTACATGTAAATCATTGCTTCACCTTGAAAGAGTGAGAGGGCCTTGAACACTGAGAGAGGAGGAGGTAAAAAAGTGTCATTTTGGGGATCTGATGGTGCTGAAGAATGAGGACAGTTTCGTCCTTTGTTCATGGAAGAAGCAGAAAGTCCCAAAGTTGTTCTCATGGGGATGGAAGAGCCTTTTTATTAAAGGTTTGTTGGGAAATCAGCAAAAATGTTTCAACGACAGGAAAGGATCTTTCTTTTTCTTGGCTGGACTTCAAACGGTTAGTATATGGTTTTTCTAAACAAGTTAGTTTTGCAATTATGTATAATTTTATACTGCCAGCCCAGACGATCTGATTACTGTGATATAATGTACATGAATTCTCTAAATTCTCAATTATCTATCCCAATCTGGCAAGAAAACAAACTAGTCCATTCTGAAACATATTCCAAAATTGCTACATTTTTAATTCATGAGCTCTAGATTTGTGAATTGGAACTGTAATTATACATAGGTCTGTGGATACTGTCCTCAAATATCAAGTAAGAGAAAGCTTTGAACCCCAATTTATTCGATATTATATTGAATATATAATTACATTCAAGTTTCATTTCTATATTAGTGTGATATGGCCATTATAGCTGTGAAATGATTCATGGTTCAAACCAAGGCCTGGCACCTAATTCCTAATCCAGATTGTAGATTTATTGTATCTCTTTCAAGGAACTTCAATATAGCATACAATTCAATAAACTTGAAAAAAAAATTAATATAAAATCTGAATTATTGTTAACAAGGACAATCTAATTCACTGCATTTGAGTTCTCATGCTGTGCCAAATCCACTCCAATGTTATTTTATTCAGTGGAGGATTGTAACTTGGAAAGTCAATCAGATATATTTAATCTTACATTTCCTGTGCCCTTCCTCAACTCTTTGCTTACATACTTCACATTTATGGAAATTATATTGGGTGGCTCCACTTTTTTCAATAAAACCATATTTCTGGTGAAGTGTTGAGCAAGAACAACTCTTATTTACATAATTATTCATTATGTACAGTGTATATCAATTATTTATATAATAGAATACTCACGCTCCTGCAAGTTCTTACACACTCTACAGCATTCCCTTTCTCATTCTTTTAACAGATTGCACATTGCTGGTGCCCTTTTATTAGTTGAGACTGAAGAATACCTAGTTTGTCATTTACAAGATGTGGCCAACTATAGTTAAGTAGTTTTCCTGACAAAACAAAGTGTACTTAAACGCTACAATACAGGAATCTAAACCTTGTGTGGTCATTATGTCCCACTCTGTCAAAATGAGGAAGAGTGTTAATAGTCATTGGCAGTTCTACACACCGGTGAATCTTGATGAGTTCCTTTATCAAAGTGCACATTATCCAAAAGGTATCTACCCATCCCATACTAAACTCTGCTTATATATTACTTTGCTGACTAGCATTGGCTTCTTGACATCCAGTAATTACATGTAAACACTTCGTCCTCATCTTCTAATGCCCCCATACCCAACTCTATTGTTGCTACATTTTTTTACCTTTCGTTTTCCCTGCCCTCTCTGAGCCTCCCAATCTTACATTTTATACATCCACTTTCTCTTTGCCCACCTATGACACAAGCCTTCCTGAGAGTTTTTCACAAATCTCCTGAAAAATTATCGTTTTAACTAAACGATTGTTCAGTCATCCTAATTGTTGTCTTTGGCTTGGCCGTTATTTTTCAATATCAATCTCAAGTTGTGAAGCACTTTGGGATTGTTTTTATATTAAAATAAATATTACATTTTATGTTAAGCATTAAATATGTTATAGCTACAGTAGTAAGACCTTGCCTGTAATCATTGAAAAAGATGTTGGAATTATTAATGATATTGTCTACACAGCTCCAAATATTTCCACTGTTATTTTGACATTTGGATTAAAATTGTATACATTGTATAACACTTCTATTTATAATCTCAAAGGAATCAGATACAGTGTTTGTGAAATGTTTGTTTTCACCCTAGTTTCATTAAAATCTATAAAAATAATAAATTATTTATGCAGATCTCTACATTCCTTCACATTCATTGTCTCACCTAATCCAAGAATGTTCTTTGTTTTAATTAAACTAAATGATATCTAAGAATTCTGAGCAAAATAGACTTTAAAGAAAATTACAAATGAACCAAAATTTGTGCACTCTCTTATTTAGTGATTGTGAGAGATTTAATGACTGTATTTACTCTTGTATAAATGTACCGCGAAGGCATGATACTTGTAGAATTGTGCCATGTTATAGCTTCCAACAGGAAGTGAGTAGATAGAGTGACCAGAATCTAAGAACTAAAGATGACACCTTTTTGATGAATGCAATTTACTTTTTCCTCATTCTTTCATGTGACGTGGGTGTCACTGGCTGGGCTAACATTTATTCCCCATCCCGAATTGCCCCTTGAGAAGGTGGTGGGGAGCTGCCTTCTTGAACCGCTGCAGTCCATGTCCGTACATCCATGGTGCTGTTAGGAAGGGAATTGACCCAACAAGACTGAAAGCACAGTGATACAGCTCCATGTCAGGATTGTGTATGACTTGAAGCGAACCTTGCAGGCAAAGTATCTTCTGTTTTTGTCCTCCTCAGTGAAACAATTGTAACTTTGGTAAGTTTTCTTGGGAAAGCCTTGATGAATGTTGGTAGTGCGTTTTGTAGATGGTGCACACTGCTACTGAGGGAGTGGAGGTTGAAGATGGTGGATGGGATGCCATTCTAGTAGCCAGCTTTATCCTGGATGATGTCAAGCTTCTCAAGTGTTTTAGAGTCATAGAAATGTACATCACGGAAACAGACCCTTCGGTCCAACTTGTCCATGCTGACCAGATATCCCAACCTAATCCAGTCCCACCTGCCGGCACCTGGCCCGTATCCCTCCAAACCCTTCCTATTCATATACCCATCCAGATGCCTTTTAAATGTTGCAATTGTACTATCCTCTACTACTTCCTCTGGCAGCTCATTCATGTTGTTGGAGCTGCACTCATTCAGGCAAGTGGGAAGTATCCTATCACACTCTTGGCTTGCTGTCAGGAGGGAGTCAAGAAGTGAGTGACTTGCTGTGAATTTCTGACCTCTGACCTGTTCTTGTATTCATGGTATTTATTTGGCTGATCTAATTCAGTTTCTAGTCAATAACCTGCATGATGTCAATGATGAGAGACTTAGCAAAAATAATGCCATTGAATGTCAAGGGGCAATGGTTAGATTCTTTTTTTTTAATGGAGATAGTTGTTTTCTGGCACTTGTGTCGCATAAATATTACTTGCTAATTATCATTCCAAGTCAGAATATTTTCCACATCTTAGTGCATATGGAAATGGACTTCTGCAGCATTTGAAGAGTTGCCAGGAGTACTGCATACTGTGCAATCATCAGTGAACAGTCATCAGCTTTGCACAATGTCGCGCATTTAGTAACTAAACAACTGGGGACTTATTATGTTTTCAATGCATTAGTGATGATCAGTTTTTATTGATTCAGAGGAAAGTGAGCATGAGTCTGTAGCCACAGTGTTATCGTTAGATTCCTAGAATCATATAGTAAGGAAGAGGCCATTCAGCCCATTGAGTCTACACCAACAGAAATTATTCTAAATCTACACTAGTTCCACTTTCCAGCACTTGGCCCTGAAGAGGCCTTGAATGTTATGGCTTTTCATGCGCTCATCCATGATCATTCCAGATCAAAACCCTGTTTCCTCAGCCCACGTTGTGAAATTGGTAGCCTTTATAATTACATATAAAACAGGAGCAAAACCTTAAAATCACACAACACCAGGTTATAGTCCAACAGCTTTAATTGGAAGCACTAGCTTTCGGAGCGACGCTCCTTCATCAGGTGGTTCAACCTGGTGTTGTGTGATTTTTAACTTTGTACACCCCAGTCCAACACCAGCATCTCCAAATCAGGAGTAAAGCCTGTTCAAGATAACATCCATCATACAGGATATAAAATTTGCTCCAAAGTAAAATAAATCTTCATTACCATGTCTTAAATTAATAATGAACTTTACATCTTTACTTCCAATTCCCAATAGCCATGGGACTTTGCCTTTGTGTTAATTGATAAACTTTGAACTTTTGTTAGTTTTCTGCGACACTTTCCAAAAGTATAACCACCAATTTGTATCATCGATAGTCACAGGTGAGGTGCCAGAAGACTGGAGGTTGGCAAATGTGGTGCCCCTGTATAAGAAGGGCAGTAAAGACAAGCCAGGGAACTATAGACCGGTGAGCCTGACCTCGATGGTGGGCAAGTTGTTGGAGGGAATCCTGAGGATGGGATGTACATGTATTTGGAAAGGCAAGGACTGATTAGGGATAGTCAACATGGCTTTGTGCATGGGAAATCATGTCTCACAAACTTGATTGAGTTTTTTGAAGAAGTAACAAAGAAGATTGATGTGATCTATATGGACTTCAGTAAGGCATTCGACAAGGTTCCCCAGAGACTGATTAGCAAGGTTAGATCTCATGGAATACAGGGAGAACTAGCCATTTAGATACAGAACTGGCTCAAAGATGGAAGATAGAGGGTGGTGGTGGAGGGTTGTTTTTCAGACTGGAGGCCTGTGACCAGTGGAGTGCCACAAGGATCAGTGCTGGGCCCTCTACTTTTTGTCATTAATATAAATGATTTGGATGTGAGCATAAGAGGTACAGTTAGTAAGTTTGCAGATGACACCAAAATTGGAGGTGTAGTGGACAGCGAAGAGGGTTACCTTAGATTATAACAGGATCTACACCAGATGGGCCGATGGGCTGAGAAGTGGCAGATGGAGTTTAATTCAGATAAATGAGAGGTGCTGCATTTTGGGAAAGCAAATCTTAGCAGGACTTATACACTTAATGGTAAGGTCCTAGGGAGTGTTGCTGAACAAAGAGACCTTGGAGTGCAGGTTCATAGCTCCTTGAAAGTGAAGTCACAGGTAGATAGGATAGTGAAGAAGGCGTTTGGGATGCTTTCCTTTATTGGTCAGAGTATTGAGTACAGGAGTTGGGAGGTCATGTTGCGGCTGTACAGGACATTGGTTAGGCCACTGTTGGAATATTACGTGCAATTCTGGTCTCCTTCCTATCGGAAAGATGTTGTGAAACCTGAAAGGGTTCAGAAAAGATTTACAAGGATGTTGCCGGGGTTGGAGGATCTGAGCTACAGGGAGAGGCTTATCAGGCAGGGGCTGTTTTCCCTGGAGCATTGGAGGCTGAGGGGTGACCTTATAGAGGTTTACAAAATCATGAGGGGCATGGATAGGATAAAAAGGCAAAGTCTTTTCCCTGGGGTTGGGGAGTCCAGAACTAGAGGGCATAGGTTTAGGGTGAGAGTGGAAAGATATAAAAGAGACCTTAGGGGCAACTTTTTCATGCAGAGGGTGATACGTGTATGGAATGAGCTGCCAGAGGAAGTGGTGGAGGCTGGTACAATTGCAACATTTAAGAGGCATTTGGATGGGTATATGAATAGAAAGGGTTTGGAGGGATATGGGCCGAGTGCTGGCAGATGGGACTAGATTGGGTTGGGATATCTGGTCGGCATGAACAGGTTGGACCGAAGGGTCTGTTTCCATGCTGTACATCTCTATGACTCTAATATTATTATCACTAATTTTCATGTGTTAAATGTCGGGTGGAAAAATCTTCTTGTATCAATTGCCATTAGCCATTCCTACAACTATCTAGAATTTGTGGGAGTTGATTGGTGCTGTTGTGTAATAATTTGGATGATAAAATTTGATGTTTTCAAATTTAAAATGGTGCTGGATTATAGCAACATTGCTAATTATTGCACCAATTCTGGCAACTAAGTATTACTTAATCTATTAAGATACTGTATTCTGTGATATTGCACTTCAAGAAATTACATTTGCAAAATGAGCAAATACAATACATTTTTATGAAACTATGCATTTAATGTGTGGCTTACACAAATATATACATTAAAAAAGTTCATTCTCTGATTAGTTATTACAATATGTTGCATACACAATTGGATTTGATAATCTAATGTCATGTAATGAGTGAACATTGCTTGTTGAAGGAAGAGGGAGTAAAGTCTGCATGAACAGATGGGTTGAAATGAAACTGGTTATGTGAATTTTATAAGTCTGGTGAGTCATTAGTTGTTCCTTGAGAATTGTAAAATATCTTATTCCAGATGGCTACTTGTCAACAGAATCACACTAGTGTTTCCCAAACTATTTTCCAATATTATGTTTCCATTTCAGCACTTGAAAATTAATGTGACCCCCAGATACCAACAAAAATAATACAGCAGAAAAATTGCAAGTAATATTCAGTATAAAGCTGGAGAGTTATAACTCAATATTTTTCATGTTGTGCAAACATTAAAATCTGTACGTCCCCTTGGTACCTTTACAGGTGTGACAGTCATGGCTCCTTTCAGGACTTGGCAAACATTCTTTGCCTGTATGTCCTCTTTAAAAAAACACACGCATTGAACTTTTAAATACAATCTGTCTGCGAATAATCTGAGGTTATGATCTGTCATCATGCCAAAGTATTCTTGACAATTGTAGGGAACGCAAATATGTGCTATACATAAAATGTTGACTATGTAGTCTGAGTTCTAGCCTGCCCTGGTCTGAAAAAATAGCCTTAACAAATGTGGCAATGTAAACGCACATAGGAAAGGGGTGGGTCATTCAGCCCCTCACATCTATTCCATCATCTAGTTGTATATGCAAACAATAAATTGCCATACAATAAATACTGGCCCAGTCAGTGCAACCTATATTCCATGAATGTTGTTTTTAATTTTGATTGTTTATCAACTTTTGTGTGTACTTAATCTGGTAAATCAAAGTAAGAATTACTGACCTTTTCATTTTTAATTATATTTTTGCTCTAGGTTTCCGTGTCTGATCAAAACCCTTTGGAACAGATGATTTGAATGCTGGTGTATCTTTGGTAAGTTAAGTTGAATCGAAAGATTGCATTAAAATTATTTCGTGTTGCCAGAAAAATGAGCCAATTGCTTTTGTTGTGCCCTGGCAAGCGACTGGAATCAGTGCCTTCAACATGTTTTGTTATTTGAACTGGATTACCTACTGTTGCTCAAGCATATTCATTGAACAATGATCAATGGCTACAAATGTTTAGTAAGTTATATATGTCAATTTATATGATCCAACTCTAAAGGTGACTGCATGCATTCAGCCAAAGGCTAAACAGTGTTCTTCTGGGACAGAGTGAAAAGACACATCTCCTGTCTATTAGGCATAACTTCAAAAGTCCCGAAGTTTTCTGTTCACATTCCAGGACATAAAAAGGAAAAACAGCAAATGATTCCAAATTTCTGGAACAAATAATTCAAAACTAATACTTCAGATGCTGACCAACACACAGATAAAAACAAAAATGGAGGGGACTGCAAAGGCTGTTCCTGCCTCGATCTTATTTCAAGACATTTGGGTTTATTAGGCTGTTAAAAACTTGGATGTTTATGAGAAATTGGCTTGGCTATCTGCTGAATACCATCTTCTGGCTCGACAAAAGCAGAAGCAAAGATTTGGGCAGATGGGAGAGTTGGGTTTATGGATGACTAGTTTATGTGGAGATGCAGGTGTTGGACTTGGGTGGACAAAGTCAGAAGTCACACAACACCAGGTTATAGTCAAATGGGTTTATTTAAAAAACATAGGCCTTTTTGGAGTGGTGCCCCTTCACATCTGATGAAAGCTGTGATTTTAAATAAACCTGTTGGACTATAACCTGTTGTCCTGTGACTTCTGACTTGGCTTATGTGCAATTTGTGCTTTTGACTACGTCAAAATACTGCCTCCACTGAGCTTGCTATTTGGTATTATATCCCCCTGGGTTTTATCTCGCAGTTAGGCACCAATTCCAGAATGCAGGTCACATTTGATAGCTTCCAGCTTCATGAGGGAAGAAGGAGTCTCTCACTTCAAAATCTTAGAATAATCAACAAAAGCATTGTGATTTTTCCTGTGCTGTACGTATCCTGGGTTCCAAGAGAAACCCACAACCCTGCAACCCTGTCCTGAAATAAATGCTAACATTGCATTTACCTTCCTAACTGCCATGTTAACCCAAAGAGAATCCTGAACCAGGACTCCTAAGTCACTTTATACTTTATATTTCTGAAGCCATTCCCCTTTTAGAAAATAATCCACGCCTCTATTGTTCCTACCAAAATGCATAAACTCACATTTTCCCACATTGTATTCCATCTGCCATTTCGTTGCTCACTCTCCAAGCACGTTCAAGTGCGTCTGCACTTTCCCCACTTCCTCAATATTACCTGTCTCTCCAGCTATGATATGTCTTCTCCAAACTTAGATCAGTGCCCTCCTTTCCTTTTTCCAAGTCATTAATGTATAGCAATATATAGTTGTGGCTCCAACTCTGATTCCTGAAAGATCACCCCCAATGACTCCACAATCTCCTCTGGTACCTCCTTCAGAACTCTGGGGTGTAGTCCATCTGGGTCCAGGTGATTTTTCAATGTCAGATCTTTCAGCTTTTCCACCACCTTCTCCTTAGTGATGGCCATAACACTCATCGCTGCCTCCTGACAGAAGCCATCACATTGGATATCACCAGTAGCTTTGACACTAGTAAGTGGACAGTTGATTTCATGATTCTTTGCCTCACAAGTTCATTGCATTTTTTATTTTTCCTGGTTTGTTTTGAGAGTAACTGTCTGGCAGTACTCAGAGCAAAAGAATATTTTCTTTTTTCACTTACAATGCAGGAGTGATTAATGACTATTCTCAAGCTGTGACCTTCACAGTACATTCATTCACACACTTGAATATCAGGCCATGAACAAAATACAGACCAGAATTAGAGCTCGCTTTTACCATCTTTTTTGCTTATGCCTGGAAGGGTAAAATCCAAACATGTCTTCAGGAGATAGTCACCTGCTGAGAGCGATGGGCAATCAGCCTTTCCTTATTTGGTGGGTGGCACGGTGGCACAGTGGTTAGCACTGCTGCCTCGCAGCGCCAGAGACCCGGGTTCAATTCCCGCCTCAGGCGACTGACTGTGTGGAGTTTGCACGTTCTCCCCGTGTCTGCGTGGGTTTCCTCCGGGTGCTCCGGTTTCCTCCCACAGTCCAAAAGATGTGCAGGTCAGGTGAATTGGCCATGCTAAATTGTCCGTAGTGTTAGGTAAGGGGTAAATGTAGGGGTAGGGGTAGGGGTAGGGGTGGGTTACGCTTCGGCGGGTCGGTGTGGACTTGTTGGGCCGAAGGGCCTGTTTCCACACTGTAAAGTATTCTAATCTAATCTAATCTAAAGTAATCTAATTTCCTTTTCTTTAGTCTTTCTGTTTGAAGTTGCTCTGGCTCTATATAGGTGTGGCATTCCAGAACTCCTTGCCAGAGTTTGCCACCTGGAGTCATTGCCTGACTGCATTCCTTCTGGATAAAACAAAATGCATGTTGCAGTTGAAAGTTCAGAATGTTTACAGGTTATCTGTGGTTACAACCTGTGGTCATGCCACTATAGAAAGGAAATAATCAACACATCGTACATTTTGGACTGTAGGAATGGAGGTAAATTTAACTATTGAGAACACAGTAAAATGACAGGTTTGGAGAAGTCACTCTGTTTATAACTCTCCAATGTATATTTTCATTGACTACATTATTCTGAGTTAAAACTACCTTTTGAGGTTTGGCAATAAAAGGGTCAACTAGCTGTCTGGCCAGTGATTAAAGTTGGTCTCTACCTTCTTAAAGGTCTAGAGATGGCAGAAAAATAGACATCAAGCAAAAAGACCATAAAACTTTCAGAATTTCAGAAAGCTTTTAATAAGGTCCCATACAGAAATCTGCTTAACAAGATTGAAGCACGTGGGATAGGAAGAATTGCACTAGAATGGCTAGCTGACAGAAAACAGAGAATAGAAATACTGCGAATGGTTCATTCTTGCATTGGCAGGCTGTGACTAATGCAGTACTGCAAGGAGCAGCACTTGGGCACCCACTGTTAGAGTCACAGAGTCATAGAATCATAGAGCCACACAGCATGGAAATAAGTCCTTCAGTCTGACCATCCATGCTGACCATGTCTCTAAACTAAGCTAGTCCCACCTGCCTGCACTTGGCCCATATCCCTCCAAGCCTTTTCTATTCATGAACTTATCCAAATTACTTTTAAATATAACTGTATCTGCATTGACCATTTCCTCTACCAGTTCATTCCACATTCTAACCACTCTGTGTAAAAATGTTGCCCATCATGTACTTTTTAAACCTTTCTCCCCTCACCTTAAAAATATGCCCCCTTGTTTTGAACTGCCCCATCTTTGGGAAAAGGCCTTTGCTGTTCACCTTATCCATGCCCCTCATGGTTTTATAAATCTCTATAA
Organism: Chiloscyllium plagiosum; assembly: GCF_037043375.1. Classification (NCBI taxonomy): domain Eukaryota; kingdom Metazoa; phylum Chordata; class Chondrichthyes; order Orectolobiformes; family Hemiscylliidae; genus Chiloscyllium; species Chiloscyllium plagiosum. The sequence goes on from NW_028270168.1 coordinate 4,528,553, forward strand.
GGTCACCCCTCAGTCTCCTATATGCCAGTGTTAAAAGTCCCTATCCTGCCTATCCTTATCCCTCCATTCACGGCAACATCTTGATAAATCTTTTCTGAACCCTCTCCAGATTAACAATATCCTTCCTATAATGGAATGTTGGCCTTTATCACCAAAGGATTGGAGTGCAGGAGTAGTAAAGTCTTGTTTCAGTTGTAAAGGAGCTTGGTTAGATGATACCGGGAGGACTGTGCTTTTTTTGCTCTTTTTGCCTCAGAAGAAATATTTCTTGCCATAGAAGCAGTGCAACAAAGGTTCTGTAGACTTAGTCCCAGGATAGTGGAACTGTCCAATGAATAGAGATTGGGCAAATTGTGCTGATATTCTCGAAGGTTTTGAAGAATGAGAAGTAATCTCATTCTTTTTGGGTCTGGCGTAAGAGGTAGTGGAGATGACTCAGCCCAGTGCTGAAAGATAGTGCCTGAGGATCAGCGACTTCGACATTAGTTGGGTTTGATGAGCCAATTCAGAACTTGAATGCAGACAGACTTCTCTTGAAATTATAACTTTACACTTTTCTCTTATTCCTAAAGTATCAAAATTGCACTGTATTGTGGTGAATGGAAGCTTTTCACTGTATTTTATTGCTTTTCTCATTGTAAAAATAAAACCATTCAAATTCAAAATACTGAAAGGGGTACATGCAGGTAAGGGCATAGAATCCCAACAGTGTGGAAACAGGCCCTTCAGCCCAGCAAGTCCACACCACCTCCCCCCCCACTCCCCCAAAGAGTATCTCACCCAGACCCATTCCCCTACCCTATTACTCTGCATTACCCCAGACTAATATACCTATCCTACACATCCCTGAACACCATGATTAATTTAGCATGGCCAATTCACCTAACATCTTTACCCAGAGAGTGGTGGGGGCATGGAATGCGCTGCCTGTGGGAGTGGTAGAATCAGAATCTTTGGTGACCTTTAAGCGGCAATTGGATAGGTACATGGATGGGTGCTTAAGCTAGGACAAATGTTCGGCACAACATCGTGGGCCGAAGGGCCTGTTCTGTGCTGTATTGTTCTATGTTCTATGTTCATCTTTGGATTGTGGGAGAAAATTGGAGTTCCTGGATTAAACCCATGCAGACACGGGGAGAATTGCCCCAGGTGGCAAAAGCTATTTTCCTTCACTGGAGAGTCTAGAACAAGAGGACACATTTCAAAAACAAGGGAGATGCCATTGAGGACTGAGATGAGGAGAATTTCTTTTTACTCAGAGGGTAGTGAATCTTTGGAATTCCCCACCACAGAGGACAGTGGAAGCTTTGAGTCTGTTTAAGTTAGAGCTTGATAATTTTTTGTTTACTATGAGGGGGTTATGGGATCGAGTGGGTAAAAGGCATTGAAGAGAGTAACCAACCATAATTGGGTTAAGGATGGCATAGATTTAAAGGCTTGCTCTTGTTCATGTGTCCTAGGTCCCACTCTTAGTATCAATGAGAGCTGTTGATTAGCACACCCAAACAGAGTGGTTTAAGGAATATGTTCCCCCTAATTGTTTTCGTCTGCTGGTCACCTCCAAAATTCATTGGTTGAGGAATCATTCGATTTATCTGTAATATTCCTTTTGCTTTTATAATCCGTCAGGATTCACAATCGCCACTTGTTAATTGGTGAGATACTAGGAGCTGGTGACATGGGATCAACGTAAATGAAAAACTTCATAAGAGGAGCAGCGACTGTCTTTGATGCTTTGTATTACCTGAGCCAATTACATCATCAGAAGTTTACAGGACAATCAGTAACATTACTGACCAGGATTAAATGACTTTGAAATGACAGTGTTAGTTTAAATAGATTTTGGAAATTGCAGTAAAATACTTGAGGCAAAATGAAGTGAAATCGGATTGAAATCATTACAATTCTTTAATGGACTGTTATCTTAAAAATGCAGAAATACATTTGGCAGTCTTCCTTTGAGCCACAGTGGATTTGAAATGTAGGGCAACTATTATAATATGATTTTTATTTGGAATCAGTATAGGAATCATTTCAGTTAAAATCAGAATATAATACCGTATAATGCAAAGTGTTTTAAAATCAATGATTTTTTTCTTCTGGGATCACTAGATATCTAAAATGGAGGTTTCACTGTTTGGTGACGGATGCTAACATAATTTGTGGGCGGCACGGTGGCACAGTGGTTAGCACTGCTGCCTCACAGCGCTCGAGACCCGGGTTCGATTCCCGCCTCAGGCGACTGACTGTGTGGAGTTTGCACGTTCTCCCCGTGTCTGCGTGGGTTTCCTCCGGGTGCTCCGGTTTCCTCCCACAGTCCAAAGATGTGCAGGTCAGGTGAATTGGACATGCTAAATTGCCCGTAGTGTTAGGTAAGGGGTAAATGTAGGGGTAGGGGTATGGGTGGGTTGCGCTTCGGCGGGGCGGTGTGGACTTGTTGGGCCGAAGGGCCTGTTTCCACACTGTAAGTAATCTAATCTAATCTGTAAGTAATCTAATCTAATCTAATTGTCCACATCAAATGTGTTCATGGTCTTCAGTCTCAGTGTAAATTCAAACCTTCATTGACTTTCAGGTGCACAGGGAATAGTTCTGGTAGGATTAGGAAAACTGGTTTGAGATGAATGACAGTCTTATTCAATTACTGAGATGTGTGAATGTACAGATACACCATGATGACCTGAAATACTCCTTTTGATGCAGTTATGAAGCCAGATTGGAAATAAAATGAAGTGGAAGTGCAACTATTTATATTGTAACTGTAGTGAAGAGAATTATGTGAATGTTATTCAAGAAAATAACAGCTGACTGAACATTATCACCATCTTAAATTTTTTTAATACTGCTTTAGCACACAAAAGCCTTGAAATGAACTCACTTAAACCTGCTATTTTTATACCTCAGACTGTTCCATTCCTGTAACAACATTTAATGAAATTTCATCTGGGAGTTCCTTTTGATTATCATGACATTGCAGTGCTGGAGGGCACAAATTAAACTCTGTCGTGCCCATCAATAAAGTCCTGACCATTGACAGTTCTTATCTGTCACGCAGAACTGATTAAATCAGTTGTATGTTTTCTGTGAGCTCAGCACGTCCAGTTTCATAGGAACGAGTGAACTAGGAGCAGGAGAAGACCATTCAGTGACTTGAACAATTCAACAAATCCAGCTCTGATGAAGACTCATCTAGACTTGAAACATTAGCTTGCTCTCTCCCCGTCGATGCTGCCTGACCCGCTGTGATCTCCGCAATTTTTGTTTTCAGTACAGATTCTAGCAATTTGGTCCTTCAAGAAATTCATGGCTGATGTGATTGCTCCACATTCTCGCCTACCTTCTCCTGATAACCGTTCACCTGCTTAGCTCAGCAAGAATTTATCTGTCCATCCATAGGATCTGATTTAAATATTTGATTGTGTCAATAAATTCAGATCATCTCAATCACAAAAAGTACTAAACAAGAATACACACAAACATTAAGTCTATACTGTCCATATGCTTAATATAAGTGTCTTGTAACTAATTCTCTAAATTGACACACTCTCTCCTGTATATCTGACAGCTCCTCACTAATGACTTTTTTATTCATTGATATAGTCTGTACTTTATTTATACAGATCCAACACAAATACCGTTGTATACATTTCAAGCAATCAAGGATGTGATGATGACAAATGTGGAGAAGCTGATTTATCTGTGCACTTAATATTCATTTAGTCCAGTAGAAGCTGAGTAAATGATGAGTGTGAAAAGAGAAAGCATTGAAATACGAGAGAGAATGTATTTGTGACCAGAGGGCTGCCATGGTGATCAATCTAGATTTTAAGATGTTTCCATATTTGTTCTCTTAAATGCCAATGATAGCCAATGCACTATGTGGAGTAGATATTACATGGTCATCAAAGTGAGATGACATAACAGTCATTCAAATTGGTTTGGACTGCAAAGCGAAAAAGTCAAGGTTTAATTTTTATGCAATTAGTGCCCAAGGAAGATTTCTCAACATTCTCTAAATATTTGCTCAGTTAAACATCTGGTATGTTGCTTAAGTATAATACTATGAGTAAGGATAAATACATTCATATTGATAACAGTGATATACACATATTCTGATAGAGGTTTATGAAGATGTATAAAAGATGTGGTCTTCAATTACTTGCCATATTTAACATTTTCTACGCAAATAATCCAATATTAATCATAACAATATATTGAAAGCCACAGCATAACCATTGCAAACATTAAACTCTACCAACAATATTGAATTGTGCTCTTATTACAATTTGTTGAACTAAGTACAAAACCAATTTTAAGCAATCAAAATGATTAAAGCTCTGATTTCTGTAATGGTCATCAGATGTGAGGTAAATGGTGAAATGAATAGATGATCAGAATATTTTGCACAAAGCGTAATTTATATTATACATGAATTGCTCATGTACTCCAGGCATTCGGCCCATCGCCACATTTTTATCAAAACTTAAAGCTTTATCTACTTCCTACCATCTGCAAACTTCAAATCATTAAACGTCTGCTGCACCTATTCAAACTCGCACTGGAGCCCATTCATCCAGCACTCAGCTCTCTGACCTACATTCGCTTCTGGTCTAGAAACAACTGGACGATACTAATCTCACCAAATCACTCCATGGCCTCGTCTCTCTCCAAGTCTGTATTGCCCTTTGGTCCCACAATCTCCTGTGATATTGGCCTTTCTCTGAATCTCCCTTGCTGAGCATCCCAGGTCTGAAAAGAGCAAGTACTTTTGTAATGGTATTGTCGCTCAGTGGTATTGTCACTCTGGTATTGTCGCTCAGTGGTATTGTCACTCAGTGGTATTGTCACTCTGGTATTGTCGCTCACTGGTATTGTCACTCTGGTATTGTCGCTCAGTGGTAGTGTCACTCAGTGGTATTGTCGCTCAGTGGTATTGTCACTCTGGTATTGTCACTCAGTGGTATTGTCACTCAGTGGTAATGTCGCTCAGTGTTATTGTCACTCAGTGGTATTGTCGCTCAGTGGTATTGTCACTCTGGTATTGTCGCTCAGTGGTAGTGTCACTCAGTGGTATTGTCACTCAATGGTATTGTCGCTCAGTGGTATTATCGCTCAGTGGTATTGTCACTCAGTGGTATTGTCGCTCAGTGGTATAGTCACTCTGGTATTGTTGCTCAGTGGTATTGTTGCTCAGTGGTATTGTCACTCAGTGGTATTGTCACTCAGTGTTATTGTCGCTCAGTGGTATTGTCGCTTAGTGGTATTGTCACTCAGTGGTATTGTCGCTCAGTGGTATAGTCACACTGGTATTGTTGCTCAGTGGTATTGTCACTCAGTGGTATTGTCACTCAGTGGTATTGTCACTCTGGTACTGTCGCTCAGTGGTATTGTCGCTCAGTGGTATTGTTGCTCAGTGGTATTGTCGCTCAGTGGTATTGTCACTCAGTGGTATTGTCACTCAGTGGTATTGTCACTCAGTGGTATTGTCGCTCAGTGGTATTGTCACTCAGTGGTATTGTCGCTCAGTGGTATTGTCGCTCAGTGGTATTGTCACTCAGTGGTATTGTCGCACAGTGGTATTGTCACTCAGTGGTATTGTCGCTCAATGGTATTGTCGCTCAGTGGTATAGTCACTCTGGTATTGTCGCTCAGTGGTACTGTCACTCAGTGGTATTGTCACTCAGTGGTATTGTCACTCAGTGGTATTGTCGCTCAGTGTTATTGTCGCTCAGTGGTATTGTCGCTCAGTGGTATTGTCACTCTGGTATTGTCGCTCAGTGTTATTGTCGCTCAGTGGTATTGTCACTCAGTGGTATTGTCGCTCAGTGGTATTGTCACTCTGGTATTGTCGCTCAGTGGTATTGTCACTCAGTGGTATTGTCGCTCAGTGGTATTGTCGCTAAGTGGTATTGTCACTCAGTGGTATTGTCGCTCAGTGGTATTGTCACTCAGTGGTATTGTCGCTCAGTGGTATTGTCGCTCAGTGGTATAGTCACTCTGGTATTGTCGCTCAGTGGTACTGTCACTCAGTGGTATTGTCACTCAGTGGTATTGTCGCTCAGTGTTATTGTCGCTCAGTGGTATTGTCGCTCAGTGGTATTGTCACTCAGTGGTATTGTCACTCTGGTATTGTCGCTCAGTGGTATTGTCGCTCAGTGGTATTGTCACTCTGGAATTGTCGCTCAGTGGTATTCTCACTCAGTGGTATTGTCGCTCAGTGGTATTGTCGCTCAGTGGTATTGTCACTTTGGTATTGTCGCTCAGTGGTACTGTCACTCAGTGGTATTGTCACTCAGTGGCATTGTCGCTCAGTGGTATTGTCACTCAGTGGTATTGTCACTCTGGTATTGTCGCTCAGTGGTATTGTCACTCAGTGGTATTGTCGCTCAGTGGTATTGTCGCTAAGTGGTATTGTCACTCAGTGGTATTGTCGCTCAGTGGTATTGTCACTCAGTGGTATTGTCGCTCAGTGGTATTGTCGCTCAGTGGTATTGTCACTCAGTGGTATTGTCGCTCAGTGTTATTGTCGCTCAGTGGTATTGTCGCTCAGTGGTATTGTCACTCAGTGGTATTGTCACTCTGGTATTGTCGCTCAGTGGTATTGTCGCTCAGTGGTATTGTCACTCAGTGGTATTGTCACTCAGTGGTATTGTCGCTCAGTGTTATTGTCGCTCAGTGGTATTGTCGCTCAGTGGTATTGTCACTCAGTGGTATTGTCACTCTGGTATTGTCGCTCAGTGGTATTGTCGCTCAGTGGTATTGTCACTCAGTGGTATTGTCGCTCAGTGTTATTGTCGCTCAGTGGTATTGTCGCTCAGTGGTATTGTCACTCAGTGGTATTGTCACTCTGGTATTGTCGCTCAGTGGTATTGTCGCTCAGTGGTATTGTCACTCAGTGGTATTGTCGCTCGGTGGTATTGTCACTCTGGAATTGTCGCTCAGTGGTATTCTCACTCAGTGGTATTGTCGCTCAGTGGTATTGTCGCTCAGTGGTATTGTCACTTTGGTATTGTCGCTCAGTGGTACTGTCACTCAGTGGTATTGTCACTCAGTGGTATTGTCGCTCAGTGGTATTGTCACTCAGTGGTATTGTCACTCAGTGGAATTGTCGCTCAGTAGTATTGTCGCTCAGTGGTATAGTCACTCAGGTATTGTCGCTCAGTGGTACTGTCACTCAGTGGTATTGTCACTCAGTGGTATTGTCGCTCAGTGGTATTGTCGCTCAGTGGTATTGTTGCTTAGTGGTATTGTCGCTCAGTGGTATTGTCGCTCAGTGGTATTGTCGCTCAGTGGTATTGTCACTCAGTGGTATTGTCACTCAGTGGTATTGTCGCTCAGTGGTATTGTCGCTCAGTGGTATAGTCACTCTGGTATTGTCGCTCAGTGGTATTGTCACTCAGTGGTATTGTCGCTCAGTGGTATTGTCGCTCAGTGTTATTGTCGCTCAGTGGTATTGTCGCTCAGTGGTATTGTCACTCTGGTATTGTCGCTCAGTGGTATTGTCGCTCAGTGGTATTGTCACTCAGTGGTATTGTCGCTCAGTGGTACTGTCGCTCAGTGGTATTGTCGCTCAGTGGTATTGTCACTCAGTGTTATTGTCGCTCAGTGGTATTGTCGCTCAGTGGTATTGTCGCTCAGTGGTATAGTCACTCAGTGGTATTGTCGCTCAGTGGTATTGTCGCTCAGTGGTATAGTCACTCTGGTATTGTCGCTCAGTGGTATTGTCACTCAGTGGTATTGTCGCTCAGTGGTATTGTCGCTCAGTGTTATTGTCGCTCAGTGGTATTGTCGCTCAGTGGTATTGTCACTCTGGTATTGTCGCTCAGTGGTATTGTCGCTCAGTGGTATTGTCGCTCAGTGGTAATGTCGCTCAGTGGTACTGTCGCTCAGTGGTATTGTCGCTCAGTGGTATTGTCACTCAGTGTTATTGTCGCTCAGTGGTATTGTCGCTCAGTGGTATAGTCACTCTGGTATTGTCGCTCAGTGGTATTGTCGCTCAGTGGTATAGTCACTCTGGTATTGTCACTCAGTGGTATTGTCACTCAGTGTTATTGTCGCTCAGTGTTATTGTCACTCAGTGGTATTGTCGCTCAGTGGTATTGTCACTCAGTGTTATTGTCGCTCAGTGGTATTGTCACTCAGTGGTATTGTCGCTCAGTGTTATTGTCACTCAGTGGTATTGTCGCTCAGTGTTATTGTCACTCAGTGGTATTGTCGCTCAGTGGTATTGTCGCTCAGTGGTATTGTCACTCAGTGGTATTGTCACTCAGTGGTATTGTCGCTCAGTGGTATAGTCACTCTGGTATTGTCGCTCAGTGGTATTGTCACTCAGTGGTATTGTCGCTCAGTGGTATAGTCACTCTGGTATTGTCGCTCAGTGTTATTGTCGCTCAGTGGTATTGTCACTCAGTGGTATTGTCGCTCAGTGGTATTGTCACTCTGGTATTGTCGCTCAGTGGTATTGTCGCTCAGTGGTATTGTCGCTCATTGGTATTGTCACTCAGTGGTATTGTCGCTCAGTGGTATTGTCGCTCAGTGGTATTGTCACTCAGTGGTATAGTCACTCTGGTATTGTCACTCAGTGGTATTGTCACTCAGTGGTATTGTCGCTCAGTGGTATAGTCACTCTGCTATTGTCGCTCAGTGGTATTGTCGCTCAGTGGTATTGTCGCTCAGTGGTAATGTCACTCAGTGGTATTGTCACTCAGTGTTATTGTCGCTCAGTGTTATTGTCACTCAGTGGTATTGTCGCTCAGTGGTATTGTCGCTCAGTGGTATAGTCACTCTGCTATTGTCACTCAGTGGTATTGTCGCTCAGTGGTATTGTCGCTCAGTGTTATTGTCGCTCAGTGGTATAGTCACTCTGGTATTGTCACTCAGTGGTATTGTCACTCAGTGGTATTGTCGCTCAGTGGTATAGTCACTCTGCTATTGTCACTCAGTGGTATTGTCGCTCAGTGGTATTGTCGCTCAGTGGTAATGTCACTCAGTGGTATTGTCACTCAGTGTTATTGTCGCTCAGTGTTATTGTCACTCAGTGGTATTGTCGCTCAGTGGTATTGTCGCTCAGTGGTATAGTCACTCTGCTATTGTCACTCAGTGGTATTGTCGCTCAGTGGTATTGTCGCTCAGTGGTAATGTCACTCAGTGGTATTGTCACTCAGTGTTATTGTCGCTCAGTGTTATTGTCACTCAGTGGTATTGTCGCTCAGTGGTATTGTCGCTCAGTGGTATAGTCACTCTGCTATTGTCACTCAGTGGTATTGTCGCTCAGTGGTATTGTCGCTCAGTGGTATTGTCGCTCAGTGGTATAGTCACTCTGGTATTGTCACTCAGTGGTATTGTCACTCAGTGGTATTGTCGCTCAGTGGTATAGTCACTCTGCTATTGTCACTCAGTGGTATTGTCGCTCAGTGGTATTGTCGCTCAGTGGTAATGTCACTCAGTGGTATTGTCACTCAGTGTTATTGTCGCTCAGTGTTATTGTCACTCAGTGGTATTGTCGCTCAGTGGTATTGTCGCTCAGTGGTATAGTCACTCTGCTATTGTCACTCAGTGGTATTGTCGCTCAGTGGTATTGTCGCTCAGTGTTATTGTCGCTCAGTGGTATTGTCACTCAGTGGTATTGTCGCTCAGTGGTATTGTCGCTCAGTGGTATTGTCACTCAGTGGTATTGTCACTCAGTGTTATTGTCGCTCAGTGGTATTGTCACTCAGTGGTATTGTCGCTCTTTGTTATTGTCGCTCAGTGGTATTGTCACTCAGTGGTATTGTCGCTCAGTGGTATTGTCACTCAGTGGTATTGTCACTCTGGTATTGTCGCTCAGTGGTATTGTCACTCAGCGGTATTGTCACTCAGCGGTATTGTCACTCAGTGGTATTGTCACTCAGTGGTATTGTCGCTCAGTGGTATTGTCACTCAGCGGTATTGTCACTCAGTGGTATTGTCACTCAGCGGTATTGTCACTCAGTGGTAATGTCACTCAGTGGTATTGTCACTCAGTGGTATTGTCGCTCAGTGGTATTGTCACTCAGCGGTATTGTCACTCAGTGGTAATGTCACTCAGTGGTATTGTCACTCAGTGGTATTGTCGCTCAGTGGTATTGTCACTCAGCGGTATTGTCACTCAGTGGTATTGTCGCTCAGTGGTATTGTCACTCAGTGGTATTGTCGCTCAGTGGTATTGTCACTCAGCGGTATTGTCACTCAGTGGTAATGTCACTCAGTGGTATTGTCGCTCAGTGGTATTGTCACTCAGCGGTATTGTCACTCAGTGGTATTGTCACTCAGTGGTATTGTCACTCAGTGGTATTGTCGCTCAGTGGTATAGTCACTCCGAAATTGTCGCTCAGTGGTATTGTCACTCAGTGGTATAGTCACTCTGGTATTGTCACTCAGTGATATTGTCACTCAGTGGTATTGTCACTCAGGGGTATTGTCACTCGGGGTATTGTCGCTCAGTGGTATTGTCACACTGTGGTATTGTCACTCAGTGGTATTGTCACTCAGGGTTATTGTCTCCCAGTCGTATTGTCACTCAGTGCTATTGTCGCTCATTGGTATTGTCACTCAGTGGTATTGTCGCTCAGTGGTATTGTCACTCAGTGGTATTGTCACTCAGGGTTATTGTCTCTCAGTCGTATTGTCACTCAGTGGTATTGTCGCTCAGTGGTAGTGTCGCTCAGTGATATTGTCACTCCGTGGTCTTGTCACTCAGTGGTATTGTCACTCGGGGTATTTTCTCTCAGTGGTATTGTCGCTCAGTGGTATTGTCGCTCAGTGGTAATGTCACTCAGTGGTATTGTCGCTCAGTGGTATTGTCGCTCAGTGGTATTGTCGCTCAGTGGTATTGTCGCTCAGTGGTATTGTCACTCAGGGTTATTGTCTCTCAGTCGTATTGTCACTCAGTGGTATTGTCGCTCAGTGGTATTGTCGCTCAGTGGTATTGTCGCTCAGTGATATTGTCACTCCGTGGTCTTGTCACTCAGTGGTATTGTCACTCGGGGTATTTTCTCTCAGTGGTATTGTCGCTCAGTGGTATTGTCGCTCAGTGGTATTGTCGCACAGTGGTATAGTCACTCTGGTATTGTCACTCAGTGGTATTGTCGCTCAGTGGTATTGTCGTTCAGTGGTATTGTTGCTCAGTGGTATTGTCACTCAGTGGTATTGTCGCTCAGTGGTATTGTCGCTCAGTGGTATTGTCACTCAGTGGTATAGTCAGTCTGGTATTGTCGCTCAGTGGTATTGTTGCTCAGTGGTATTGTCACTCAGTGTTTTTGTTGCTCAGTGTTATTGTCACTCAGTGGTATTGTCGCTCAGTGGTATTGTCACTCTGGTATTGTCGCTCAGTGGTATTGTTGCTCAGTGGTATTGTCGCTCAGTGGTATTGTCGCTCAGTGGTATTGTCGCTCAGTGTTCCAGACTAACATTCTGGAGTCAGGGCTTTAGGTCTCACCATGACAGACGATGAAACCCGAATTCAATGAAGAGATGGAAATAAAAGCTAGCTGAATGGTGATCATGTAACCATATCAATTGTTATAAAACAAACCCAACTGTTTCACCAATGTCCTTGAGGGAAGGAAATGAGCCATTCCTGTCTAGGCTGTTTCGCTGGTTGGCTGTGACTCTAGACCCACAGCATTGTGTTTGACTCTTCACTGCTCTCTGGGCAATAAATGCCGGTCTAGCCAGTGATGCTGTCATCACATGCATTATTAAAAAACATTGCTCCAATATTGATTGTAAACACTGAAGTTCGCTTCCGAATTCTTTATACTTCTCATCCTCTCTTTCCTCTGTTAAGATAGTCCTTGAAACTAATCTCTCTGATCAAACCTTTGGCCGTCTCCCTAATTACCTCCTTATGTAACTTAGTGTCATGTTTAGAGTGTGGTGCTGGAAAAGCACAGCAGGTCAGGCAGCATCTGAGGAGCAGGTGAATCGATGTTTCGGGCATAAGCCCTTCATCGGGAAACGTTGATTCTCCTGCTCCTCGGATGCTGCTTGACTTGCTGTGATTTTCCAGCACTACACTCTCGACTCTCATCTCCAGCATCTGCAGTCCTCACCTTCTCCTGGTGTCATGTTTACTTTTACAATGTTCCTGTGAAGCATCTCACTACATTCAGGGTGCTAATAAAATACAAGTTTGTTATTGCTGTTTACACGACAGTGAGTCTGATATTAAACCCACAAAGAGAAAGGGAGAAAGATTTAACTGGATAGTGCCATCTTTGAGAAGGGTTGGTGAGGAGGATATGTTTATTACAGTTTGAGACACATTGCCATGGCAACATTAGACATGGAATCGTGAGATGAGATCATGAAATTTTACTTCAGATTTCCTGCTCTTCTGAAGTAACCTACTGTTATTCTTAGAGCAGAGTTTATCAGTGCACTGCCCATAACTCTGCAGGCAGGAGGGACTTGTTTAATTACCTGGCTGTCCTATCAATTTCTCACCTGCAGGGACCAAGCATGGCCAGTAACTACCCATCATCCTTAGGGCAGCTGAGACCCTCAGATGTCCAGCCATCAAGTGGCCACAATTTTGAAGCCAGTGAGAGGAGGTCAGTGCAGTTGGAAAACTTTCTCAAGCATCAGGTGGGAAAATGGGAGAGATGTCTTCCTTCATTGGCCTTTTTTTGCACTTCGGATGGCCTTCTCACCCACTGCCTTCCTTCTCCACCATCCCACATACCCCTACCAATCCTATCCCTCACGTCTGCTCCTCTGTGCTCCACAGCACCTCTCTCATCTTTCATTCAAGACGTCACTGCCCAACAGTCTGCTTCGGTCTCACATCCTCCTCTTGTTCACACCAAAAGACCCCCATTAGTTACCTGAAACCTGGCTCAGGGTTAATATTCTGGAGATTGCTTGAAATCCCAGAAGTGACCACCATGTCCTGTGGCAGCACTGCTCTAACTATGGAGCTATCAACCACTCAGATTGCCAACAGCTCTCTGAAGAAGAGTCGTGCCAGACTCAAAACATTACCTCTGCCTTCTCTCCACAGATCCTACTGGATCTGCTGAGCTTCTCCAGCAATTTCTGTTTTTATTTCGGATCTTCAGCACCTGCAGTTCTTTATTTTATTTTTAGTGGTTTGAGAAAGTGGCTCACCAGTACTTTCTCAAGGGCTATTGAAGTGGAAACAAACAAATGCTGGCCTTATTGTTAAAAAATGTCCTAGAACAATTAAAAATTAATTCTCTTCATTATTAAAGCCATATCTTGAGCTTTGAAACTATAAATGTAAAATCGAAGCCTATAAAGATGTCAACAATGGGGTGTCAGACACTTGGGCTCAGCTTTTCCCATCAGGATTGGAATCCTTGGGGGGAGTCTGACAGAGGCCTGAACAATGTGGACTATGGTGAGAAATGTGACAGAATCAGATGAGAAGTCCAGAGAAACATTTCTCAACATCGGAGAACAGCACCCTGCATCTTTTAAATAAGTTTCCCTTGTCGAGGTGAGATTCTTGTTCATTTCCCATTCTAATTTCCCTAGCGAGCAATCCAGATGGGATGCTGCAGAAAAGGAAGATTGAGCTAGAAAGCAAACTGGGGAGAAACTTCAGCACTGGTGTAGTGTAATCAACTTCACACTACTGACACCATTACAAATTTGAGTGAAATAACATCAGTCATGCTGTACTGAAACCAGAAAATTAAAGTTCCTAGCAGTTTTGAAACGTTTTTCAAACAGTAGCACAGAGTCACTAATCTACAGATGCATTTAGATTTGCAGCAGGACACTCTTGGTGTGAGGCTGAATTTAATGTTTTCAGTTGGACAGAAAAGGACTCATTGCACTATCTTGAAGAAGAACTTTTAAATTCTCCCCAGTTTCCTGGAAACATCATACCGTTCAATCACTGTTACGAAAACAAATTACCCAATCACAACCATATTGCTGCTTGTGAGAACTTGCTGTGCAGAAAGTAATTGTCATATTTCCAGAATGACAGCAGTGAGTACACATCAGAAAGGGCTTCTGTGGCTGTGGAACTCTTTGAGATTTTCTGAGGTTGTGCATGGTGCTTCATCAGTGTAAATCTTTTTTTATGAGTCATCAAAAGACTGCATTTAGGCAGATTAGAATGCAAAGCAATTTCAATTCAACCATGGAGATTGGAGACCTTTTGCCTGTGGCTGTCTTTTAGCTTTCACTGATGTACTGTCTTAATTAGACGTGTTCAATTTCTTTATCTCACTTAGTCTCATTTGTTGTGCAATTGTAATTGAAACCTCATTTGTGCCTTATCGAATTTCACAAGGTGCTCTGTGCAGGCAATCAGAGTTGCTTATTTGAAATGAATAAAATAAAACTCCACATTAAATGCCTTCAAGATATCTATCGAACCAATACCTTTAGCTAGAAGATGTAAATAATTAATTTTGCACTTTTGTTGGTCTTTACGGATAACCCAGAGTTCCTGAGTACAAACCAACAGAATAAATGAACATAACATCTCTGATAATGTCCATTGTGCTATCAAAACTGACACTGGATTTACAGATTAGTATTGACTGAAAAATAACTAAAGAGCTTTTATGTATGTACCTTTCATGATTTCACGGTATAACACAACAGTTCGCAGCCCCATAGAGACATTGTTGAAGTGCAACCAATATTAATGATGTCAGACAAAACCCGTAACCATTTTTATTTACAGGAAGCTCTCACAGGCACAATGAGGTGAATGATCCGACAGTCTATTCTTGGTGGGTAGGTGTTGCCAAGATGCCGGGAAAATTCCCCTTCTCACGGTGTGCTGCGATTGTCAATATCCACCCGAGAGAATTGACCAAACCTTGGATTATCGAAATTAAAGCTTCTTCAGAAGTGGTGCATTCCTTCATTGCAGCGGCTGATGTATCAGCTGAGGTCACATTTTCAAGCTCTGCACTGTGACCACCTGACTCTGTAGACTAGATGTTCCCTCTGAACTGGACCGATGCAGAATGAACTGCAACACTTATGATATAATTTGAAAAGAAAGACTTGGTAATGGCAAGTGTTGAAATAAAAAGATGTAGGATTTATTCAATGCCTATGGAGCATTGAATTTGTTTGTCAAATTATAGAATGTTTTCCAATCCTTAATCATATAGACACAATGGGCTAGAAATTTGTCAATGATTCCATTCAGAAGGTAATCTATAAGAGGACATGGGTGCTGGGGAAGCAAGTGCACATCTGGCTGAGGGATGGTGAGAGTAGAGTCTGGAGTGCTGGAGGTTCAAAGAGTGACTCATGTCATGGCCATCAACACAATTCAATGTTGATCATGGTGTCAGTGATGTACCAGTTAGGGACTAGGCGATGAATTCTCTCCATCTCCTTCCTCCCCCCACATCATACACCTCTGCACCCCAAAACAGAAGTATTTTAATTATCAGCAAGTTGTATTGGAGTTCTTCAGAACAGTCCTGAAGAAGAATCACTGGATTTGAAACATTAACTTTGCTTTCTGTCTATAGATGCTGCCACATCTGCTGAATTTCTCCTGTAATTTCTGTTTTGATTTGTTTCAGATCTCTTTCTGTACACCTGTGACTGTTTCATCTGCATTTCTTTGTTTATTAGTTTTGTTTATGATTCATACAATGTACACTATTCTCTTTGACTATTTCTTCCTGGTGAGTTGTCTGTGTGAGTGGCTCAATGCATGACTGAGCAGTAGATTTTTAAAACTTACCAAAGATCATTTGAAAGCACCTTCCAAACCCATGCCCACTTACATCTAGAAAGTCAATGTCAGCAGATACATAGAAATACCATCAACTGCAAGTTCCCCTCCAAGCCACTCACTGTTGTGACTTGGAAATATATTGCAGTACCTTCAGTGCTCTGGGTCAAAATCCTGAAATCCTGTCCTTAAGGACATGTGGACTGCAGTGGTTCAAGAGCAAATAGGGATGGGCAACAAATGCTGGCCCTGTCAGCAACGTTCATGTACCACATGTCAATTTTTAAAAATGTATGAATAAACAATTCTCTTATTTCAATCCACAAAACACTAGCTGCTGGTTTGTAAATCATCCACACTCTCAGGCAGTAACTAATGGCATACCCCTTCCTTTCCAAAAGGAGCATGCAGAGGAAGGAAAGGGAACAGGTTTCCTAATTCTTTCTCATCTTTATCCATAGCAGGGTGTAACTCAGAGAGCCAGTAGAGGACAGAATGGCCTCCTTCCATGGTTACAATTTAGGTGAATCTATCCATAGATTACTTACCTGCAGTCTGAATAATGTGGAATATGCCACTATTCCAGAGTTAGAAAAGCATGTGGGATGCAATAGGTCACACTTTCAGTCTCATTTCAGGATTTCAGTATTTAGATGTTAGTCTGAAACTGTTGACTCTTTAAATATAACTTTATTTGATCATAATTTGCAAGGAATTAAGGGGAGCACAGCATTGCCAGCAAGAAACTATGTTTGAGGATGAAGGAGTCTCATACTCGGATGCACAGTCAAAACATTAGAATTATATCTTTCAAGACTGAAATAATAGGAAATACACTCGTGCAAATTTGGAACATTTTCCTGCAAATGACAATTGATGCTAGATCAATTGATGAGTTGAAATGAGATTGAACAGATTGTTATTGGTGGGGAGTGAAGAATATGGGTCAAGAGCTGGTTAATGGCTTAGATTGCAGATCGTGTTGAATGGGGGAAGGTGCTCAAGAGGCTGAATGGCCTCCTCCTGTTTCCGTTTTCCTGTAACAAGAAACAGCTGAGAGAGGTTTTTTTTTTCCATTTATCTGGTGTGGCATTTGTGATTCAGACTGAGCATCTGTTTGATAAAAAATTGGATTTCCTGTTGGTTATGCACTGTTAGCTGAGTGAGGTGATTTTATTCAGTAGATCAGTGAGAAATTACCTCACTACCACGGAGTGCTAAGTATTTAGTAACCCCAGTGCAACACTGATTCCACCTGGGTTTTGTTTGATTGATAATTGGTTTGCTTCAGCATGCTTACTCAGTTAGAACTTGATGCATATTTGATGCGCTCCAGTTATTGCATTTGGACTTACGTTTGCAGCTTTGTGTGCAAAATGCTAATTTGTTATCGCCTCTGCCCCCTGCCCCCACTCCAATTTTTAGACATTTTGCTCATTGTAGTGTTGGCCAATGGAGTAACATTGCTCCGAGGTGAACAGTGTTATGAGGCTTTTTACTCAAATTGTAACCTGACACAGAACAGTGACCTGACTAGCAAGAACAAATTCTCAATAATAGGGAGCACATAAAGAACAAACAAATAGATCAGCATTTGTACCTGTGGCATCTGAAATAACTCCACAGAGGCTGGTATCCCATCACCATGTCACCCTTTAATCACACATGGAGAGTTCTTGACACTGATCCAGCTCCCTCAGTGCCAGCTCTCAGAGTGAACAGAGCCTCTGACACCCCTGTTTATATCTGTCAGCCAAGGCTCTCTGATGCGCCGAGATTAACACACCCAAACAGGGAACACATATTCTGTTGGGTCCACCTGGCCTGATCTTGTTACAATTGTGATAGCATCTAATTTAGAAACATACCTCAGCAATTAACACGTAGGTAAAGCACACTGCTCGGAGCACTTTAAAGGCAGCTTCAAAATTCATTTATGCCTCTACCCAATGACAATGAATATCCTTCAAGGTCTTTTAATTTTTATCAAGCTGCAGGAACAGACTTTCTAAATTTAGTGCCAATTCCTCAAGCTCACCAATCTGCAGTGAATATAGCAACGTGGGAACAGGAGGAGGCCATTCAGCCCCTCAAGCCTGTTCCATCATTCAATGAGATCCTGGCTGATCTGTGGCCTCTCTGCATATACCCATCTTCGGCCCAAATCCCTTAATATCTTTGCTTCATGAAGAAAATATCCATCTCAGATTTAAAATTAACAACTAATGCAACATCCTTTGTCTTTTGTGGAAGAGAATTCCAACCCTTTTTGTGTGGAAGTGCTTCCTGACATCTCCTGAACAGTCCGGCCCTAATTCTCAGACTATGCTCCTTCATTTTAGAATCCCCAAACCAATGGAAATAGTTTATCTTTATCGAACTTGTATTTTCATAATAATATCTTGAAGGTTTTGATCTTCAGTCCTCAAAATCTAATTAGATCTCAATTTCCCAATATTATAACAACAGCTTGCATTTACATAGCACCATGAACATGATAAAATGTCAAAAGGCACTTCTAGGAAAATTAAAGTTTGACACCAAATCACACAAGGAGATGTTAAGACAGATAATCACAGGTTTGGTCAAAGGGTAAGGCTTTAAGGAACATTTTACAGATGGAGCAGCAACTATATCAACTAAAGTTGATCGAGTAGTTAGTCTCATTATGAATGCTTGACTAAGCCCCAAGAATGGTAAATGCACTTAGATGTCATCAAGTAATGTTTACACAGCTGTAGGGAAGAGGGAAAGCTTTGTTTGATTGATATCTCCATTACTTTGTAATAGCCTACTTTGTTTGAAGACTTTTACACTGCCTGTCTGTTTATTTTTACATGATTAAGAAGAAGTCCTCCCACAGTCCAAAGATATGCAGGTTAGGGTGAATTGGCCATGCTAAATTTCCCAGTGTTCAGGGATGTATAGGTTAGTCACTGGGAAATGCAGGGTTACAGGGATAGGGTAGGAGGTTGAGTCTGGGTGGGTTGGTCTTTGGGAAGTTGGTGTGGGCTTCTTCGGCTGAATGGTCTGTTCCCACACTATCGGAATTCTATGGATTCTACTGCAGCCCTTTGAAAAGTCTGAATTAGTGTAAATTTGATTCTTTGTGCATCCCTGATTTTTGACACCTTATCACTGATGGTTAAACACTCAGCTGTGGAGACCCTAACCCTCTTAATCCTCTTCTCCTCCATTTATATTTCTCTCCCTCTCACTCTGTCACTCTCTGCATCTTTAGGTCATCCCATTCAACTTTCATTAAGCTTTTGACCATTTTGAATTTTTATTCAGTGCCAAATTTAATATGATAACGTGCCTGCAAAACAGTTTTAGGATGTTTTTATTAGATACTAAAAAAATGTGTTGCCAACATTGACTTGTTCCATGGAGGGATGGACTAAAAATGGTAACATCATTGGCAAAACCCCAACCATCACAGTACTGTAAATGTCTGCAGTTGCTTGAAAAATGAGTTTGAAGGGATGAGGTTTTACCTGGTTGTGGTGTTAAGCAGTAGGTGTCCAAATCAACCAGGACCACTACTGAAGGCAGCAGCCTTGTTGTTCTGTTTGTTGCAAATGCCATTTCTCAGCCAATACCTTGAGGGATAAGAAAAGAAACAGTGATAGACAGTGGTTTATATGCAAGGTTTGGGAGCCAGATCCTAATGAAGGGTTTGAATTACTAGAGGAGACTGGGACTTTTTCCCTGCAGTGCAGGAGGTTGAGGGGTGACCTTACAGAGGTTTATAAAATCATGAGGTGAATGGCAGGTGTCTTTTCCCTAGGGTAGGGGATTTCAAGACAAGGGGGCATAATTTTAAGGTGAGAGGAGAAAGATTTAAAAAAGACCTGAGGGGCAATTATTTTGCACAGAGAGTGCTTCATGTGTGGAATGAACTGGCAGAGGAAATGAGGGTGCAGGTACAGTTACAAGATTTAAAAGATCATTTGGATAAGTTCATGAAAAACAAATATTTGGAGGGACATGGGCCACTTGCAGGCAGGTGGGACTAGTTTAGTTTGGGAACATGGTCAGCATGGACTGGTTGGACCGAAGGGTCTGTTTCCATGCTGTGTAACTTGATGGCTCTATAAATGTTGCCCGACCTGCTGATTTTGTGCAGTGATTTCTTTTTTTCTGTATTTTGATAGAGACGTCATTGGTTTTGCAGGGATGCTGGTACCAGATCATAATGTGAGAGAGCTGGTTTTGGGGGTTTGAACAATGAGCCCCAATATCTGCTCGATAGGCTATAGGCTTTTA
The DNA here is from genome assembly GCF_037043375.1 of Chiloscyllium plagiosum. Classification (NCBI taxonomy): domain Eukaryota; kingdom Metazoa; phylum Chordata; class Chondrichthyes; order Orectolobiformes; family Hemiscylliidae; genus Chiloscyllium; species Chiloscyllium plagiosum. The sequence continues at coordinate 4,548,525 of NW_028270168.1, forward strand.
AGGAACAGCCAGAGCATTTTTCCCACCTTGAGGAGCTTGGGAATGTGTCTGTTAATGGTAAAAATGTAACAGGTGGAATAATAACTTCTTAAAATAATCATCTACTATTTAATCCATTGTGTTGAGAAAATGCTGCCCTCGAATAAATGGCAGTGTTAATCCAATATGAAAATTGGAAGCACTGAAGATGCTCAGCTTGTCAGGTAACATCTGTAGAAAGAAGGTACATACTGAGCTGTATACCACTTTTCTTCAGAACCTTTTAGTATTCATTGTCAATAATCTTGCATGATAACTTCCTCCCCAGTTCAACAAATGCCAAATATATTTTGGTTTAGAAATTAAATAACTCATGCATCATTTAAGTAATTGTAAGCCATTAAAATACATATTTAATGTCTTTCTCTTGGAATTAAGTTGCTATCCAGTTGCTATCACTGGAATTGTGCAGCATAAGGATGAATCTCCAGCTGTTCTCAGCAGGTGATAAATTCTTAAGCATTCTTGGCGATACATAAATGCCAAAGTGTATTTAAGCTCCAGTGCATGTGACTTTGTTTTCAATCGTAATACAAACTGTCTTTATCACAGAGTGGACACGCCTCCTATTTCTGTCAGTTTGGTTTTCTTTACCTCCTGTTCTTCATTTTAATATCCTCTCTTCCCCGCCAGCTGTCTGGAACTGTCGAGGTCACAAACTTTCCACACGCAAGGCTAGATATTGCATGAATGGCAGAAACATAGTTCCACAAGTCAGGACTGGTTCTGTCAATCTTCTACCCCTTCCCCTTCCCTGGTTAGGCCATATGATCATAAGCCATAGGAGCAGAAGTAGGCCATTCGGCCCATCAAGTCTGCTTCTTCATTCAATGCGCTCATGGCTGATCTAATAATCCCTCAACTCCATTTTCCTGCCTTTACCCCATTATCCTTGATTCCTTCACTCGTTAGAAATATGTTAATCTTAGCCTTGAATACACTTAATAACCAAGCCTCGTCGGCCTTCTGCGGTAAAGAATTCCACAGATTCACTACTGTCTGAAAGAAGAAATTCTTCCTCGTCTCTGTCTAAATGGGTGACTCGTTGTTCAAAGATGATTTACTCTGGTGCTAGACTCTCCCACAAGGGGAAACTATCTCTCAGCAACTACCCTGTCTTCTAAGAATTTTCTATGATCCCCTTGCTAACAACTGCTTAAATCCAGTGCAGTGGAGCTCCAAGTATGTGGCAACATTAATGTCAGCAAGCTGGTAATCAGCCAATCACATTAAAGGATTCTCACAGCAAACCAGAAAGTTGGAAGTAATTAAATCATCCCTCATTTTTAATTTAAATTTTCAGATAGCAAGATTAATAATTATATTTGGGTTAAAATATAAGCTAAAATTAAGAGAAATAAATGTTTTAAAACAATATTATTTCAAAGTACTGATACAATAGGGTATGCAATGACCGAGTGGTATTATCGCTGGATTGCTAATCCAGAGACCCTGGTAATGTTCTGGGGACCCAGCTTTGAATCTTGCCGTTGCAGATGGTGAATTTGAATTCAATAAAAATCTGGAATTAAGAGTCTCATGATGACTATGAATCCATTGTCAAATGTTGGAAAAAACCTATCTGGTTCATGACTGTCCTTCAGGGAAGGAAACAGCTATACCTACCTGGTCTGGCCTACATGTGACTCCAGACCCACAATGACTCTTAATTGCTGTCTAGGTAATAAATGCTGACTTGGCTAGTCATGCCCTCTTCCCATGAATGAATCACAAATAAACACAATACATGAAAATTCAACACTTTCTAAATATGAAATTAGCTTTTCAATGCCAGTGCAGGTATCCAGTGTAATTATGAAGTTCATGTGCTATTGAAAGCTCAGCCACACCTCATTCAACAAGATACAACTTTTTCAAGGTTTATTTTTGTAGTGAGAGACTAACAGCGTGTTTTTTTTAAAGAGATTCATAGGTGGATGAGTTGGGCTGAAGGGTCTGTTTCCAAGCTGTATGACTCTATAGCTCAATGTCCCACTGATGTAGAATGTAGTTTCTAGATTCTGCCACAAGGGGAAGCATCCTCTCCATATCCTCTGCTGGTGAGAACTCTGAGCATCTATCTGCTTCAATCAAGTTGCCTGTTATGCTTCTAAACTGCAACAGATACAAGTCGATCCTGTCCAACCTTTCTCCATAAAACAACCCACACATTCCAGCTATTAGTTTGGTAAACCCTCTCAGACCTGCTTTCTACACATTTCCATCTTTCTTTAAATAGCGAGACCCATACTGTACATTGTGCTCCAGATGCAGTCTCCTTGTGTCCTTTATGAACTGAAGCATAACTTTCCAAATTTTGCATTCAATTCTCTTCATACTTAACAATATTAGCTTTGCTATAATGCTGAGATCTATCTCCGAGCTCTGCACTATCTCCCTGAACAAAGCTGTTTCCCCATTACCTAAGGATAATTCAGAGGTATGTTATAACCAGACTCTCTTCACTTGTTATTTAGAGTCATACAGCACAAAACAGACCCTTCAGTCCAACCAGTCCAAGCCGAACATAATCCCAAACTAAACTAGCCCAATTGACAATAGGTGCACAAAGTCAGAAAATGGACCTTGCAAGTTGGTTTTCATATGGGTACCAATGCTTCCCTTTACTTCAAGAAAGTGCAGTTGCAAAACCAGCCACTGGCCAATGCTACAGCCCATAGGATTTCCTCACCAATTTGTTTCACCCATTCCTGCAAAGAAATTACAACTGGCACTGGTCGTACAAAAATGTGAACATTTTGTCAATAGTTTCTTGTTGAGATACTCAGTTATACGTGGTCCCCGATTTATGAAGGCTCATCTTACAAACACTTGTACCTACACCCGAGATACCACTTTAATATTAAATTTAAAGATCTGACCTGAAAGCTTGCTCGTACTTACAAACAGCTATTTTAGATTGTACTGTAACATGTTCCAGCTTGTGTACAAATAACTAACAAACACAGTCAGGAACAGAACTAGGTCATAAATTCAGGGACTGCTTTAATGTTTTTGACAAATTAATTTTCATATATTCTCCCAGTTTTCAATGTAATCAGCACTCTGCTACATCACTAATTTGTGCAAAGAAACCTTGTTTTGAACATTATTAAAAATCGGACCAATTAGGATGGTTAATTTGTAGCAGTGACATTTACACTGGCAGCATTTCAACTATTAAGTATTGAGCTATTATTGGTCCAATTAAAATGGACTTGTCCCAAAGTGAACTTTGCTGGAGACATTATATGTATTACAATTTAATGATATCACATTTCTGCAAATTTAAGTAACATTGTTTGCCGCATTTTAAACTGTCATCTTTGTAAGTTACAGTCAGGTGATTTCTGTCAGGACGGTGGTAGGAATGACTACAATTGACCTTGGTACATTGGATTGGAAAGAGTCTTATGAGAAGATCCCATTAATGATCACTATCCAGTGACTCCTTTCAGGAAGTCTGAATGTGTGCATGATTAAACATTACCGAATTGGGCTCAGCTGTGATGCCCATCCCTTTTAGTTGTTGAACTGCCTGCCAAAACACATTGTTTTGACTCGCATATCATGTTTGGGCTCTCAAACAATGCACTCGTGCCAGCATGACACAACTCTATCAGAAATATTGGAGCGGGATTAAAATTTACTCTGCGTGCCACAGAAAGAGGTTAATTTTCACAGCAAGAAATGCCATCAAAAATTTATTTCTAGCACTTGGTAGCTAGCATATTAAACAGTGTATTCTACTTTGTGGGAATGCCAGGATGTGTAATCTGCAGTTTTAACTAGTGGGGGTTAACCTATTATTTGAGTTTATTTAGTGAATAACCGAGTCACACTACCCTGGAAGGTCTCGCGTTTGGTACTCATTCAGGCTAAATTAGCTCATTTTAACAATGCTAAGCTACAATTGGCTTCAGGACCAGTGTCAGAGTTCACATCCATGATTAGAGTCTATTCCCTCCCACAGGAAACACAGGCATTGGTGAAGACAGGCTCTGGTATGTTCATAATAACCCATCAGCATGTCCAGTCAATGGCAGCTAGGAAAGATAGCATACTCGAAGAATGAGTTTTGGGCTTTGATGATGTAGTGGTAGTGCCCCTACCTCTCAGCCAGAAGGCATGGCTTCAACTCCCAACTTGGTCCAGAGGTGTAACATAACAGTTTGATAGAGAATATCTAGTTAAGTACTGACAACACATCCAAGGAAGGGGAGGGGGTGAAAAATGATGAAAAAGAAAAGTGAAAATCAATGAAAATGCAACATAAATATTTTCAAAACAGAACTGAAATGACTCTGAACAATTGCCTTATGTTTATGTAATCCTGAGTATATTCCTGCATTGAGCAACTGCTGATGTTCGTCCCTGTCAGTTGGGTGTTTCGAGCAATAAACAAAGTGTGATTGGTTTCCATTTCATTCAGGAGCTGTGCCATATGATTGTGAAAAGAAAGACCTGGTTTTCTCTGGCACCTTTCATATCCCCAGAACGTTCCAAAGCCCATTGGAACCCGTGAAGCACTTTGCGAAGCAAAGTAAAAATAAAAATAACCCTCAAAACTGTTCTGAGGAAAGGTCACTTGACCTGAAACATTAACTTTGTCATACAAGATATCTTTATTCAAAAATGTGGATTTGTTCCAAATCACAATTCCACACCAAGGGTCAGAAAAAGCTCTCTGATATTGTTGGTATTCTCGAAAGCTGGAGTTAGTCAGGAACATTAAAACACTAGAAGTGGGAATCCACCAGCCCTGAGCCCACATTGGACAAATATTTCTATTAATTCACAGGATGAGGGTGTTGTTGGTTTCATTGTCCATCCCTAATTGCACAGAGGACAGTTAAGAGTCAACCATATTGCTCTACGTTAGGAGTCACATGTAGATCATAGGTTAGACCAGGCAGTTTCCTTTCCTAAAGGACATTATTGAATCAAAAGGGGATTTTCCCCATCAATTGACAACAGTTTCATGGTCATGATTAAAGTCTTAATTCTAGATTTTTAAAACTTGAATATTAAATTCAAATTCTACCATCTCCCATGAGGAAACACTTCGAGGAGTTAACCAGCAAGTTAGACAAAGGGGAGTCAGTGAATGTGATCTATTTGGTTTTCTAGAAGGCCTTTGACAAGGTTCTGCACAAAAGACTGCTGAATAAGATAAGAGCTCATGGTATTAGGGGCAAGATAGAGGATTGGCTGACTGGCAGAAGGCAGACAGTGGGTGGTAAAGGGGCCTTTTTCAGGATGGCAGCTGGTGACTAGTGGAGTTCCACAGGGACAGCTTTGGGACTACAACACTTCACATTTTACATTAACGATCTGGACAAAGGAACTGAGGGCATTGTTGCTAAATTTACAAATGAAAAAAAGATAGGTTGAAGGATAAGTATTTTTGAGGAAGTGGGGAGACTGCGGAAGGTCTTGGACATGCTGGTAGAGTAGACAAAGAAAAGGCAGATGGAAAAAAATTGGGAAAGTGTGAGGCCATGCACTTAAGTAGGAAGAATGGAGGGAAAGACTATTTTCTAAATAAGGCGAGGCTTCATAAATCTGAAGCATTAAGGGACTTAAGAGTTCTAATTGAGGATTGTCTTGAGGTTAACATGCAGGTTCAGTTGACACGCTAGGAAGGCAAATGCAATGTTAGCATTCATTTCAACAGAGCTGGAATATAAGAGCAGAAATATACAGTTGAAGCTGTATAAGGCACTGGTCAGACCACATTTGGAATATTGCGAGCTGTTTTAGGCCCCGTGTTGAAGGAAGGATGTTTGGATGAGTCCAGAGGAGATTTGCACGAATGATCCCAGGGATGAAGGCTTGCCATTTGAGGAGTGGTTGAGGACTATGGGTCCATACTTGATCAAGTTTAGAAGGTTGGAGCGGGGTTGGGGGCTCTGATTCAAACTTACTGAATACTGGGAGGCCTGGATAGAGTGGATGTGGAGAAGATGTTTCTACTAGTAGGAGAATCTAGGACCCGAGTGTGAAGGGACAACCCTTTAGGACTGAGATGAAGAGAAATATCTTCAAAAAGAGGGTTGTGGAGGCCAAGTCACAGAGTGAATTGAAGACAGAGACAGATAGGTTCTTGATTAGTAAGAGGATCAAAGGTTACAGGGAAAAGATAGGAGAATGGGGCTGAGAAACATATCAGCCATGACCACACAATGGAGCAGACTCGATGGGCCACATGGCCTAATTCTGCTCCTATATCTTATGGTTTTATGGAGATGGCTACACACTGACTTCGCCTCATCAAAGGTGTCCTTTCCTCTGAAGGTAAAATCAGAAGGAGCACGTCCTGGGTCTCCCACAAGAAAAACCTTTATCATCCATCAATAAGTGACTCAAAGTTTGAATTGAATAGGAACTCACCACAAAAAGATATTCGCTCCCTAACCAACCCTGTCCTGTCTTCATAAACTGATACTCAAACACAGACTTCCACTTCAATACATGATCACACAAAAGGGCACAAATGTGTGAATAAGTGTGAGCAGGAATTTTATAAAGAAGGAACTTCTGATTTGATAAATTTATTCTGGGTTTTCATTGCTAAATTTAAAATGAAAACCCATTCGGGGAAATTCACTGGAGTCACTGGAGGATTATTGTAAAGAATATCAGGGAGAAGCCCCTGATGCTTTAGCCACTTCAGTAACTTTTATTATTTTTACAGTGAACAGCAGCCTGATTGAAACACTCCTGTTTTGATCAATAGTAGCAGAAATGTTATGTTAGAAGTCAGAAATGTCGAGGAAGGAGGATGTGTGCTGGCTCATAGCCAAAGAGAAACATTGATTTAACAAAAAAAATTCAACTGGAACACTTTTCACTTTTGATGCAATATCTTTTGGCTTGATTGAGTATTTTCCCTTTGAGTCATTAAGGAAGTCAGTTTTGTTAGTTTTGCTTTGCTGAGCTCACATTCTGTTGTTACAGCTTGCAGTTTTGTAGTTTGAGGTTTTCCTGAATGCGATGTACACAAACCCTTCGGAGTATTAATCTATCTGTAGACTTAAAGGCTGTGATGCTAATAATGGGAGCAAGTAACCCCCAGGTCTTAGGAGCATTAATCATATTGAAAGTGCAGTCAGTCCCATTTACAAATGAAGCCACTGTTTGATCAATGTGTTGGTGAACATGAAAAATGTACCAATTTGTTTCTGTTCTCTGTTAAAATGGATGACCAGAGCAGACCTTTTACACTTTATTTCCTTAAATGGCCCAAACATTTCACAAAGGTTCCTCTTTAGCCACACAACTGCACGTGGAAGGTCTATTTTTCTTGTGTGCTCTACTTTAACTCTACCAAATGTCCTGTTGTCATTTTTGTGTCATGAACAAAGTTAAAATACCTGATCAGTTTCAGTGAATCACATCAGCCCTCGGAATGCAGTTACACTGGTGTCCTAACTGTATCAGAGACTCTCGTAAGCCTCGGAAATGTTTCAAATGGAAAAATAAAGTACAAATTACATGCTGTTGTATTACACTGGATAACAAACAAGTAAGATCCATTACATGCTGCTGCTTTGCAGTTGCAATGTGAGTGGTGTTTACCACCAACAGTGTTGTGCTATCAAGACACAGTGATGTTCTCCCAACCACACAAATGGCTGCCAGGTCATAAACTGTAGGTGCCAATGATAGTGCGTAGTATCAGTCTGTCTGTTTGGCTGTTCACAATAAGCAGAGGACTGATTTTACTCAAACAACCTCTGCTTTCAAAATTCAGAACATGATTTCTACATTAGATAGTAGCCTTCAATTGGAACCAGCTGCTGAACAACTCAGTGTCCCAGCGATGATACTAATGACCAACTGAAGAGATCAGTCAGTCCGGTACTTGGCCTCCCTTAGGTTTGTTAAAAGCTACATATATTCTTGCAGGAAAAGAAAGTGAATTGAATTGAATTGAATTTATTGTCACGTGTACTAAGGCACAGTGAAGAGCTTTGTCTTGTGAGCAATACATCACAGAGTAAAGTAGCATTGTTAAGTAAATAATAGGTAAACAGCAGCAAATACTAAAACAAAAGTACAGGTGAATGATAAGAGTTTGTGAGTCCATCCAGTATTCTAACAACAGGAGGGTAGAAGCCATCACAAAACCGGCTGGTGCCTGTGTTCAGGCTTCTGTACCTTCTCCCTGATAGTCGAGGTTGTGGAAAATAATTGCCAGGGTGGGATGGATCTTTCAGAATGCCGACAGCCTTTTCTTGACAGTGGGCCTGGTAGGTGGATTCTATAGATGGGAGGTTGGCCTTTGTGATTGTCCGGGCCAAGTTCACCACTCTCTGTAACCATCTCCAACCTTGAATGGGACAGTTGCCATACCAGGCAGTCATACATCCAAACAGAATGCTCTCGATGGGGCACCTATAAAAGTTGGCAAGGGTATTCGCCATCGTGCCAAATTTCCTCAGCTGCCTGAGGAAGAAAAGACATTGTTGGGCCTTTGTAACCAGTGTGTCTGCATGAAGACTCCAAGGAAACTTGTTGTGAACGACCACTCCCAGGAGCTTGACACTCTCCACTCGATCCATGCATTACGTATGTTTTGAATTTAAGAGAAGACTACAATAGTTCTGAGGTGCATTTCCCAATTTGAGTCAATTTGCAAACTCTTTTCTTCTGTTGCTCCTTTTGAAATTTGGTGTGTCCTTGGATCCAAATGGGTGAAAGACATAGAACTTAATAGCACATCTCTTTTTTCACAGAAATACTGATACTTTTTCTCCTCATGCCTATGACATGGGTGGAGGGAGAATAAGGATTTTGATCAGTGGATTGAAAAGTGCGTGTGTGTTTAAGGTGGTGCTGATCTCCTCACCACAGACTCGCTTCATTCTAGCTTCACCTATATATGTTCCTGTTTCACATCTCCCAGCCTTCCCAACATGTTCCTGAATAAATGTAGAGGAAAGAAACAAATATACGAACAAATCAGCGGAACACCCATGGGATCACCGATCTCGGGACTCATAGCAGAGGCAGTTATGCAAAGGTTAGAACAAACAGTCGTACCACAAATTCAACCCAAACTCTGGGTCAGATATGTCGATGACACGTTTGTAATCATTAAAAACACGGAAATAGAAAAAACACACCAGATCATCAACGCCACACTCACAGGAATCCGATTCACGAGAGAAGAAGAAAAGGATAGCCAACTCCCATTCCTAGACGTGAGGGTACAGAGAAAACCAGACGGAGAATTCACTACAAGAGTATACAGGAAAGCCACACACACAGACCAAGTCCTAAACTATGAAAGTAACCACCCCAACACACACAAACGAAGCTGCATCAGGACACTATTCAAAAGGGCCACAACACACTGCAGTACACCAGAACTGCAAAAAGAAGAAGAGGAACACCTATACAAGGTATTCGCCAAAAACGGATACCCGCGCAACTTCATCAACAGATGCCTAAGAGAAAGACCACGGAACGAGGACATACCACAACCAAAAGGACTAGCCACACTACCATACATCAGGAGCATTTCGGAACTGACAGCCAGACTACTGCGACCCCTAGGACTCATAATGGCACACAAACCAACAGCCACGCTCAGACAACAACTCACCAGAACGAAGGACCCGATACCCAACATGAGCAAAACTAATGTAGTGTACAAAATACCATGCAAGGACTGCACAAAACATTATATAGGACAAACAGGAAGACAGCTAACAATCCGCATACATGAACATCAACTAGCCACGAAACACCACGACCAGCTATCCTTAGTAGCCACACACGCAGACAACAAGCAACATGAATTCGACTGGGACAACACTACTATCATAGGGCAAGCCAGACAGAGAACAGCCAGGGAATTCCTAGAGGCATGGCATTCATCCACAAACTTCATCAACAAACACATCGACCTGGACCCAATATACCAACCACTACAGCGGACAGCTGAAACTGACAACCGGAAGCGGCAGGGACAGACCACTATAAACACCGGAGGAAACATCAAAGAAGCGCTTCGCAGGAGGCTCCCAAGCACTGATGATGTCGCCTAGCCAGGGGACGAAATGTTTGCAACAAAAACTTCCAGCTCGGCGAACAGAACCACAGCAACGAGCACCCGAGCTACAAATCTTCGCACAAACTTTGAAGAGGAAAGAAAGTTTATGGTACTGGTTGATCACTTCAGTTTTTCATGGAATTTGCCATTGTTTTTCTACTTCATGTGGGCTGCAGTCAGTGCAATGTGAGCATGGAAACAGAGGAAGTTTGCAGGATCAAGAGAGGCCATTCACCCATCATGACTGCAAACTGAAACAAAGTATCCAACCAAATGACACCCCTGTTAGTGCTGTACGTTCCTGAATTTGGTCATAGAATCCCGACAGTTCAGAAGGAGGGGGCACTGACCCTCGAAGGAGCATCCCACCCAGACCATGCTCCCCCCACCATATCCCGTAACCCGCATTTCCATCTTTGGACTGTGGGAGGAAACTGGAGCATCCAGAGGAAACCCACGCTGACACGGGGAGAATGTGCAAACTCCCCATAGGCAGACGCCTGAGGCTGGAATCAAACCTGGGGCAGCAGCGCGGACCACTGAGCCACCTTGCAGTCCAGAGGTAATAAGAATCTGGAGATAACAAGACAGCAAATCTGGAATGGAGAATAAAAGTACAAGAAAACTGAATTTTCACTGACATAGAGGAAACTTTGTTGGATGCTTTGATGGAAGGCAACTTACTGTGGCTTTCTTTACATACTCATTCATAAGAGGTGGGTCTTGCAGTCCAGGCCAGCATTATTTTAGAAGGTGGTGATGAGCTGCCTGGGGTTTTGGGATCCTCACAATGCTGTTAGGAAGGGAGTTTCAGGATTTTGACCCAACAATAGTGAAGGAATGGTGATAGAGCTCCCAGATGGTGAATGGCTTGGAGAGGAACTTGCAGGTGGTCGTGTTCCCATGTATCTGCTGTCTTTGTCCTTCTAGATGTCGAAGTTTGGAAGGTGCTATTGATTGAGACCGAGTGAGTTATAGTAGTTTGTCTTCTCAATGGTACAGATTGCTAGCATCTTGTGCTGCTGGTGCAGAGGGTTAATGTTGAAGGTGATGGATGTGGTGTCAATCAAGTAGGCAGCTTTGTCCTGCATGGAATCAAGCTTCTTGAGATAGCCTTGAATGTCAAGGAGAATCGGATAGTCTCTGTAACTTGCTTTTATTTGATATAAATGTTATTTGCTACTTGTCAGCCCAAGCCAGAATGTTGTCCAGGCTTTGCTGCATTTGGATTTCATGGTACAAGGACAGAGGAAAACATTGTGAAGCGTTCCTCTTTTAGTATTTTTTCAGAGTTTAACTTTAGAGGGCTAAGTAGGGTGAATAGAATACTTCCTTCTTGATAGCCCTATATAACAACTGTCACTACTCTTCAAGGGATCCATGGTTTTCAATGTGCATTTCTTCAGTTCTGAAAGGATATGTAAAAATCCAAGGCTTTTATAGTAGATCTTTGCAGAAATAATACTTTGTGTGTCAAATGACCCTTTCCAATATTCTTTGTATCTTTACTGTTGCAGTTCCTGAGTAAGGAAAGAAATGTGGTTTCAGTAATGAACAGTACAGCCTGAGCTGATAAAAAACAAGAATAGCTTGGGACCATCGAAAAGTAGGAAGAACCTGAAGTTCATTAGGTGTGAGTTAGTACATTGTGATGAACCATTATCTTGTTCTTTATTTAGATTCATTGATTAGAAGTTATCCAGTTCCAGAGTCTGCATTCAGCTACGTTTAACTGAACCATGAGCAGTGTTCAAATTACCATAATGGAAGAGCACTGACGGTGGTTATGGAGCTTTCTTAGGCTGGCTTTCTGGTGGCGTGCTCTGTCAGAAGGTGATGAGGACAGCACTGAGAACCGTGCTTAGTTCATAACCATGAGGAAGTTTATCTGAGTAACAAGATGTTGCTCTCAGTTCAGACATTGTGAAAAACGTCAGCCAAATAGTGACTCCTCCAGTGTGTGAGATGACCAAATATCATTTTGCCTCTCCACCGATGCACAATTAACTGGAAAATGCAATGCACACAAGCTGAAAGATTAGGCTTGTGAAAAGGTGAGGTAAAAATCTACAAATATGTCGCTTTTAAAGAAAATTGAATGTGGAGACAACTCATCAGAAATTTTCACATGTCTGTGCAATATTTTTAATGCCGACTATCTATAATTCCTCTTACAGGAACTGTGGTTAGACAATGCTAGTCAAGAATAGCAGCTGTGGTTTTCATTAAGGAAGAGAAACAAAGATAGGGTGTGGACAGAGGGCAGAGAGTGGCATTTAGAATTGGACAGAATTGAGTGCAACCTTTGAGTGTTTATTACAATATCCTGGTTTGTTTTATTCAAAACTTTGTTACAAGCTGGTCAACATTGCTTTGAAATGTTGGTCTGGATCCTGTGAAACATTTCATTTGATAGTCACAATGAGATCACAGTACATTAAAGGAGAACAATGGACTTTATTTAAATACTGTCATGTTGCTATTGTCTTACCAGACCATAGGGACTGCTCTCTTATTAGAGTGAAGCAGTTGGTGGTGATTTAACCTGAGGGCCTTCAGCCCTCAGGCAAAGGAAGAGGTTGGGAAGGAGAGTCCTTCACAAACCAGTGATGGGAATTGAACCTATGCTGTTAGCATCACACTGCTCTGTAAACCAACAATCCAGCCAACTGAACTAAACCAATTCCCATTTAAATGCTAATACGCATAAAATGCAGTCACTAAGGTCATCTCGGGAGTACATAATTTATCTTTAGGTTTGAATGATCACTAATCTCTTTATGTTAAAATAGACCCTGTTGAGAAAGGTTTATTTGTGCCTAGCTTTACTTTACTGGGAAATAAGTCCATAATATTTGGATTTAGAAACAGGATTTAATTATCTGGGAAGCTCATCTAGAGTGTCCTGCGCACTCGGAGCAGATAGATACAAGTCAAAGCCTGTGATCCAACCAATAATACATCCCTTTCCTGTAACCTTTTGCTTGTCTTCATCAATTACATAGTCCCTGACATTTCAATGCCGACCTTGTTATGGGCCTGTGGAAGGCCTTAGCCCAAAGAGAATATTAAATGATCCCAGAGAAACCCAAATTTTTGAAATGTCCTGCATGTCAAGTGTTCATTTACTATATTTTTTTTACTTGCTTTAATTTTTGGTGCCATTCTGGGCACTGAGTGCTGCTTTAAGCCTTCCAATGCATCTCCTTAACTGAATGGCATAGTAACTCACAGTGCGAGGGACCTGGGTTCAATTCCATCCTCAGGTCACTGTCTGTGTGGAGTTTGCACGTTCTCCCAGTGTCTGCATGGGTTTCCTTTGGGCGCTCCAGTTTCCTCCCAAGGACATGTATGTTGGGGTGGTTTGGTGGTGGGAAATGCAGGGATGGGCTAGGTGGGTTTGGGTGAGAAATTCTTTGGAGGGTTGGTACGAGCTGAATGGCCTGCATCTACACCGTAGCAATTCTATTTTTGCCTATCCCTGCAAAGTGATATCAGGCATGGATGCACGTCCCAAATAGCTAAATGAGCCTGTTGCTTAAATTTAAATTTTGTAAGTTTCATTTGTGATTTGATCTTTGTTGTCGTGCCCCTTTAAGTGAAATTATATTCTAATTTTAAGGTCCAGTAGACACAGAAATTGCTGGAAAACCTCAGCAGGTCTGGCAGCATCTGTGGAGAGAAAGTGAAGTCAACTTTCAGGGGTCCAGTGACCCTTCTTCAGAACAGATATAATGCTACATTCTGTGTTCAATCTATTAAAGGAAGGAATTGCGGTAAGTGTTATACTTCGCCGCCTATTCCTGGATCCGTTTGTCAGGGAGGTTGTGATTGTGAAGTGTCTTGTGCCTGTGTGAATGAAGATCAGATACAGGCCACTGGTTAAAATGTACGCTGACAGCACTTAAGTGAGAGAGGCATTGGATCAATCATCTATCTGACGTTCTGCACATTTTCTGCTTACTTTTGGCAGACCCCTTGAAACTCTGTCACAGTCCTGCAGTAAGAACTGTGTCTAAGCAGACTCACTCATAAAAAATGACTCAGAGAAGCATTGGCAGTTTGTAGCTGAATCAATTATCTTGGTGCTCTGCTGCTAAGAAGTAGATCTCTAAGACATAATCATAGAATCCCAACAGTGTGGATACCAGCCCTTCGGCCCACCAAGTCCATACCAACCCTCCGAAGAGGATCTCACCCAAACCCACTCCTCTGCATTTACCCCTGACTAATGTACCTACACATCCCTGAACACTATGGGCACTTTAGCATGGCCAATTCACCTAACCTGCATATCTTTGGATTGTGGGAGGAAACCGGAGCACCTGGAGGAAACCCACGCAGACACAGGGAGAATGTGAAAACTCCACACAGACAGTCACCTGAGTCTGGAATCGAATCTAAGTTCCTAGTACTATGAGGCAGCAGTGCTAACCACTGAGCCACCATATAATAGCTAGTTACTTATTAAAATGATAATTATTTTCCACCTAGGAAGCAGATGCATAATCCTACCTTTCCGAAGGAGGGGATTAATCCAATTCCTCAACTACTCATTACAAAGTGGGAAATGTTTAAATGTTGGATATAATTAGATTAGATTCCATCCAGTGTGGAAACAGGCCCTTCGGCCCAACAAGTCCACACCGACCCTCCGAAGAATAACCCACCTAGACCCATTTCCCTGGGTCTGTTTCTAGTATTGACCCAGAGAAGACACAGAATGAGCTACAGAAAGTTATTAGTTGGGAACAGTTCCCCAGCCAGTTAAATCCATAAAATAGTATCAGGATGTCATATTGCGGCTTTATAAGACTTTTGGTAGGCCAAAAGTATTGCATTCAGTTCTGGTCGCCATGTTACAGGAAGGATGTGGAAGCTTTGGAGAGGGTGGAGAAAAGTTTTACCAGGATGTTGCCTAGATTAGAGGGTATGAGCTATAAGGAGAGGCTAGAAAAACTCAGGTTGCCTTGAGCAGCAGAGGCTGAGGGGAGACTTGATAGAAGTCTATAAAACTAAGAGATGCACGGATAAGGTTGACGGTCAGAATCTTTTTCCCAGAGTTGAAATGCCTAATACTAGGGGATATATGTTTAAGGTGGGAAAGTTCAAAGCAGATGTGAGGAACAAATTTTTTACACAGACAGTGATAGGGGTCTGCAATGCATTGCCAAGGATAGTGGCGGAGGCAGATACAATAGAGGTGTTTCAGCAGCTTTTTGATAAGCACATGAATATGCAAGGAATGGAGGGATATGGACCAAGGGCAGGCAGAAGGGATTAGCTTAATTTTGCAATATGTTCAGCACAACATTGTGGGTCAAAGGGCCTGTTCCTCTGTTGTCCTGTTCTATGTTCTATGTTCTTAATAAGACTAGACACAAGCCCTTTCCACTGTTAATTCATATAGGTGCCTGAAGTTATGGATGAACTTTGGTACTTAACATTCCCAGAAGTTTCCTCATCTCCCCTACCCCCACCTTATCCCAGATCCAACCCTCCAACTCCGCACCACCCTCTTGAACAGTCCTACCCATCTATCTTCCTTCCACCTATCCGCTCCACCTTCCAATCCAACCTATCACCATCATCCCCACCTTCATCTACCTATCGCATTCCCAGCTACATTCCCCCCAGCCCCACCCCCTCTCATTTATCTCTCAGCCCCCTTGCCCCCTCCCCCCACGGCCCCACCCACATTCCTGATGAAGGGCTTATGCCTGAAACGTAGACTCTCTCGCCCCTTGTGTGCTGCCTGACTGGCTGTACCTTTCCAGTGCCATACGTTTTGACTCTGATCTCCAGCATCTGCAGTCCTGACTTTCTCCTACTTAACATTCCCAGTCTGATGTGACAGGTGATTATCACAAGACTATTAATCCAGATAATGTTCTGGAAACTTGGGTGTGATTCAATTAGAACCCTGGAATTCAGAGTTTGATGACACCTATAAAGCTACTGTCAATTCTTGGAAAATCCCATCTGGCTCACTCATGTCCTTTGGGGAAGGAAACTGCTGTCCTTACCCAGTCTGGCCTATGTGTGACTCCAGACCCAAAGCAATGTGTTTGATGTTGAGCAATTACAAACCGGTGAAGGCATCAGAATTGGTTCCTAACTTTAAAACAGATTTTTTTTGCAATAAAGGCCTGGAAGGTTAATCCAGTTTTTTGTCCACAGAGCTCTGATGACTGACTGAGATACTGAAAGCAGGACAGAAAACGAAAAGGGAATATGATTACCCATTTTTTATGATCATAAAGGGAGTGTTAAGTTGAACCATATTTTTCTGCTGTATCTTGGAATGTGGAGAAGGTGGTCACCAATTCATAATGAGGAACATGAAAAGGAGAACATTTGGTTTGCAAAATTAGAATTTGCAAGTGGAGCAAACTGTTGATGTAGTTTGTGGAACTGGAGAGTTTAAAGGAAATGAAGGTCCAATAAAAAATCCAATGAATGTTTTGTTCACTTGGTATCAGAAACCAAACTAAACCCCATCAAAAGATAAAAAGATGATAGCCTAGAGCTGAACTTCTCATATTTTAAAGGCAAGTGCCAGGTATTACATTCAGATGCAATTCAATTGGTTAAACTATCAGGCTTGGACTTAAACACTACAACTAAAATACTACAAAAGAAACAAGAAATTAGAATGACTTCACTGGAAAACATAACAGAAAAATAGATTATTTAACTACTAAACAGTAATTGTTCGAATATATAATGTGGAGGTGCCAGTGTTGGACTGGGGTGGACAAAGTCAGAAGTCACACGACACCAGGTTACAATCCAAGAGGTTTATTTGAAATCACAAGCTTTCAGAGCGCTACTCCCTTGTTGGGTGAACTTCACCTGATGAAGGAACAGTGCTCTGAAAGCTTGTGATTTCAAATAAACCTGTTGGACTATAACCTGGTGTTGTGTGATTTCTAACTTGTTCCAATATAGTAATATACCATAGACATTCCCTTGGCAAAGGCAAATTCTGTAAAATACATTGTCTCATATGCAATTCTCCAGTCCAGGAGGAAAAACATCAAGAGGAAACTCAGAGAGGGAGTAGCAGGGAGAGATATACTGCAGATTCCAAAGCCAGCTTCAAGACCACAGCAACTGTTGTGCTACTGAGACTTTATAAAAGCACCGTTGTGCTACTGAGACTTTTTAAAGCTCTGGTTAGGCCCCATTTGGAGTACTGTGTTCAGTTTTGGTCCCCACACCTCAGAAAGGACATACTGGCACTGGAGCGTGTCCAGCGGAGATTCACACGGATGATCCCTGGAATGGTAGGTGTAACATATGAGGAACGGCTGAAGATCCTGGGAATTGTATTCATTGGAGTTTAGAAGATTAAGGGGAGATCTAATAGAAACTTACACGATAATACATGGCTTGGAAAGGGTGGACGCTAGGAAATTATTTCCGTTAGGCGAGGAGACTAGGACCCATGGACACAGCCTTAGAATTAGAGGGGGTCATTTCAGAACAGAAATACGGAGACATTTCTTCAGCCAGAGAGTGGTGGGCCTGTGGAATTCATTGCCGCAGAGTGCAGTGGAGGCCGGGACGCTAAATGTCTTCAAGGCAGAGATTGATAAATTCTTGATGTCACAAGGAATTAAGGGCTACAGGGAGAATGCGGGTAAGTGGAGTTGAAATGCCCATCAGCCATGATTGAATGGCGGAGTGGACTCGATGGGCCGAATGGCCTTACTTCCACTTCTATGTCTTATGGTCTTAACTGCTACTGAAAAACTAAAATGAAACATCCTGGTTCAGTGGGAGCTTGGCCTCACCTGTTCAGGTTGCTTCTATTGTTCTGACTTTTGAGAAATAAAATCTCACAAGCTGTTTACTTTATGGGCTTTGAAACAGACTGCTTGGCATCTCTATCCCAACGTTGAAACTTTATTGCTGGAACAGCACAGCAGGTCAGGCAGCATCCAGGGAACAGGAGATTCGACGTTTCGGGCACAGGCCTTTCTTCAGGAATTTTTTCAGGGCCTGTGCCCGAAACATCGAATCTCCTGTTCCCTGGATGCTGCCTGACCTGCTGTGCTGTTCCAGCAATAAAGTTTCAACTTTGATCTCCAGCATCTGCAGACCTCACTTTCTCCATCTCTGTCCCAACCCCTCTTCATCCAAAAAAAGTACCACATCGGATGAAGAATATTGAATGGAAATGGGACATTAAAGTGTCAATAGGAATAGGAAATATCCTGACCAGATGAAATATCACCTATTCTCTCCTGCACATGCAAATTAACAAACAAACGGTAGACGATTCGTCCCCTTAATCTTGTTCCACCATTCAATAAAATCCTGGGTAATCCGATTACTCCACATTTCTGCCTATCCCGATAACAGATTTAAAAATTCTCAAGGACTCTGCTTCCACCACCTTTTATATACACAGAAGGATTTCACAAAACTATTCCTTAATGAACAAAGTCATAGAGATGTACTGCACAGAAACAGATCCTTCAGACCAACTTGTTCATGCTGACCAGATATCCCAACCTAATCTAGTCCCACTCACCAGCACCCAGCCCATATGCCTCCAAACCCTTCCTATTCATATACCCATCCAGATACCTTTTAAATGTTGCAATTGTACCAGCCTCCACCACTTCCTCAGGCAGCTCATTCCATACATGCACCACTCTCTGTGTGAAAACATTGACCCTTAGGTCTCTTTTATATCTTTCCTCTCTCACCCTAAACCTATGCTCTCTAGTTTTGGACTCCCCAACCCGAGGGAAAAGACATTTGTCTATTTATCCTAACCATGCCCCTCATGATTTTATAAACCTCTATAAGGTCACCCCTCAGCCTCCAACACTCCAGGGAAAACAACCCCAGCCTGATCAGCCTCTCCCTATAGCTCAAATCCTCCAACCCTGGCAACATCCTTGTAAATCTTTTCTGAACTCTTTCAAGTTTCACAAATCCTTCTGATAGGAAGGAGACCAGAATCGCACACAATATTCCAACAGCGGCCTAACCAATGTCCTGTACAGCCACAACTTGACCTCCCTGTACTCAATACTCTGACCACTAAAGGAAAGCATACCAATCGCCTTCTTCACTATCCTATCTACCTGCAACTCTACTTTCAAAGAGTTATGAACCTGGACTCCAAGGTCTCTTTGTTCAGAAATACTCCCTAGGACCTCACCATAAGTCCTGCTAAGATTTGCTTTCCCAAAATGCAGCACCTCACATTCATCTGAATTAAACTCCATCTGCCACTTCTCGGCCGATTGGTCCATCTGGTCAACATCCTGTTGTAATATTAGGTAACCTTCTTTACTGTCCACTACACCTCCAATGTTGGTGTCATCTGCAAACTTAATAACTGTACCTCTTATGTTCACATCCAAATCATTTATAAAAATGACAAAAAATAGAGGGCCCAGCACCGATCCTTGTGGCACTCCACTGGTCACAGACCTCCAGTCTGAAAACAACACTCCACCACCACCCTCTGTCTTCCATCTTTGAGCCAGTTCTGTATCCAAATGGCTAGTTCTCCCTGTATTCCATGAGATCTAACCTTGCTAACCAGTCTCCCATAGGAAACCTTGTCGAACGCCTTACTGAAGTCCATATAGATCACATCTACTGCTCTGCCCTCATCAATCCTCTTTGTTACTTCCTCAAAAAACTCAATCAAGTTTGTGAGACATGATTTCCCACGCACAAAGCCATGTTGACTATCCCTAATCAGTCTTTGCCTTTCCAAATACATGTACATCCTGTCCCTCAGGATTCCCTCCAACAACTTGCCCACCGCCAATGTCAGGCTCACTGGTCTATAGTTCCCTCACTTGTCCTTACCACCTATCTTAAACAGTGGCACCACGTTAGCCAACCTCCAGTCTTCTGGCACCTCATCTGTGGCTATCGATGATACAAATGTCGTCATTGGTGAAAAAGGCACATCTTCAATCCAGTGAAACAAAGGAAGGCCT
This sequence comes from Chiloscyllium plagiosum, assembly GCF_037043375.1. Taxonomy (NCBI): domain Eukaryota; kingdom Metazoa; phylum Chordata; class Chondrichthyes; order Orectolobiformes; family Hemiscylliidae; genus Chiloscyllium; species Chiloscyllium plagiosum. The sequence goes on from NW_028270168.1 coordinate 4,568,604, forward strand.
CGCCCTAATTTGTTTCTGACTGAGATCAGCAAGCACCAAACGACCAGGACTCTTTGAGAACATCAACAAAAAGACACCATTGAAAGGAAAAACCTGGTGATGTTTCCAATCTAAAGTTAGTGCTGGTTAAATATCATGCTAATTTGAACACATAAATCAACAAACAGTCCCTCTGAATATTCAAGTTTCTGACAAAAGAAGTGATTATATTTTGTTGTGATGGAGGTATTTTGGCAAACAGTAAACACAATTCGCACAGTGATTCTACACAATGCAGACCTAATTCCTATAGTTTTTCCTGGACGAAGAGCACATCTTAAGTGAAAATCTCTGGAATTTCTACCAAGAAGGGCTGCCAATGCTGGCTCATCAAACATGAGAGACAGGTTTTTAATCAGTAAGGGAATCGAGGGTTATGGAGAAAAGGTAGGAAGTGGAGCTAAGGATTATCAAATCAGCTGTGCTCTCATTACTTCTCAGAGAAGAATTGACAGGCTGAATGGCCTACTCCTACTCGTGTTTTATGGGCTGAAATCTGATTTGAGTGCTGTGCTAGCTTTAAACTGCAGGCATGTGTATAAACAGCAAACCTGAGTGTTAATATGTGTTGCTTCATGTGTTCTAATGTAAAGTTAATGTTAGTAGGTGATGTACAGCTATGGGTTAACTGTCAGTGAACAGCAACCTATTCCAGTTGCCAAGTGCCCCCCTGCTGCTCCTGTAATTCAGAACTGCTGGTGGCTGCATTTCAGGAGATCCATAGCAGGAGGTATAAACAGCTAATGCAAAGCAACCTGCTGTTGTCTGCCAATTGTGGAAGGGGGGGGTGGGGGAAGGAAATAATCATTGAAGACCTCCTGGTGTCTGAGCTAAAGCACACGGAATGGGCATGCCCTGCTGAATTCAGCCAGGATTATTTGGATCGATCAGTTTCAGTCTCCATGACGATGGAACTGGAAGTCAGCCTCTTCCCGAGTTGCCGTCACTGAGCAGTAGGCCATGTTAGGTCAGAATGTTGTTGGTTCAAGTCCCACTTGAGAGCAAAAATCAAAGTATTGCGTTGGACTGCCAGCTGGAGAAGTTAGAGGTGCTATTTATCAGATGAACAATAACCTGAAGCCTTGTCTACCCTGTCACGTGGCACTGTTTCCAAAGATGCAGGGGGCATTGCTCTGGTTTCCTGATCAATTATTACCCGACATATCAAACTGGTCAATATCACATTGCTTTTTGTGTGGAGTCTTGCTGTGTGCAAGATAATTATATTTTGTACATTGCAACAGATTGCTGCAAAACATGTTAGGATTTTGTAATGGAGTGAAAGGCTATACACAAATGCAAGTTCTTCTTTTCAAGTAACAAAGCACATATGCCATTCCAGCTGTTCTAGTTGAACTTGTCAATCGGTGCAGATGATACACAATTGACAAAAGTAATGGTTGGTCAGAGGATGCACAACTTCTATTGTTGCTCGAGTGTAAGTGAAGGTCTGATTGACAATGTCCTGGCAATCCCAGCTGAGACAGAGACAGAAGCAACTGAGATCCCAAACTCAATGCCACTGTCAGACTCAATTATATCCAGGAATATGCTGTTAACCAGCTGAGGACCATCCATATGCTGAATGACTGAATGATGAGAGTGTAAGAAGGTTTGATGTTCAATGAAGTAAATTGCTGAGTTTAATCTGTAACTGCAGCCTGGAGTTAGAGAATGCAGATCGCTTTTGTTTAAATTTTTCCCAATAATGTACTTTGTATAAAGTTTGTAAACAAAAACATTTCAACTTGAATATTCCAGGACTTGCAAGAAATCAACATACCCCAAAGACAACATGTTCCACAGGATTCAATTGCAACAGGTTTATTGTTTGCAGAACACATTCCATGTCAATATATAGCCTCGCTCAGATATTTCTAATTAGAAATTACAGTTTGTGAAAAGAGATTTTTAAAAATCCTTAAATACCACTTTTCCCTCTGGAATGCCTCAATACCTTTTCAATATTCTTGACTGACACCATATATTTGTTGGAAGGTGCATGGTGTGATGGGTAATTCAGTTCCAGCCCTCAGGGAGCTGTGGCTAACAGACCATGGACAGCTACTTTTCCTTACCCTGTCTGTAGCTGATGCCCCAACCTCCAGTGGCTCCCTCATCATAGTCCTGGCCTTTAGAAAGTGCCAGTTGCAACACTAGTTTGAAGATAACACCTTGCACTGGAAGTTGCAGGCGGACCAATTTCTTTTTATTCATTCACAGGATGAGAGCACCGCTGGTTAGGCCAGCATTTATCGCCCATCTCTAATTACCCAGAGGGCAGTTAAGAGTCAACCACATTGCTGCGGGTCTGGAGTCACATGTAGGCTGTACCAGGTAAGGATGGCAGTTTCCTTCCCTGAAGGGCATTAGTGAACCAGGTGAGTATTTTCAAAAAAATGACAATGGATTCAAGGCCATCACTAGATTCTTAATTCCAGATATTCAAATTCCACTATCTGCCATGGCAGGATTTGAACCCACATCTCCAGAACATTATCTGGGTCTTTAGATTAACAGTCCAGGGATAGTAATGCTAGGTCATTGCCTCCCCATAGCATCTTTCACCGAGTTGATGGTCCTGCAGGCGCAGTTGATGTTTGGCTCAGTGTGCGATCCCAGAGAACAGCCCGTGGAGCACAGAATCCTGCATCATGGAGCTGCTCAGAACTAACCTCAACAAAACCACTGCATCTCTCTCCAGATCTTCTTTGCAAAGGCACATTCCTTTGCAAGGAGGCGGACAAGAGTTCTCCCACCACAGTCACATTGAAGGCACTGTGCGGAGGGTGGAATTCCGGGTGTTCAGCAGGTTCTATCACCAGCCAAGCGACATCTTGGTGCATGTTGGAGAATTCTGGCAGCGAGGTGTTCTGCCCACTGAATGTGCTGCAAACTGTGATGTGCTCCTGTCCCTTCCAGAAGGTGCATACACAGAGCTCTCTGATAAAAGAGGAGGGTTGCTGATGTCATCGCTGTCTGATATTTTGAGGATCAGCTATTCTCTTTTAGCCAGCCTGTGAGGTGTGGAGCACACAAACAACAGAACCTCCCCCTTCTAGATATTTTTATTCATTTTCTGTTCTCGATCAGGGAGGTAACATTGCAGGGGAAGAGTCTGAACAAATGGCTAACTCTAAAGGAGCTGACAGAGCCCATGAGTCATAGTCATAGAGATGTACAGCATGGAAACAGACCCTTCGGTCCAAAGCATCCATGTCGACCAAATATCCCAACCCAATCTAGTCCCATTTGCCAGCACTTGGCCCATATCCCTCCAAACCTTTCCTATTCATATAACCATCCAGATGCCTTTTAAATGTTGCAATTGTACCAGCCTCCACCACATCCTGTGGCAGCTCATTCCATACACACACTACCCTCTGCATGAAAAAATTGCCTCTTAGGACCCTTTTAAGTCTTTCTCCTCTCACCCTTAATCTATGCCCTCTAGTTTTGGACTCCCCCACCCCAGGGAAAAGACCTTGTCTATTTACCCTATCCACGCCCCTCATGATTTTATAAACCTCCGACTCTCCAGGGAAAATAGCCCCAGCATATTCAACCTCTCCCTGTAGCTCAAACTATCCAACCCTGGCAACATCCTTGTAAATCTTTTCCGAACCGTTTCACATTTCACAACATCCTTCTGATTGGGTGGGGACCAGAACTGCAGGCAGTATACCTCGGAGAAGAGTAAAATTGCTGACAATAACACTTTCCCAGTGCTGTGAGCCCCTGATTGAGCAGGACCTGCTGGAGGTGACGGAGAGCCAGCTACTGGCCAATGGCAAGTGTGACTTCATGAGGAAGGACATCCCCTGACTCCCCTTCAGGCAGAAGGGGGAGAGAGATGAAATTAGGAATTGGGGAACAATCTTACTCCTAAACATGGACGACAAAATTCGTTCATGGGTTATTGCCGAGTGGGTCAGGACTGCTCTGGTGCAGTTGATTCACCCTGAGCAGACCTAAACTGCACCAGGCAGGTCAATTTCTGACAGCCTCACACCCCTCAGGGATACGATCACCCTAGTGAGGGACAGAGAGGTGGACACTACCTCATCAGCCTGGACCTGGAGAAGGTCTTTGACAGAATATCATTCACCGACCTGAGGGATATGTTCTCTCCTGAATGGGGTTTAGGAAAGGAGTCTGTAGTTGGATCCAATGGATAGACATAAACATCAGGAGTGGAGTTTCAGTCAATGGATGGGAGGCTCTGGATCAAATCTGGAGTCAGCACAGGGCTGCCCTCACCTTCCCTTGTCCTGTCCATGTGTTTTACAGAATCTTTTGGCAAGTCCATTACAAAGAACCTGGGCATAAGAGGATTGACAATCTCAGGTAGTGGAGGCCCTCAGGTTAAAGCATGGTCAAAGTCATTATTTTCTGCTTGGATTTGCTATTGATGAGTAGACTAATGAGCATCTGCAACCAGTTTGAACCAGCCTCGGGAGCCAAGGTAACCCAGAAAGAATTAAGCCCTGGACTGACTGACTGACTAACTCTTTGTCCCCCTTCAGGTCAGATAACCCAAAAGTGCTAGGGAGACAGTTAACGGGGAACAAAGCTTTGACAAAGGGTCAGTTAGACTCGAAACGTCAGCTCTTTTCTCTCCTTACAGATGCTGCCAGACCTGCTGAGATTTTCCAGCATTTTCTCTTTTGGTTTCAGTTAACAGGGAACGGTCAGTGTGCCATTAACTGGAAATAGGGATAGTACAATAAAAACTGAGCATGTGGGTAAGAGGAGAAAGTGAGGGCTGCAGATGCTGGAGATCAGAGCTGAAAATGTGTTGCTGGAAAAGCGCAGCAGGTCAGGCAGCATCCAAGGAGCAGGAGAATCGACGTTTCGGGCATAAGCCCTTCTTCAGGAATCAGGAATGTGAGTAAGAGCCTGGCCACCAGGTGAGAGGCACTGTCGCAGGGTTACTGTACATGGTGCAGAAGAGGCTGCTCTCTCCCACACCACGGCACTATCCCCAGCCAGCTTCCTGTTTATCTGGAAATTGAAAATGCCCCATGTTCACAGGGACATAACCTACACAGCTCTAGATAAAGAGACAGAACATGTAGCTGGCATCACCTTCATCCCATAAAGGTCAAGTACTTTTGAAGCTAGAAATTGGAAATGAAAACAAAGTTCTGGAGAAACTTGGCAGGTCTGACGGCATCTGTGGACCCTGAGTTCTGAAGAAGAGTCACACAGGACTCAAGGTTAACCCAGTTTCTCTCTTCACAGATGCTGCCGGACTTGCTGAGTTTTTCCAGCGTTCTCTGTCTATATCAGCCTCACACTGTAGGCCACGTGTTACATGGAGCTGGTGTATGCCCTCAGTACACAAACACCAAGTGTCACCACGTACTGTGGTCCCACCTGTCACCAGGGCTCTTGCAGCTAGCTCTGGCCACATTGCCATGGAACACTCTGAGTAGTCTGACCATAATATACCACCGGACCCCACCGCCCCCTGCCCTGCTCCACCCCTCCTCCAGAGAAGGTGATGCAGAAAACAAAAAAAAGTGTTTTGACTCTAAGTCCATCAGGAAGTGATCAGCAAGTAACGTCCTCAAGGCTCTGTGGGTAAATGAGAATCTCCAATGAGCAGACTGTCAAATGCATTCGGCAGAACGCCTCATTGCCAGAACTTACAAAACGCACCTCACCATATTTTTACCCGTATTAACAATTAGGTTAAAGCACCTCCTGAAAAGGTTGCCAAACCGCTTCGAACAGTCAATCTAATGGGTTGACAGGACTCCTCTGTTTAATTAACACTGTCTGTACATCAATGGCAGCACTACAGCAGAGGGAACACAGGGTTCCACATACCTCCTGCTGACAAAACGAGAAAGGGGAAATTGAAACAGTTGGGTTATCAGTTCCATAGCATCAGCATTAATACATCGAGCAAAAATATTGGTACCTGACATTTTGTACTGAATTGCTAAAAACCAAGCAGCTGGTCAGCAAGGATTCACACAGAATCATTTATAACATCCATACTGTGGGAAATGAGATGAGGAGGAAGGGGATTTGTTTTGACATAAGAAGAATGCAATTTCTCCAAATTGAAATTTAAGTGTACAAGAAATTTCAGGAACTGGAACAAAATTGTGTTGAACAAGTCAGTCATTATGTCTTGATTCAGTCACCTTCAGTGCTTTCACCCCAAGCGTTCCTCAATCCATTTGTACTGTCAACTCCTGTAACCTTCCTACCGCTCCTCACTATTCACAACTCCAATAACCCACCCCCCCCCCACTATTCACAACTCCAATAACCCACCCCCTCACTATTCACAACGCCAATAACCCACCACCTCACTATTCACAACTCCAATAACCCACCCCGTCACTATTCACAACTCCAATAACCCACCCCCTCACTATTCACAATTCCAATAGCCCACCCCCTCACGATTAACAACTCCAATAGCCCACTCCCTCACTATTCACAATTCCAATAATCCACTACCCCCACTATTCACAACTCCAATAACCTACCCTCTCGCTATTCACAACTCCAATAGCCCACCCCCTCACTATTCACAACTCCAATAACCCACTGCCCCCCACTATTCACAACTCCAATAACCCACCCCCTCACTATTCACAACTCCAATAACCCACCACCCCCCATTATTCTCAACTCCAATAACCCACCCCCTCACTATTAACAACTCCAATAACCCACTGCCCCCCACTAGTCACAACTCCAATAACCCACCCCCTCACTATTCACAACTCTAATAACCCACCCTCTCACTATTCACAACTCCAATAACCCATACCCGACTATTCACAACTCCAATACCCCACCCCCTCACTATTCTCAACTCCAACAACCCACCCCCTCACTATTCACGACTCCAATAACTCAATGCCCCCTGCTATTCAGAACTCCAATAACCCACCCCCTCACTATTCACAACACGAATAACCCACTACCCCCCACTATTCACAACTCCAATAACCCACCCCCTCACGATTCACAACTCTGATAACCCACCCCCTCGCTATTCACAACTCTGATAACCCCCCCTCACTATTCACAACTCCAATAAGCCACTCCCCCCCGTATTCACAACTCCACTACCCCAACCCCTCACTATTCACAACTCAAACAACCCACCCCCTCACTATTCACAACTCCAATAACCCACCCCCTCACTATTCACGACACCAATAACTCACTGCCCCCCGCTATTCACAACTCCAATACCCACCCCCTCACTATTCACGACTCCGATAACTCACTGCCCCCCACTATTCACAACTCCAATAACCCACCACCTTACTATTCACAACTCCAATAACCCAAGCCCCTCACTATTCACAACTCCAAAAACCCACTGCCCCCCATGATGCTCAACTCCAATAAACCACACATCTCACTATAAACAACTCCAATTACCCACCCCCTCACTATTCACAACTCCAATAACCCACTGCCCCCCACTATGCTCAACTCCAATAACCCACACATCTCACTATAAACAACTCCAATAACCCAGCCCCTAACTATTCACAACTCCAATAACCCACACCCTCGCTATTCACAACTCCAATAACCCACCCCCCTCAGTATTCACGACTCCAATAACCCACCCCCCTCACTATTCACAACTCCAATAACTCACTGCCCCCCACTATTCACAACTCCATTAACCCACCCCCTCACTATTCACAACTCCAATAGCCCACTGCCTCACTATTAACAACTCCAATAACCTATCCCCCTCACTATTCACAACTCCAATAACCCAACCCCTCACTATTCACAACTCCAATAACCTATCCCCCTCACTGTTCACAACTCCAATAACCCACCCCTTCACGATTCACAACTCCAATAAGCCACCCCCTCACTATTCACAACTTCAATAACAGACCCTCCTCACTATTCATGACTCCAATAACACACTGCACCCCACTATTCACAACACCATTAACCCACCCCCTCTCTATTCAGAACTCCGATAACCCACCCCCTCACTATTCAGAACTCCGATAACCCACCCCCTCACTATTCACAACTCTAATAACCCACTACCCTCCACTATTAACAACTCCAATAACCCATCCCCCTCACTATTCATGACTCCAATAACACACTGCACCCCACTATTCACAACACCATTAACCCACACCCTCACTATTCACAACTCTGATAACCCACCCCCTCACTATTCACAAGTCCAATAACCCACTACCCCCCACTATTCACAACTCCAAAACCCACCCCCTCACTATTCACAACTCTAATAACCCCACACCCTCACTATTCACAACTCCAATAACTCACTGCCCCCCGCTGTGCACAACTCCAATAACCCACCGTCTCAGTTTTGACAACTCCAATAACCCACACCTCTCACTATTCACAACTACAATAACCCACCCCCTCACTATTCACAACTCCAGTAACCCACCCCCTCACTATTCACAATTCCAATAACCAACTACTCCGCACTATTCATAACTCCATTACCCCACCCCCTCACTATTCACAACTCCAATAACCCACCCCATCAATATTCACGAAACCAATAACACACTGCCCCCCACTATTCACAACTCCAATAACCTGCCCCCTCACTATTCACAACTCCAATAACCCACCCCCCTCACTATTCACGAAACCAATAACACACTGTCCGCCACTATTCACAACTCCAATAACCTGCCCCCTCACTATTCACAACTCCAATAACCCACCCCCCTCACTAATCACGACTCCAATAACTCACTGCCCGCCACTGTTCACAACTCCAATAACCCAACCCCTCACTATTCACAACTCCAATAACCCACACCCCTCACTATTCACAATTCCAATAACTCACTATCCCCCACTATTCACAACTCCAATAACCCACCCCCTCACTATTCACTACTCCAATAACCCACCCCCTCATTATTCACAACTCCAATAACCCAACCCCCTCACTATTCACGACTCCAATAACTTACTGCCCCCCACTATTCACAACTCCAATAACCCAACCCCTCACTATTCACAACTCCAATAACCCACCCCCTCACTATTCACAACTCTATTAGCCCACCGCCTGACTATCAACAACTCCAATAACCCGCCCCCTCACAATTCACAACTCCAATAATCCACCCCCCTCACTCTTCACAATTCCAATAACTCACTACCCCCCACTATTCACAACTCCAATAACCCGCCCCCTCACTATTCACAACTCCAATAAGCCACCCCTTCATTATTCACAACTCCAATAACCCAACCCCCTCACTATTCACGACTCCAATAACTTACTGCCCCCCACTATTCACAACTCCAAAAACCCACTGTCCCCCACTATGCTCAACTCCAATAACCCACACATCTCACTATAAAGAACTCCAATAACCCACCCCCTCACTATTCACAACTCCAATAACCCACTACAGCCCACTATTCACAACTTCAATTACCCACCCCCTCACTATTCACAACTCCAATAACCCACACCCTCGCAATTCACAACTCCAATAACCCACCCCCTCAGTATTCACGACTCCATTAACCCACCCCCTCACTATTCACAACTCCAATAGCCCACCGCCTCACTATTAACAACTCCAATAACCTATCCCCCTCACTATTCACAACTCCAATAACCCAACCCCTCACTATTCACAACTCCAATAACCCATCCCCCTCACTATTCACAACTCCAATAACCCACCCCTTCACTATTCACAACTCCAATAACCCACCCCCTCACTATTCACAACTTCAATAACCGACCCTCCTCACTATTCATGACTCCAATAACACACTGCACCCCACTATTCACAACACCATTAACCCACTCCCTCACTATTCAGAACTCCAATAACCCACCCCCTCACTATTCAGAACTCCGATAACCCACCCCCTCACTATTCACAACTCTAATAACCCACTACCCTCCACTATTAACAACTCCAATAACCCATCCCCCTCACTATTCATGACTCGAATAACACACTGCACCCCACTATTCACAACACCATTAACCCACACCCTCACTATTCACAACTCTGATAACCCACCCCCTCACTATTCACAACTCCAATAACCCACTACCCCCCACTATTCACAACTCCAAAACCAACCCCCTCACTATTCACAACTCTAATAACCCCACCCCCTCACTATTCACAACTCCAATAACTCACTGGCCCCCGCTGTTCACAACTCCAATAACCCACCCTCTCACTCGTGACAACTCCAATAACCCACACCTCTCACTATTCACAACTACAATAACCCACCCCCTCACTATTCACAACTCCAGTAACCCACCCCCTCACTATTCACAATTCCAATAACCAACTACTCCGCACTATTCATAACTCCAATACCCCACCCCCTCACTATTCACAACTCCAACAACCCACCCCCTCACTATTCACAACTCCAATAACACACCCCATCACTATTCACGAAACCAATAACACACTGCCCCCCACTATTCACAACTCCAATAACCTGCCCCCTCACTATTCACAACTCCAATAACCCACCCCCTCACTATTCACGACTCCGATAACTCACTGCCCCCCACTATTCACAACTCCAATAACCCACCACCATACTATTCACAACTCCAATAACCCAAGCCCCTCACTATTCACGACTCCAAAAACCCACTGCCCCCCACTATGCTCAACTCCAATAACCCACACATCTCACTATAAACAACTCCAATAACCCACCCCCTCACTATTCACAACTCCAATAACCCACACCCTCGCTATTCACAACTCCAATAACCCACACCCCTCAGTATTCACGACTCCAATAACCCACCCCCCTCACTATTCACAACTCCAATAACTCACTGCCCCCCACTATTCACAACTCCATTAACCCACCCCCTCACTATTCACAACTCCAATAGCCCACCGCCTCACTATTAACAACCCAATAACCTATCCCCCTCACTATTCACAACTCCAATAACACATCCCCCTCACTATTCACAACTTCAATAACCGACCCTCCTCACTATTCATGACTCCAATAACACACTGCACCCCACTATTCACAACACCATTAACCCACCCCCTCACTATTCAGAACTCCGATAACCCACCCCCTCACTATTCAGAACTCCGATAACCCACCCCCTCACTATTCACAACTCTAATAACCCCACCCCCTCACTATTCACAACTCCAATAACTCACTACCCCCCGCTCTTCACAACTCCAACAACCCAACCCCTCACTATTCACAACTTCAATAACCCACACCATCACTATTCACGAAACCAATAACACACTGCCCCCCACTATTCACAACTCCAATAACCTGCCCCCTCACTATTCACAACTCTAATAACCCACCCCCCTCACTATTCACGAAACCAATAACACACTGCCCCCCACTATTCACAACTCCAATAACCTGCCCCCTCACTATTTACAACTCCAATAACCCACCCCTCTCACTAATCACGACTCCAATAACTCACTGCCCGCCACTATTCACAACTCCAATAACCTGCCCCCTCACTATTCACAACTCCAATAACCCACCCCTCTCACTAATCACGACTCCAATAACTCACTGCCCGCCACTATTCACAACTCCAATAACCCACCCCCTCACTATTCACAACTCCAATAACCCACCCCCTCATTATTCACAACTCCAATAACTCAACCCCCTCACTATTCACGACTCCAATAACTTACTGCCCCCCACTATTCACAACTCCAATAACCCAACCCCTCACTATTCACAACTCCAATAACCCACCCCCTCACTATTCACAACTCTATTAGCCCACCGCCTGACTATCAACAACTCCAATAACCCACCCCCTCACTATTCACAACTCCAGTAACCCACCCCCTCACTATTCACAATTCCAATAACCAACTACTCCGCACTATTCATAACTCCAATACCCCACCCCCTCACTATTCACAACTCCAACAACCCACCCCCTCACTATTCACAACTCCAATAACCCACACCATCACTATTCACGAAACCAATAATACACTGCCCCCCACTATTCACAACTCCAATAACCTGCCCCCTCACTATTCACAACTCCAATAACCCACCCCCCTCACTATTCACGAAACCAATAACACACTGCCCCCCCACTATTCACAACTCCAATAACCTGCCCCCTCACTATTCACAACTCCAATAACCCACCCCTCTCACTAATCACGACTCCAATAACTCACTGCCCGCCACTATTCACAACTCCAATAACCTGCCCCCTCACTATTCACAACTCCAATAACCCACCCCTCTCACTAATCACGACTCCAATAACTCACTGCCCGCCACTATTCACAACTCCAATAACCCACCCCCTCACTATTCACAACTCCAATAACCCACCCCCTCATTATTCACAACTCCAATAACCAAACCCCCCCACTATTCACAACTCCAATAACCCAACACCTCACTATTCACAACTCCAATAACCCACCCCCTCACTATTCACAACTCTATTAGCCCACCGCCTGACTATCAACAACTCCAATAACCCACCCCCTCACAATTCACAACTCCAATAATCCACCCCCCTCACTATTCACAATTCCAATAACTCACTACCCCCCACTATTCACAACTCCAATAACCCGCCCCCTCACTATTCACAACTCCAATAACCCACCACCTCATTATTCACAACTCCAATAACCCAACCCCCTCACTATTCACGACTCCAATAACTTACTGCCCCCCACTATTCACAACTCCAAAAACCCACTGCCCCCCACTATGCTCAACTCCAATAACCCACACATCTCACTATAAACAACTCCAATAACCCACCCCCTCACTCTTCACAACTCCAATAACCCACTACACCCCACTATTCACAACTTCAATTACCCACCCCCTCACTATTCACAACTCCAATAACCCACACCCTTGCTATTCACAACTCCAATAACCCACCCCCTCAGTATTCACGACTCCATTAACTCACCCCCTCACTATTCACAACTCCAATAGCCCACCGCCTCACTATTAACAACTCCAATAACCTATCCCCCTCACTATTCACAACTCCAATAACCCAACCCCTCACTATTCACAACTCCAATAATCCACCCCTTCACTATTCACAACTCCAATAACCCATCCCCTCACTATTCACAACTTCAATAACCGACCCTTCTCACTATTCATGACTCCAATAACACACTGCACCCCACTATTCACAACACCATTAACCCACTCCCTCACTATTCAGAACTCCGATAAACCACCCCCTCACTATTTAGAACTCCGATAACCCACCCCCTCACTATTCACAACTCTAATAACCCATTACCCTCCACTATTAACAACTCCAATAACCCATCCCCCTCACTATTCATGACTCCAATAACACACTGCACCCCACTATTCACAACACCATTAACCCACACCCTCACTATTCACAACTCTGATAACCCACCCCCTCACTATTCACAACTCCAATAACCCACCCCCTCACTATTCACAACTCTATTAGCCCACCGCCTGACTATCAATAACTCCAATAACCTGCCCCCTCACAATTCACAACTCCAATAACCCACCCCCTCACTATTCACAACTCCAATAACCCACCCCCTCATTATTCACAACTCCAATAACCCAAACCCCTCACTATTCACGACTCCAATAACTTACTGCCCCCCACTATTCACAACTCCAATAACCCAACCCCTCACTATTCACAACTCCAATAACCCATCCCCCTCACTATTCACAACTCCATTAGCCCACCGCCTGACTATCAACAACTCCAATAACCCACCCCCTCACAATTCACAACTCCTATAATCCACCCGCCTCACTATTCACAATTCCAATAACCCACTACCCCCCACTATTCACAACTCCAATAACCCACCCCCTCATTATTCACAACTCCAATAACCCACCCCCTCACTATTCACGACCCCAATAACTCACTGCCCCCCGCTATTCACAACTCCAATAACCCACCCCCTCACAATTCACAAGTCCAATAACCCACTAACCCCCACTATTCACAACTCCAATAACCCACCCCCTCACTATTCACACCTCCAATAACCCATCCCCTCACTAGTCACGACTCCGATAACTCATTGCCCCCCACTATTCACAACTCCAATAACCCACCACCTTACTGTTCACAACTCCAATAACCCACAGCCCCCCACTATGCTCAACTCCAATAACCCACACATCTCACTAGAAACAACTCCAAGAACCCACTGCCCCCCCACTATTCACAACTCCAATAACCCACCCCCTCACTATTCACGACTCCGATAACTCACTGCCCCCCACTATGCTCAACTCCAATAACCCACACATCTCACTAGAAACAACTCCAATAACCCACTGCCCCCCACTATTCACAACTCCAATAACCCACCCCCTCACTATTCAAAACTCCAATAACCCACCCCCTCGCTATTCACAACTCCAATAACCCACCCCCTCACAATTCACGATTCCAATAACTCACCCCCTCACTATTCACAACTCCAAAAAACCCCCCCTCACTATTCTCAACTCCAATAACTCACTGCCCCCCACTATTCACAACTCCAATAACCCATCCGCCTCACTATTCACAACTCCAATAACCCACCCCGTCACTATTCACAACTTCAATAACTGACCTCCCTCACTATTCATGACTCCAATAACACACTGCACCCCACTATTCACAACACCATTAACCCACCCCTTCACTAGTCACAACTCTGATAACCCACCCCCTCACTATTCACAACTCCAATAACCCACTACCCCCCACTATTCACAACTCCAAAACCCACCCCCTCACTATTCACAACTCCAATAACCCATCCCCTCACTATTCACAACTCCAATAACTCACTGCCCCCCGCTATTCACAACTCCAGTAACCCACCCCCTCACTATTCACAACTTCAATAACCCACACCTCTCACTATTCACAATTACAATAACCCACTCTCACTATTCACAACTCCAGTAACCCACCCCCTCACTATTCACAACTCCAATAACCCACTACCCCCCACTATTCACAACTCCAAAACCCACCCCCTCACTATTCACAACTCCAATAACCCATCCCCTCACTATTCACAACTCCAATAACTCACTGCCCCCCGCTATTCACAACTCCAGTAACCCACCCCCTCACTATTCACAACTTCAATAACCCACACCTCTCACTATTCACAATTACAATAACCCACTCTCACTATTCACAACTCCAGTAACCCACTCCCTCACTATTCACAACTCCAATAACCAACTACTCCCCAGTATTCATAACTCCAATACCCCACCCCCTCACTATTCACAACTGCAACAACCCACCCCCTCACTATTCACAACTCCAATAACCCACTCCCTCACAATTCACAACTCCAATAACCCATCCGCCTCACTATTCACAACTCCAATAACCCACCCCGTCACTATTCACAACTCCAATAACACACTGCACCCCACTATTCACAACACCATTAACCCACCCCTTCACTAGTCACAACTCTGATAACCCACCCCCTCACTATTCACAACTTCAATAACCGACCTCCCTCACTATTCATGACTCAAATAACACACTGCACCCCACTATTCACAACACCATTAAACCACACCCTCACTATTCACAACTCTGAAAACCCACCCCCTCACTATTCCCAACTCCAATAACCCACCCCCTCACTATTCCAACTCCAATAACCCATCCGCCTCACTATTAACAACTCCAATAACCCACCCCGTCACTATTCACAACTCCAATAACTCACTGCCCCCCGCTGTTCACAACTCCAATAACCCACCCCCTCACTATTCACAACTCCAATAACCCACCCCCTCACTATTCACAACTCCAATAACTCACTGCCCCCCCGCTGTTCACAACTCCAATAACTCACCCCCTCACTATTCACAATTCCAATAACCAACTACTCCCCACTATTCATAACTCCAATACCCCACCCCCTCACTATTCACAACTCCAACAACCCACCCCCTCATTATTCACAACTCCAATAACCCACCCCCTCACAATTCACAACTCCAATAACTCACTGCCCCCCACTATTCACAACTCCAATAACCCAACCCCTCACTATTCACAACTCCAATAACCCACCCCCTCACTATTCACAACTCCAATAACCCATCCCCTCATTATTCACAACTCCAATAACCCACCCCCTCACAATTCACAACTCCAATAACCCACTACTCCCCACTATTCACAACTCCAATAACCCGCCCCCTCACTATTCACAACTCCAATAACCCACCCCCTCATTATTCACAACTCCAATAACCCACCCCCTCACTATTCACAACTCCAATAACTCACTGCCCCCCGCTGTTCACAACTCCAATAACCCACCCCCTCACTATTCTCAACTCCAATAACCCACTACCCCCACTATTCACAACTCCAATAACCCACCCCGTCACTATTCACAACTCCAATAACCCACCCCCTCACTATTCACAACTCCAATAACTCACTGCCCCCCGCTGTTCACAACTCCAATAACTCACTGCCCCCCGCTGTTCACAACTCCAATAACCCACCCCCTCACTATTCACAACTCCAATAACCCACAACTCTCGCTATTCACAACTCCAATAACCATCCCCCTCACTATTCACAACTCCATTAACCCACCCCCTCACTATTCACAACTCCAATAACCCACCCCCTCACTATTCACAACTACAATAACCCACCACCCTCACTATTCACAACTCCACTAACCCACTGCCCCCCACTATTCTCAACTCCAATAACCCACCCCCTCACTATTAACAACTCCAATAACCCAATGCCCCCCGCTTTTCCGAACGCCAATCACCCACCCCCTCACTATTCACAACTCCAATAACCCATCCCCCTCACTATTCACAACTCCAATAACCCACCCCTTCACTATTCACAACTCCATTAACCCACCCTCTCACTATTCACAACTCCAATAGCCCACCGCCTCACTATTAACAACCCAATAACCTATCCCCCTCACTATTCACAACTCCAATAACCCAACCCCTCACTATTCACAACTCCAATAACCCATCCCCCTCACTATTCACAACTCCAATAACCCACCCCTTCACTATTCACAACTCCAATAACCCACCCCCTCACTATTCACAACTTCAATAACCGACCCTCCTCACTATTCATGACTCCAATAACACACTGCACCCCACTATTCACAACACCATTAACCCACCCCCTCACTATTCAGAACTCCGATAACCCACCCCCTCACTATTCAGAACTCCGATAACTCACCCCCTCACTATTCACAACTCTAATAACCCCACCCCCTCACTATTCACAACTCCAATAACTCACTACCCCCCGCTCTTCACAACTCCAACAACCCACCCCCTCACTATTCACAACTTCAATAACCCACACCATCACTATTCACGAAACCAATAACACACTGCCCCCCACTATTCACAACTCCAATAACCTGCCCCCTCACTATTCACAACTCCAATAACCCACCCCCCTCACTATTCACGAAACCAATAACACACTGCCCCCCACTATTCACAACTCCAATAACCTGCCCCCTCACTATTCACAACTCCAACAACCCACCCCTCTCACTAATCACGACTCCAATAACTCACTGCCCGCCACTATTCACAACTCCAATAACCTGCCCCCTCACTATTCACAACTCCAATAACCCACCCCTCTCACTAATCACGACTCCAATAACTCACTGCCCGCCACTATTCACAACTCCAATAACCCACCCCCTCACTATTCACAACTCCAATAACCCACCCCCTCATTATTCACAACTCCAATAACCCAACCCCCTCACTATTCACGACTCCAATAACTTACTGCCCCCCACTATTCACAACTCCAATAACCCAACCCCTCACTATTCACAACTCCAATAACCCACCCCCTCACTAGTCACAACTCTATTAGCCCACCGCCTGACTATCAACAACTCCAATAACCCACCCCCTCACTATTCACAACTCCAGTAACCCACCCCCTCACTATTCACAATTCCAATAACCAACTACTCCGCACTATTCATAACTCCAATACCCCACCCCCTCACTATTCACAACTCCAACAACCCACCCCCTCACTATTCACAACTCCAATAACCCACACCATCACTATTCACGAAACCAATAATACACTGCCCCCCACTATTCACAACTCCAATAACCTGCCCCCTCACTATTCACAACTCCAATAACCTGCCCCCTCACTATTCACGAAACCAATAACACACTGCCCCCCCACTATTCACAACTCCAATAACCTGCCCCCTCACTATTCACACCTCCAATAACCCACCCCTCTCACTAATCACGACTCCAATAACTCACTGCCCGCCACTATTCACAACTCCAATAACCTGCCCCCTCACTATTCACAACTCCAATAACCCACCCCTCTCACTAATCACGACTCCAATAACTCACTGCCCGCCACTATTCACAACTCCAATAACCCACCCCCTCACTATTCACAACTCCAATAACCCACCCCCTCATTATTCACAACTCCAATAACCAAACCCCCCCACTATTCACAACTCCAATAACCCAACACCTCACTATTCACAACTCCAATAACCCACCCCCTCACTATTCACAACTCTATTAGCCCACCGCCTGACTATCAACAACTCCAATAACCCACCCCCTCACAATTCACAACTCCAATAATCCACCCCCCTCACTATTCACAATTCCAATAACTCACTACCCCCCACTATTCACAACTCCAATAACCCGCCCCCTCACTATTCACAACTCCAATAACCCACCACCTCATTATTCACAACTCCAATAACCCAACCCCCTCACTATTCACGACTCCAATAACTTACTGCCCCCCACTATTCACAACTCCAAAAACCCACTGCCCCCCACTATGCTCAACTCCAATAACCCACACATCTCACTATAAACAACTCCAATAACCCACCCCCTCACTCTTCACAACTCCAATAACCCACTACACCCCACTATTCACAACTTCAATTACCCACCCCCTCACTATTCACAACTCCAATAACCCACACCCTTGCTATTCACAACTCCAATAACCCACCCCCTCAGTATTCACGACTCCATTAACTCACCCCCTCACTATTCACAACTCCAATACCCCACCGCCTCACTATTAACAACTCCAATAACCTATCCCCCTCACTATTCACAACTCCAATAACCCAACCCCTCACTATTCACAACTCCAATAATCCACCCCTTCACTATTCACAACTCCAATAACCCATCCCCTCACTATTCACAACTTCAATAACCGACCCTTCTCACTATTCATGACTCCAATAACACACTGCACCCCACTATTCACAACACCATTAACCCACTCCCTCACTATTCAGAACTCCAATAACCCACCCCCTCACTATTCAGAACTCCGATAACCCACCCCCTCACTATTCACAACTCTAATAACCCATTACCCTCCACTATTAACAACTCCAATAACCCATCCCCCTCACTATTCATGACTCCAATAACACACTGCACCCCACTATTCACAACACCATTAACCCACACCCTCACTATTCACAACTCTGATAACCCACCCCCTCACTATTCACAACTCCAATAACCCACCCCCTCACTATTCACAACCCTATTAGCCCACCGCCTGACTATCAACAACTCCAATAACCTGCCCCCTCACAATTCACAACTCCAATAACCCACCCCCTCACTATTCACAACTCCAATAACCCACCCCCTCATTATTCACAACTCCAATAACCCAAACCCCTCACTATTCACGACTCCAATAACGTACTGCCCCCCACTATTCACAACTCCAATAACCCAACCCCTCACTATTCACAACTCCAATAACCCATCCCCCTCACTATTCACAACTCCATTAGCCCACCGCCTGACTATCAACAACTCCAATAACCCACCCCCTCACAATTCACAACTCCTATAATCCACCCGCCTCACTATTCACAATTCCAATAACCCACTACCCCCCACTATTCACAACTCCAATAACACACCCCCTCATTATTCACAACTCCAATAACCCACCCCCTCACTATTCACGACCCCAATAACTCACTGCCCCCCGCTATTCACAACTCCAATAACCCACCCCCTCACAATTCACAAGTCCAATAACCCACTAACCCCCACTATTCACAACTCCAATAACCCACCCCCTCACTATTCACACCTCCAATAACCCATCCCCTCACTAGTCACGACTCCGATAACTCATTGCCCCCCACTATTCACAACTCCAATAACCCACCACCTTACTGTTCACAACTCCAATAACCCACAGCCCCCCACTATGCTCAACTCCAATAACCCACACATCTCACTATAAACAACTCCAAGAACCCACTGCCCCCCCACTATTCACAACTCCAATAACCCACCCCCTCACTATTCACGACTCCGATAACTCACTGCCCCCCACTATGCTCAACTCCAATAACCCACACATCTCACTAGAAACAACTCCAATAACCCACTGCCCCCCACTATTCACAACTCCAATAACCCACCCCCTCACTATTCAAAACTCCAATAACCCACCCCCTCGCTATTCACAACTCCAATAACCCACCTCCTCACAATTCACGATTCCAATAACTCACCCCCTCACTATTCACAACTCCAAAACCCCGCCCTCACTATTCTCAACTCCAATAACTCACTGCCCCCCACTATTCACAACTCCAATAACCCATCCGCCTCACTATTCACAACTCCAATAACCCACCCCGTCACTATTCACAACTTCAATAACTGACCTCCCTCACTATTCATGACTCCAATAACACACTGCACCCCACTATTCACAACACCATTAACCCACCCCTTCACTAGTCACAACTCTGATAACCCACCCCCTCACTATTCACAACTCCAATAACCCACTACCCCCCACTATTCACAACTCCAAAACCCACCCCCTCACTATTCACAACTCCAATAACCCATCCCCTCACTATTCACAACTCCAATAACTCACTGCCCCCCGCTATTCACAACTCCAGTAACCCACCCCCTCACTATTCACAACTTCAATAACCCACACCTCTCACTATTCACAACTACAATAACCCACTCTCACTATTCACAACTCCAGTAACCCACTCCCTCACTATTCACAACTCCAATAACCAACTACTCCCCAGTATTCATAACTCCAATACCCCACCCCCTCACTATTCACAACTGCAACAACCCACCCCCTCACTATTCACAACTCCAATAACCCACCCCCTCACAATTCACAACTCCAATAACCCATCCGCCTCACTATTCACAACTCCAATAACCCATCCGCCTCACTATTCACAACTCCAATAACACACTGCACCCCACTATTCACAACATCATTAACCCACCCCTTCACTAGTCACAACTCTGATAACCCACCCCCTCACTATTCACAACTCTGAAAACCCACCCCCTCACTATTCCCAACTCCAATAACCCACCCCCTCACTATTCCAACTCCAATAACCCATCCGCCTCACTATTAACAACTCCAATAACCCACCCCGTCACTATTCACAACTCCAATAACTCACTGCCCGCCACTATTCACAACTCCAATAACCCACCCCCTCACTATTCACAACTCCAATAACCCACCCCCTCATTATTCACAACTCCAATAACCCAACCCCCTCACTATTCACGACTCCAATAACTTACTGCCCCCCACTATTCACAACTCCAATAACCCAACCCCTCACTATTCACAACTCCAATAACCCACCCCCTCACTAGTCACAACTCTATTAGCCCACCGCCTGACTATCAACAACTCCAATAACCCACCCCCTCACTATTCACAACTCCAGTAACCCACCCCCTCACTATTCACAATTCCAATAACCAACTACTCCGCACTATTCATAACTCCAATACCCCACCCCCTCACTATTCACAACTCCAACAACCCACCCCCTCACTATTCACAACTCCAATAACCCACACCATCACTATTCACGAAACCAATAATACACTGCCCCCCACTATTCACAACTCCAATAACCTGCCCCCTCACTATTCACAACTCCAATAACCTGCCCCCTCACTATTCACGAAACCAATAACACACTGCCCCCCCACTATTCACAACTCCAATAACCTGCCCCCTCACTATTCACACCTCCAATAACCCACCCCTCTCACTAATCACGACTCCAATAACTCACTGCCCGCCACTATTCACAACTCCAATAACCTGCCCCCTCACTATTCACAACTCCAATAACCCACCCCTCTCACTAATCACGACTCCAATAACTCACTGCCCGCCACTATTCACAACTCCAATAACCCACCCCCTCACTATTCACAACTCCAATAACCCACCCCCTCATTATTCACAACTCCAATAACCAAACCCCCCCACTATTCACAACTCCAATAACCCAACACCTCACTATTCACAACTCCAATAACCCACCCCCTCACTATTCACAACTCTATTAGCCCACCGCCTGACTATCAACAACTCCAATAACCCACCCCCTCACAATTCACAACTCCAATAATCCACCCCCCTCACTATTCACAATTCCAATAACTCACTACCCCCCACTATTCACAACTCCAATAACCCGCCCCCTCACTATTCACAACTCCAATAACCCACCACCTCATTATTCACAACTCCAATAACCCAACCCCCTCACTATTCACGACTCCAATAACTTACTGCCCCCCACTATTCACAACTCCAAAAACCCACTGCCCCCCACTATGCTCAACTCCAATAACCCACACATCTCACTATAAACAACTCCAATAACCCACCCCCTCACTCTTCACAACTCCAATAACCCACTACACCCCACTATTCACAACTTCAATTACCCACCCCCTCACTATTCACAACTCCAATAACCCACACCCTTGCTATTCACAACTCCAATAACCCACCCCCTCAGTATTCACGACTCCATTAACTCACCCCCTCACTATTCACAACTCCAATACCCCACCGCCTCACTATTAACAACTCCAATAACCTATCCCCCTCACTATTCACAACTCCAATAACCCAACCCCTCACTATTCACAACTCCAATAATCCACCCCTTCACTATTCACAACTCCAATAACCCATCCCCTCACTATTCACAACTTCAATAACCGACCCTTCTCACTATTCATGACTCCAATAACACACTGCACCCCACTATTCACAACACCATTAACCCACTCCCTCACTATTCAGAACTCCAATAACCCACCCCCTCACTATTCAGAACTCCGATAACCCACCCCCTCACTATTCACAACTCTAATAACCCATTACCCTCCACTATTAACAACTCCAATAACCCATCCCCCTCACTATTCATGACTCCAATAACACACTGCACCCCACTATTCACAACACCATTAACCCACACCCTCACTATTCACAACTCTGATAACCCACCCCCTCACTATTCACAACTCCAATAACCCACCCCCTCACTATTCACAACCCTATTAGCCCACCGCCTGACTATCAACAACTCCAATAACCTGCCCCCTCACAATTCACAACTCCAATAACCCACCCCCTCACTATTCACAACTCCAATAACCCACCCCCTCATTATTCACAACTCCAATAACCCAAACCCCTCACTATTCACGACTCCAATAACGTACTGCCCCCCACTATTCACAACTCCAATAACCCAACCCCTCACTATTCACAACTCCAATAACCCATCCCCCTCACTATTCACAACTCCATTAGCCCACCGCCTGACTATCAACAACTCCAATAACCCACCCCCTCACAATTCACAACTCCTATAATCCACCCGCCTCACTATTCACAATTCCAATAACCCACTACCCCCCACTATTCACAACTCCAATAACACACCCCCTCATTATTCACAACTCCAATAACCCACCCCCTCACTATTCACGACCCCAATAACTCACTGCCCCCCGCTATTCACAACTCCAATAACCCACCCCCTCACAATTCACAAGTCCAATAACCCACTAACCCCCACTATTCACAACTCCAATAACCCACCCCCTCACTATTCACACCTCCAATAACCCATCCCCTCACTAGTCACGACTCCGATAACTCATTGCCCCCCACTATTCACAACTCCAATAACCCACCACCTTACTGTTCACAACTCCAATAACCCACAGCCCCCCACTATGCTCAACTCCAATAACCCACACATCTCACTATAAACAACTCCAAGAACCCACTGCCCCCCCACTATTCACAACTCCAATAACCCACCCCCTCACTATTCACGACTCCGATAACTCACTGCCCCCCACTATGCTCAACTCCAATAACCCACACATCTCACTAGAAACAACTCCAATAACCCACTGCCCCCCACTATTCACAACTCCAATAACCCACCCCCTCACTATTCAAAACTCCAATAACCCACCCCCTCGCTATTCACAACTCCAATAACCCACCTCCTCACAATTCACGATTCCAATAACTCACCCCCTCACTATTCACAACTCCAAAACCCCGCCCTCACTATTCTCAACTCCAATAACTCACTGCCCCCCACTATTCACAACTCCAATAACCCATCCGCCTCACTATTCACAACTCCAATAACCCACCCCGTCACTATTCACAACTTCAATAACTGACCTCCCTCACTATTCATGACTCCAATAACACACTGCACCCCACTATTCACAACACCATTAACCCACCCCTTCACTAGTCACAACTCTGATAACCCACCCCCTCACTATTCACAACTCCAATAACCCACTACCCCCCACTATTCACAACTCCAAAACCCACCCCCTCACTATTCACAACTCCAATAACCCATCCCCTCACTATTCACAACTCCAATAACTCACTGCCCCCCGCTATTCACAACTCCAGTAACCCACCCCCTCACTATTCACAACTTCAATAACCCACACCTCTCACTATTCACAACTACAATAACCCACTCTCACTATTCACAACTCCAGTAACCCACTCCCTCACTATTCACAACTCCAATAACCAACTACTCCCCAGTATTCATAACTCCAATACCCCACCCCCTCACTATTCACAACTGCAACAACCCACCCCCTCACTATTCACAACTCCAATAACCCACCCCCTCACAATTCACAACTCCAATAACCCATCCGCCTCACTATTCACAACTCCAATAACCCATCCGCCTCACTATTCACAACTCCAATAACACACTGCACCCCACTATTCACAACATCATTAACCCACCCCTTCACTAGTCACAACTCTGATAACCCACCCCCTCACTATTCACAACTCTGAAAACCCACCCCCTCACTATTCCCAACTCCAATAACCCACCCCCTCACTATTCCAACTCCAATAACCCATCCGCCTCACTATTAACAACTCCAATAACCCACCCCGTCACTATTCACAACTCCAATAACTCACTGCCCCCCGCTGTTCACAACTCCAATAACCCACCCCCTCACTCTTCACAACTCCAATAACCCACCCCCTCACTATTCACAACTCCAATAACTCACTGCCCCCCCGCTGTTCACAACTCCAATAACTCACCCCCTCACTATTCACAACTCCAATAACCCACCCCCTCACTATTCACAACTCCAATAACCTACCCCCTCACTATTCACAATTCCAATAACCAACTACTCCCCACTATTCATAACTCCAATACCCCACCCCCTCACTATTCATAACTCCAACAACCCACCCCCTCATTATTCACAACTCCAATAACCCACCCCCTCACAATTCACAACTCCAATAACTCACTGCCCCCCACTATTCACAACTCCAATAACCCAACCCCTCACTATTCACAACTCCAATAACCCACCCCCTCACTATTCACAACTCCAATAACCCATCCCCTCATTATTCAGAACTCCAATAACCCACCCCCTCACAATTCACAACTCCAATAACCCACTACTCCCCACTATTCACAACTCCAATAACCCGCCCCCTCACTATTCACAACTCCAATAACCCACCCCCTCATTATTCACAACTCCAATAACCCACCCCCTCACTATTCACAACTCCAATAACTCACTGCCCCCCGCTGTTCACAACTCCAATAACCCACCCCCTCACTATTCTCAACTCCAATAACCCACTACCCCCACTATTCACAACTCCAATAACCCACCCCGTCACTATTCACAACTCCAATAACCCACCCCCTCACTATTCACAACTCCAATAATCCACCCCCCTCACTATTCACAATTCCAATAACTCACTACCCCCCACTATTCACAACTCCAATAACCCGCCCCCTCACTATTCACAACTCCAATAACCCACCACCTCATTATTCACAACTCCAATAACCCAACCCCCTCACTATTCACGACTCCAATAACTTACTGCCCCCCACTATTCACAACTCCAAAAACCCACTGCCCCCCACTATGCTCAACTCCAATAACCCACACATCTCACTATAAACAACTCCAATAACCCACCCCCTCACTCTTCACAACTCCAATAACCCACTACACCCCACTATTCACAACTTCAATTACCCACCCCCTCACTATTCACAACTCCAATAACCCACACCCTTGCTATTCACAACTCCAATAACCCACCCCCTCAGTATTCACGACTCCATTAACTCACCCCCTCACTATTCACAACTCCAATACCCCACCGCCTCACTATTAACAACTCCAATAACCTATCCCCCTCACTATTCACAACTCCAATAACCCAACCCCTCACTATTCACAACTCCAATAATCCACCCCTTCACTATTCACAACTCCAATAACCCATCCCCTCACTATTCACAACTTCAATAACCGACCCTTCTCACTATTCATGACTCCAATAACACACTGCACCCCACTATTCACAACACCATTAACCCACTCCCTCACTATTCAGAACTCCGATAACCCACCCCCTCACTATTCAGAACTCCGATAACCCACCCCCTCACTATTCACAACTCTAATAACCCATTACCCTCCACTATTAACAACTCCAATAACCCATCCCCCTCACTATTCATGACTCCAATAACACACTGCACCCCACTATTCACAACACCATTAACCCACACCCTCACTATTCACAACTCTGATAACCCACCCCCTCACTATTCACAACTCCAATAACCCACCCCCTCACTATTCACAACTCTATTAGCCCACCGCCTGACTATCAACAACTCCAATAACCTGCCCCCTCACAATTCACAACTCCAATAACCCACCCCCTCACTATTCACAACTCCAATAACCCACCCCCTCATTATTCACAACTCCAATAACCCAAACCCCTCACTATTCACGACTCCAATAACGTACTGCCCCCCACTATTCACAACTCCAATAACCCAACCCCTCACTATTCACAACTCCAATAACCCATCCCCCTCACTATTCACAACTCCATTAGCCCACCGCCTGACTATCAACAACTCCAATAACCCACCCCCTCACAATTCACAACTCCTATAATCCACCCGCCTCACTATTCACAATTCCAATAACCCACTACCCCCCACTATTCACAACTCCAATAACACACCCCCTCATTATTCACAACTCCAATAACCCACCCCCTCACTATTCACGACCCCAATAACTCACTGCCCCCCGCTATTCACAACTCCAATAACCCACCCCCTCACAATTCACAAGTCCAATAACCCACTAACCCCCACTATTCACAACTCCAATAACCCACCCCCTCACTATTCACACCTCCAATAACCCATCCCCTCACTAGTCACGACTCCGATAACTCATTGCCCCCCACTATTCACAACTCCAATAACCCACCACCTTACTGTTCACAACTCCAATAACCCACAGCCCCCCACTATGCTCAACTCCAATAACCCACACATCTCACTATAAACAACTCCAAGAACCCACTGCCCCCCCACTATTCACAACTCCAATAACCCACCCCCTCACTATTCACGACTCCGATAACTCACTGCCCCCCACTATGCTCAACTCCAATAACCCACACATCTCACTAGAAACAACTCCAATAACCCACTGCCCCCCACTATTCACAACTCCAATAACCCACCCCCTCACTATTCAAAACTCCAATAACCCACCCCCTCGCTATTCACAACTCCAATAACCCACCTCCTCACAATTCACGATTCCAATAACTCACCCCCTCACTATTCACAACTCCAAAACCCCGCCCTCACTATTCTCAACTCCAAGAACTCACTGCCCCCCACTATTCACAACTCCAATAACCCATCCGCCTCACTATTCACAACTCCAATAACCCACCCCGTCACTATTCACAACTTCAATAACTGACCTCCCTCACTATTCATGACTCCAATAACACACTGCACCCCACTATTCACAACACCATTAACCCACCCCTTCACTAGTCACAACTCTGATAACCCACCCCCTCACTATTCACAACTCCAATAACCCACTACCCCCCACTATTCACAACTCCAAAACCCACCCCCTCACTATTCACAACTCCAATAACCCATCCCCTCACTATTCACAACTCCAATAACTCACTGCCCCCCGCTATTCACAACTCCAGTAACCCACCCCCTCACTATTCACAACTTCAATAACCCACACCTCTCACTATTCACAACTACAATAACCCACTCTCACTATTCACAACTCCAGTAACCCACTCCCTCACTATTCACAACTCCAATAACCAACTACTCCCCAGTATTCATAACTCCAATACCCCACCCCCTCACTATTCACAACTGCAACAACCCACCCCCTCACTATTCACAACTCCAATAACCCACCCCCTCACAATTCACAACTCCAATAACCCATCCGCCTCACTATTCACAACTCCAATAACCCATCCGCCTCACTATTCACAACTCCAATAACACACTGCACCCCACTATTCACAACATCATTAACCCACCCCTTCACTAGTCACAACTCTGATAACCCACCCCCTCACTATTCACAACTTCAATAACCGACCTCCCTCACTATTCATGACTCAAATAACACACTGCACCCCACTATTCACAACACCATTAAACCACACCCTCACTATTCACAACTCTGAAAACCCACCCCCTCACTATTCCCAACTCCAATAACCCACCCCCTCACTATTCCAACTCCAATAACCCATCCGCCTCACTATTAACAACTCCAATAACCCACCCCGTCACTATTCACAACTCCAATAACTCACTGCCCCCCGCTGTTCACAACTCCAATAACCCACCCCCTCACTCTTCACAACTCCAATAACCCACCCCCTCACTATTCACAACTCCAATAACTCACTGCCCCCCCGCTGTTCACAACTCCAATAACTCACCCCCTCACTATTCACAACTCCAATAACCCACCCCCTCACTATTCACAACTCCAATAACCTACCCCCTCACTATTCACAATTCCAATAACCAACTACTCCCCACTATTCATAACTCCAATACCCCACCCCCTCACTATTCATAACTCCAACAACCCACCCCCTCATTATTCACAACTCCAATAACCCACCCCCTCACAATTCACAACTCCAATAACTCACTGCCCCCCACTATTCACAACTCCAATAACCCAACCCCTCACTATTCACAACTCCAATAACCCACCCCCTCACTATTCACAACTCCAATAACCCATCCCCTCATTATTCAGAACTCCAATAACCCACCCCCTCACAATTCACAACTCCAATAACCCACTACTCCCCACTATTCACAACTCCAATAACCCGCCCCCTCACTATTCACAACTCCAATAACCCACCCCCTCATTATTCACAACTCCAATAACCCACCCCCTCACTATTCACAACTCCAATAACCCACTGCCCCCCACTATTCTCAACTCCAATAACCCACACATCTCACTATTAACAACTCCAATAACCCACTGCCCCCCAATATTCACAACTCCATTAACCCACCCACTCACTTTTCACAACTCCAATAACCCACCCCCCCACTAGTCACAATTCCAATAACCCACTACCCTCCACTATTCACAACTCCAATAACCCACCCCCACACTATTCACAACTCCAATAACCCACCCCCTCACTATTCACAACTCCAATAACTCACTGCCCCCCGCTGTTCACAACTCCAATAACTCACCCCCTCACTATTCACAACTCCAATAACCCACCCCCTCACTATTCACAACTCCAATAACCTACCCCCTCACTATTCACAATTCCAATAACCAACTACTCCCCACTATTCATAACTCCAATACCCCACCCCCTCACTATTCACAACTCCAACAACCCACCCCCTCATTATTCACAACTCCAATAACCCACCCCCTCACAATTCACAACTCCAATAACTCACTGCCCCCCACTATTCACAACTCCAATAACCCAACCCCTCACTATTCACAACTCCAATAACCCACCCCCTCACTATTCACAACTCCAATAACCCATCCCCTCATTATTCAGAACTCCAATAACCCACCCCCTCACAATTCACAACTCCAATAACCCACTACTCCCCACTATTCACAACTCCAATAACCCGCCCCCTCACTATTCACAACTCCAATAACCCACCCCCTCATTATTCACAACTCCAATAACCCACCCCCTCACTATTCACAACTCCAATAACTCACTGCCCCCCGCTGTTCACAACTCCAATAACCCACCCCCTCACTATTCTCAACTCCAATAACCCACTACCCCCACTATTCACAACTCCAATAACCCACCCCGTCACTATTCACAACTCCAATAACCCACCCCCTCACTATTCACAACTCCAATAACTCACTGCCCCCCGCTGTTCACAACTCCAATAACTCACTGCCCCCCGCTGTTCACAACTCCAATAACCCACCCCCTCACTATTCACAACTCCAATAACCCACAACTCTCGCTATTCACAACTCCAATAACCATCCCCCTCACTATTCACAACTCCATTAACCCACCCCCTCACTATTCACAACTCCAATAACCCACCCCCTCACTATTCACAACTACAATAACCCACCACCCTCACTATTCACAACTCCACTAACCCACTGCCCCCCACTATTCTCAACTCCAATAACCCACCCCCTCACTATTAACAACTCCAATAACCCAATGCCCCCCGCTTTTCCGAACGCCAATCACCCACCCCCTCACTATTCACAACTTCAATAACCCATCCCATTACTATTCAGAACTCGATTAACCCACCCCCCTCACTATTCACAACTCCAATAACCCACTGCCCCCCACTATTCTGAACTCCAATAACCCACACATCTCACTATTAACAACTCCAATAACCCACTGCCCCCCAATATTCACAACTCCATTAACCCACCCACTCACTTTTCACAACTCCAATAACCCACCCCCCCCACTAGTCACAATTCCAATAACCCACTACCCTCCACTATTCACAACTCCAATAACCCACCCCCACACTATTCACAACTCCAATAACCCACCCCCTCACTATTCACAACTCCAATAACTCACTGCCCCCCGCTGTTCACAACTCCAATAACTCACCCCCTCACTATTCACAACTCCAATAACCCACCCCCTCACTATTCACAACTCCAATAACCTACCCCCTCACTATTCACAATTCCAATAACCAACTACTCCCCACTATTCATAACTCCAATACCCCACCCCCTCACTATTCACAACTCCAACAACCCACCCCCTCATTATTCACAACTCCAATAACCCACCCCCTCACAATTCACAACTCCAATAACCCACTGCCCCCCACTATTCTCAACTCCAATAACCCACCCCCTCACTATTAACAACTCCAATAACCCAATGCCCCCCGCTTTTCCGAACGCCAATCACCCACCCCCTCACTATTCACAACTTCAATAACCCATCCCATTACTATTCAGAACTCGATTAACCCACCCCCCTCACTATTCACAACTCCAATAACCCACTGCCCCCCACTATTCTCAACTCCAATAACCCACACATCTCACTATTAACAACTCCAATAACCCACTGCCCCCCAATATTCACAACTCCATTAACCCACCCACTCACTTTTC
Organism: Chiloscyllium plagiosum; assembly: GCF_037043375.1. Classification (NCBI taxonomy): domain Eukaryota; kingdom Metazoa; phylum Chordata; class Chondrichthyes; order Orectolobiformes; family Hemiscylliidae; genus Chiloscyllium; species Chiloscyllium plagiosum. Next base: position 4,600,698 of record NW_028270168.1, read on the forward strand.
ACAACTCCAATAACCCACCCCCCCACTAGTCACAATTCCAATAACCCACTACCCTCCACTATTCACAACTCCAATAACCCACCCCCACACTATTCACAACTCCAATAACCCACCCCCTCACTATTCACAACTCCAATAACTCACTGCCCCCCGCTGTTCACAACTCCAATAACTCACCCCCTCACTATTCACAACTCCAATAACCCACCCCCTCACTATTCACAACTCCAATAACCTACCCCCTCACTATTCACAATTCCAATAACCAACTACTCCCCACTATTCATAACTCCAATACCCCACCCCCTCACTATTCACAACTCCAACAACCCACCCCCTCATTATTCACAACTCCAATAACCCACCCCCTCACAATTCACAACTCCAATAACTCACTGCCCCCCACTATTCACAACTCCAATAACCCAACCCCTCACTATTCACAACTCCAATAACCCACCCCCTCACTATTCACAACTCCAATAACCCATCCCCTCATTATTCAGAACTCCAATAACCCACCCCCTCACAATTCACAACTCCAATAACCCACTACTCCCCACTATTCACAACTCCAATAACCCGCCCCCTCACTATTCACAACTCCAATAACCCACCCCCTCATTATTCACAACTCCAATAACCCACCCCCTCACTATTCACAACTCCAATAACTCACTGCCCCCCGCTGTTCACAACTCCAATAACCCACCCCCTCACTATTCTCAACTCCAATAACCCACTACCCCCACTATTCACAACTCCAATAACCCACCCCGTCACTATTCACAACTCCAATAACCCACTCCCTCACTATTCACAACTCCAATAACTCACTGCCCCCCGCTGTTCACAACTCCAATAACTCACTGCCCCCCGCTGTTCACAACTCCAATAACCCACCCCCTCACTATTCACAACTCCAATAACCCACAACTCTCGCTATTCACAACTCCAATAACCATCCCCCTCACTATTCACAACTCCATTAACCCACCCCCTCACTATTCAGAACTCCAATAACCCACCCCCTCACTATTCACAACTACAATAACCCACCACCCTCACTATTCACAACTCCACTAACCCACTGCCCCCCACTATTCTCAACTCCAATAACCCACACCCCTCACTATTAACAACTCCAATAACCCAATGCCCCCCGCTTTTCCGAACGCCAATCACCCACCCCCTCACTATTCACAACTTCAATAACCCATCCCATTACTATTCAGAACTCGATTGACCCACCCCCTCACTATTCACAACTCCAATAACCCACTGCCCCCCACTATTCTCAACTCCTATAACCCACACATCTCACTATTAACAACTCCAATAACCCACTGCCCCCCAATATTCACAACTCCATTAACCCACCCACTCACTTTTCACAACTCCAATAACCCACCCCCCACTATTCACAATTCCAATAACCCACTACCCTCCACTATTCACAACTCCAATAACCCACCCCCACACTATTCACAACTCCAATAACCCACCCCCTCACTATTCACGACTCCAATAACTCACTGCCCCCCACTATTCACAACTCCAATAACCCAACCCCTCACTATTCACAACTCCAATAACCCACCCCCTCACTATTCACAACTCCAATAACACACCTCCCTCATTTTACACAACTCCAATAACTCACTGCCGCCCGCTGTTCACAACTCCAATAACCCACCCCCTCACTATTCACAACTCCATTATCCCACACCTCTCACTATTCACAACTCCAATAACCCACCCCCTCACTATTCACAACTCCAATAACCCACCCCCTCACTATTCACAACTCCAATAACCCACCCTCTCACTATTTATGACTCCAATAACCCACCCCCCTCACTATTCAGGACTCCAATAACTCACCCCCTCACTATTCACAACTCCAATAACCCACCCCCTCACTATTCAAGACTCCAATAACCCACCCCCCTCTCTATTCAGGACTCCAATCACCCACCCCCCTCACTATTCACAACTCCAATAACCCTTTACTTCTTACTAATAACTTTCTCAGTTTTCCACTTGTTGACTTTGGTCTAATATTCAAACCAAATTTGCTCTCGACCAGTTTTCTTTTATTCACTCATGCGATGCGAACACTGCTAGCTGGGCCAGTATTTATTGCCCAACGCTTGTTGTTCTCAAGAAGGTGGTGGTGAGCTGCCTTCTCGAATCGCTGCTGTCCATGTGCTGTGGGTAATTTTATCAGTTCATTTCATAATCCTGTCAAACATCAATTGAATCAATTTAAAATATCTCTTACCAGTTAGAATTAAGTGTAACAACGTAAACATCCCTCCTGACTGGGGATGCCAACTTTGACCAAATTTATTTCCAGTGACTTCATCACATAGGACTTGCCTCCACGCACCAGCCATTAGTCAGCAACAGAGCCAATCTTGTGACTCATTGTGCTTTCCAATTGGCTGACAAAGCACAGCGCCTGATCACCCAACTGGACAATGCACAACTCTGCTTTAAACAACCCATTTTCCCATCATTTCTCTGTAACGGACATAAAAATATTTAATGTCCAAAGAAAATGGAAAATCCAGTCTTGTAGAATGTCCATGCAATTTCTCTCCAGGGTTTACCTCCAGCAGAGTCCTGGAGGTGAGTCTTCACTTCCTGGAGACTGCAATCCCAGGAAACTTGGCAACCCCGCCCCTCATCATGTCACATCTTCAGTTTCATAGAATCCCTACAGTGTGGAAACAGGCCCTTCAGCTCAACAAATCCACACTGTCTCTCTGAAGAGTAACCCACCCAGGCCCATTTCCCCCTCCTATATTAACCCATGCCTAATGCACCTAACTTACACATCTCTGAAAACTGTGGCCCTGCACATCTTTGTGATTGTGGGAAGAAACCCACGCAGACATGGGTGCAAACTCCACACAGACAGTCGCTTGAGGCTGGACTCCAACCCGTGTCCCCGGCGCTATAAGACAACAGTGCTAACCACTGAGTCAAACCACATTCTGCAAACTCTCAATCGTATAAATCTCCAATTCTCACATCCTGTCCTATGTTAGTCCCCATCCAGTCCCTTCCTTTATCCTTGACAAGTTATGTTAGCTCTTTATCCTCTAATGATCTGAATTTAATATCTTTGTCTTAATGTTCAAACCAGCTACTAGATTCCACCCACCTCTCTACCATCTTCACTTCCTCTCCTGCATCCTGTGTTTCTCTACCTCTGAACTCCTTGCAGCCCCTCATTCTATCTGCTCTGCTCCTTTGTAACTCATGTTGTGAATTCAACAAATGGCTTCTATCCAGTTCTGAAGAAATATCATCTCAGCCATAAAACATTAAATCGCTTTTCTCTCCACAGAGGCTGATAAACCTGTTGAGTTTTTCCAACACTTTCTGTGTTTGTTTCCAATGGCTTCAGCCTCTTTTTATGACCTTGATGGGTAGAATTATCCCCTTATCCCACAGATCCCAACATAAATGTAATTGTTTTACGCAGACAAGCAATTGGATACGTCCTCTAAATTTAACTTAAAATGAAGAAAAATTAACCAGGTTTCTTTAATAAGAATAAAATTCTAGAAGAAAACTTACTCCATGAAGATGCAAAATTAGTTAACACACTCAGTTTGTAAAATGAAAATTGAAACGTTTATCCCTCTAGATATACCACCGATATACATGCACACAATGCACCAGGTAGGGGGAAAAATTGCAGATATCTTTCTGCAGAGGTTCCAAACACGAGAGAAATTGGCCAATAGATGTGAGTTATTGAAAACAAAAAAAAGATCAGGGACGAGATGCTAAGGTGGCTGTTGACATTCCACCATAAAGTTTGATATTTCTGAACATACAGTTATCTCCAAGGACTTCCGTAAATGCAGACATTTGGGAATTATCAACAGATTCTTTCAGAGGATTCTCATGCAAGAATGTCTGGACCAGGGTCTAGGTACCACATTGAACCCACAACAAGGTTCCTCTCCAGAAAAGGGAGAGCTGAGCTGGGAAGCTTCTTTCTTTCAGCCAGCTTCTCCACAACTGCTCCAAATAATATCAAACAGAAACTGGAACCTGACCTTTGGAAACCCAGGCAGCTGGTCTCCAGTAAGCAAGCAGTTAACTTAAGACATGTGACTATCACTTTTTAGAAAAAACTACTACTGTCCTGTTTTGTGATCTCTTCACAATCCATGTATCCACAATCTTTCAAACTCAAGTTCATATCAATTTAATATTCATTAACTCTTCAAAATGGTTGCAAAAGACCTGCCTGTATTTGTTTCAAAGTCAAATTTAAAGAAGTATTTAAGATCCAATGAGGATTCTGTCAACAGATAGGTAATAGACCGCGGTCAAATAAAGAGACACATGAACTCTGCAGCAGATCGGAATTACAATTTGCCAAAACATCGCTGCTTGTAGCCATTTTAATGAAATAGTCAGGTGCACAATGATTGAATGGTTACCTAAACCTAATTTAAAGTAAAGGTTGGAGTGAGAATGTCAATTGTTTAATACAGAAGACTTGGCATCTGAATAATTAGCAGGGAGAGGTACCAGCCTTTGGATTTTGACATATATTACAGCATTTGTGTCTTGCTCACACTTTGCCCTCAGCTATTTCCTTTTAGATGTGTTTCAAAAGCAAAGCCTCATTTTTACACAGAGAACCTTGTTAGCCTATAAACATACCTCCATGTTTATACCTCCATATCTGTGATTGAAGTGAGCAATTGCTAAAGGTTGACCATGAGCTCAGCAATAAACTGTTTTATTGGTGACAGTCGAACACTAGATTGCAAACCAGGATCAATTCTTACCTGACATAAAATCATATTATTTGGAGTTCCATGACTTTAATGTGATTTTGCTATCATTAGGTTGTCACTTTTGAAGTATACACACCCAAGGAATTAGACTGCTTTTTCAATAACATGCTTGCAATTCTCTTTTTAAATCTATCACGCACCAACCTCAGTGTTGGCCCTTATATCCCTTTTAAATCTTTTTCCTCTCACCCTAAACCAATGAGCTGTCAGAGGAAGTGGTGGAGGCTGGCACAATTACAACATTTATTTGGTATCTGGATGGGTACATGGATAGGAAGGGGTTAGAGGAATACGGGCCAAATGCTGGCAAATGGGGACTGGATTAATTTAGGATATCTGGTCGGCTTGGGCGAGTTGGACCAAAGGGTCTGTTTCTATGATTTTTATGATATTATATCACTCCAAGACCGATAGTTCTGGCTGTATATGAATATTTGTAGGTTTGTTTTGAAGTGACAGGTTAGAAACAGACAACTTTTGAACAATTATATATTGCTGCTGTGTTTGTCCCTGTGATTGTGTAGTTCTTTTCATGTTGTGAAGAGACAAACATGTCCACTGCTCTTTACTGAATACAACTGTATGAAAGCACTTCCAGAACTTAACAAGCCCATCGTGCAATCAGAGTTATTTTGTTGTGATGGAGATTTTGTGGAAATTGCTGGCAACCACAAGTCTTAATTTTCTCTCCAGCCAACTCCCAACTTTCAAGAAATGGGTGAACAGAAATGGCTTTTCCTTCTGATTGGTGCGGAAACAATTTGAACATATAGCAAGCCCTCTGAAATTCTGCTCACCTGCTCATCAACTTCCTTGATGCTGGTCTAAGATTTCCATCATTAACTGAAATGGCTGGCTAGACTGACAGAGAATGCCTAAGAGTGAGGCAGCTAGGAGCTGGTCATCTTTGAGACAAGTGATGTTGACGGGGAAAATGAAGGGATCTATTGCAGAAGTGGGTACCCTTTGTGTCAGTGTCCCGGATTGTCTTTGCGTTATCCTGTACAAGTTGCACTCGTTAAAAACAAAAGTAGAAATGTAATTTGAGGCCGCAACCAAGACTAGACAAAAGCACGTGCTGCTTTACTCAGTCTACCCTCAAACAGCAAATTTGGCAATTTGCACTTTGAAAGCACCTACTACTTGAAGATAAATCCGCCATTTCAGCTTCCTCTCATTAGCTCAAAGTCATGAAGGGGCTGGACAAAGTGAATAGGGAGAAGCCGCCCCTGCTCATTAAAGGAATTAGGATGAGAGGGGGTAGGTTTTTAAGTGAGGTACAAGTAAAGCAAGGATGGTGTAAGATAACCCTTTTTCACTGAGCAAGTAGTCTTTGATGAATTCTCTGCCTCCCTCAGACATGGACTCAGTGACTCACTTTCTCACTGCCAGACCACTGTGACCTTTTCAGCTCCCCTGCCCACCTATAACCCTTCCCCCTACTCCCCTTACCCCCATCGCCATTCCTGAAGAAGGGTTATACCTGAAATGTCGACTTCCCCATCTCCTGAAACTGACTGGCTTGTTGTGTTGTTCCAGCTTCCTGCTTGTCTACATCGCATTCCCAACTGTCAGTCAATTAGTCAAAGATTAAGACTGACCAATCAGATCATTCTGAATCTGGGAAGTGAAAAAATCTATGTAATGGTGAAGATGAGGTTGTTTGCAGGGGTTTGGGGAATCCTATGTAAGATTTATCTTGCAAGAAACATTAAAACAAATCTGCTGCTTCATTATTACAGCTGGTGTATGTGTGTGTATGTGTGTCTGTTTGTCTGTCTGTGTGTATGCACCTGCAGACTGCTCTGTGATAATTGAACTCTGCCTGATCTGTAGCTCTCATGTAGACTATTGTGAAAGTGTGCAGTTTTCCAGCTAAAGACTTGTGGGCTAGCACAATCATGACTGAAAACTTTGGAATTAATTGAGTAAAATTTCTATTCTTCTGAATCCAGATTTTTTTTCCCTTAGAAAAGATGGGAGGGAGGAACTTACTGATCTTAATTCTAACTAGTTCAAAAGCTTTACACTGAAGTCAAACTTCTTCAATACTAGAATACCCGAAGATTCTTTTTGTAGGATGAATACTGAAGAATCATAGAATGATTTCAGCACAGAAGGCCACAATTCAACCCTCTATGACTTACTGGTCCCACTATACCCCAACTACAATTTTGTTGTTTTTTTTGTGCTTATCCAATTCCCTTTGAAAACCACAACAAAACATGCCTTCATCACACTCTCTCAAGCCGTAGATTTTCAGATTGTAAAACATTTGTTCCTCATTTTGCCTTTGATTCTTCCATAACCACCTTTAATTATTGGTCTCTTGTCCTGCACCATTCAAAGGGGAATGGATTCTCTCCATCTGCACTGTCTGGACCCCTCATGATTTTGAGTGTTTCCTTCAAATCTCCAACAGAACAGTCTTCCCTTCTCCAATCTATAAATAAAACTCAAGTCCTTCTTCATAAGAACCTGCTTTAATAGAGTTAGTAAAGTAAAAATCAGAGAGCTCCATACCGGTTGAATGCAATGAGAAAGACATTGTTTGTCCTTACTGTCATGGTTATTAAAATCATTGTCCCCTTGTCACAGAATCACAGACTCATTAAGAAGCAGAAGAAACCCCCTCATGCCTAGACCAGTTCCAGCCTGACTCTGTTACTTTGTATCAATCTCCTGTTTTTTCCCCGTACCCTGATATATCATTTCTAGCCGAATAATTATCCAATACCCATTTGATTATCTCAATTGAACCTGCCTCCACAATATTTCCAGGCAGTATATTCCATACCGTAGCTACACCATAGAAACCATAGAAATAATACAGCCCAGAAAGGAGCCATTCGTCCATCTTGTCCATGCTGACCCAAAGACACACAGATGCCTTTTCTAATCCCATCTGCCAGCTCATAGCCCTGCAGCTTACAGCATTGAAGGTGCATCTCCAGGTACTTTTTATAAGAGTTTTTAGGATCTCTGCTTCACCAACACGGACAACGAATTCCAGACTCTCACAACCCTCTGTGTGAAAAGAATTTTCCTCATGTCCCTCTTATTATTCTGCCACTTTGCTTGAATCCCTGGTTTTTGAACTCTCTGTCAACGGAAACTGGTTCCTCCTGTCTGCTCTGTCTCTACCCTCACCATTTTGTATACCTCAACCATGTCACCCCTCAGCTATCTCTGTTTCAAGGAAAACAACTCCAACTTCTCCAATCTCTCTTCTTGGCTGCAATTCTCCAGCACTGGCACATTCTAGTAAATCTTCTCTGCGCCCTATCACCCAGCTGTGGCCTCACTAGTGTTTTATACAGTTTGGAGAAAGTGAGGGCTGCAGATGTTGGAGATCAGAGCTGAAAAATGTGTTGCTGGAAAAGCGCAGCAGGTCAGGCAGCATCCAAGGAGCAGGAGAATCGACGTTTCGGGCATAAGCCCTTCTTCAAGAATCCTGAAAAAGGGCTTATGCCTTTTATACAGTTTCACCATTATATCCATTGTAATATCACCATCACTTAATTTGCTCACTTTAAATTGATGTCCTGTCGTGTGAGCAGGAACAACTTCTCCTGATCTAATCCATCCCACTGAGCATATTGCAAACCTTGATCAAATCTCCTCTCAGCCTCCTTCTCACCAGGGAGAACTGTGCCAACGTTTTCAATCTATCCTCAGAACAGAAACATTTCTTTCCTGGAGCCATTGTAGTAAATCATTTCTGCACTCTCTCCATTGCATTTACATCTTTCCTATAATGTGGCACCCAGAACTACTCAAAATGCTCCAGCTGAGGTCCAACATGTGTCTCATACAAGTTCAACATCACCTCCTTGCTCTTATATTCTCTGCCCCTATTTTTGTTTATTTATTCATGGGATGAGCACTTCTCTGGCTGGGCCAGCAATTATTGCCCATACCCAATTACCCAGAGGGCAGTTGAGAGTCAACCACATTGCTGTGGGTCTGGAGTCACATGTAGGCCATACCAGGTAAGAATGACAGTTTCCTTCCCTGAAGGACCTTAGTTAGCTCGATGTTTTTGTTTGACGATCGGTAGTGGTTTCATGGTCATTATTAGACTCTTAATTCCAGATATTTATTAAATTCAAATTTCACCTTCTGCTGTGACGGGATTTGAACCCAGGTCCTCAAAATATTACCTGGATTAATAGTTTAGTAATAATATCACTGGGCCATCACCTCCCCTTGATAAAGCTGATAAACGTTGTAAGTTTTATTAATTGCTCTCTATCTGTCCTGACATTTTCAATGATCTGTGCTGCCAACTTTCATAATCTGGTTCAATGTCCTTCCCCCTAACATCTCTCACTCTCTGTCTGTCACTCCCTCTCTCTAATCATGTGTAACAGTAGGAGGGTGAGTCTGCCACTGCAGAACAGAGAAAGCAGTCTGCTCGTCTTTCTACTTGGGGTTTGCGATGTGTTACTGTGAAACCTGGAGCTAATGAAGAGTTCCAAATATTAAACATGAAAATAATGAGATCAGTGTCACTTGATCACTGTTAGTTGTCAATTTTGTTTTTAAAAAATAAGCTAAATATGATTTTAAAAATCGGTCAAAAACAAAAGCTGGTTAGCTAATTGTCAGTTAAACAAGATCTCTCTGCACCCTGTGGATATGACAGGATAAAGGTGAGGTGAGTGGTAGTTTACTAGCTTGGCTTTGACACCTCCTCATTGCTTCTGTGAAAGTGGGACTCAAATGAAATGAACATCAAAGATTGGAGAAACCTGACAGCACAGCTCGCAGAATAAAATTACAGAGGGGACAGCTGGGTTCCCCAATAGGGGGAGTAAATAAATCAAGAGGACATCAGGGAAAATCCTGGTGGGGTCTCTGTACTGTGGCGAGACTGTGGAAACGCCAGCTTGTATCAAGTCTATTGTGCAGTGCACCTGCCAAGTGGCTAATGACCAAAAATAACTCTGTCCTGGTGGAAAATGTGTTTTTTGAAAACAATTGGTCATTTATCCTAAAGAAAATGCAAGGGCTAGCTAATAGGCAGTGTCAACAAACTGCATAAAAACAGGATAAGATTCAAAGTGAAATGGAATAGACTGCACTGGAACGTTAATGACAAAGGTAAAAACTAGGTAAAAACACCCCCACTCCCACCCTCCTCTCATTTATCTCTCCACCCTTCAGGCTCTCTGCCTGTATTTCTGATGAAGGGCTTTTGCCTGAAACGCCAATTTTACTGCTCCTCGGATGCTGCCTGAACTGCTGTGCTTTTCCAGCACCACTCTAATCTAGAGACATTAATGACAAAGTCCTGTCCAAGAAAGGAGAGCCGCAAGACAGTCCATTCAAACATGGCAAATATTTTGAAGTGTTGTTTTCATATGCAGAATATAACAGTGTTGGCAACATATTGCAATACAACATGATAGTGAAAGATAGAGATTCAGCAAGGGATTCAGCAAACACACTGTCAATGATATGCGCACCGAAAGTTGCAACTTTGATGCAGGTTTTAGAACATCAGGCAATACTTTAGCTTAAAACAAAGTCAGCTCCTAAAATACTCAACGTTGTGGTGACATGAATGTGCACTGTTGAGATCTTATATTAACCTGAAGCTTGATGATCGAAGGACATTTATAGAATTAAGCTGAGAGCTGGGCTAAGCTCATTTTCATTACTTGTGCGGTTGACATTAGTTGCACAGTGCTGTGAGTTGGATTTATAACCTGATCTTTGTGAAATTCCTTTCTATCATATGTGATCACGAAGTTAACTGGAAGAGTTGTGGTGATACTTTTTCTTTAGTAAAAGCAGTGAAAAATTATTCTGTAAATTTCTACACCGTAGACATTATTTCAGGGAGCATTCTGAGTAGAGGTAAGGTTGCTGTAGTCTTACAGGACCATGGGGCTGCTGTCTCATCAGAGAGAGATGATTGATGGTGGTTTAACCTGAGGGTCACCATATTCAGGTGATGGGTGATATTGAGAAGGGAAGTCCTTCATGGTAACTTCAGCCAATGTAGGAATTGAACCCCGCACTGTTAGCATTACTCATTAACAAACCAGCCATTCAACCAACTGAGTGAACCAACTCCCATTTATCCTGAGTAGTTTGTGGAGTTGATGAAATATAGTGCTTCCTTTTGTTTGTAGATATAGGCACAGCTATGCATTCATATTTCTACACTTAATCGTACACTTCAACACACAATATTTAAATACTTTATTCTGAATGAAATTCACCTTGAGTCTCAAAGGTAGAAAAACACTGCTGTAAATATTTGAGGTGGCAGCAGCCAAAGAACATTTTAAGTGAGGTTCATTTTAAAGTCTGTGTTTGGCATTTTCTTATGTCATGCAAATATCAGCTGTTGAAGGGCGCCATTCATCCAGCTTTAGATGGAAGGTTTGAATTTTTGAGTAGGTCACCCAGAATTTACAATCAGGCCCTATTTTCTTAATCTGAATCCTTGTCTATCACGTACAGTTTCGCACGTTGTAAGGTTAAAAAAAACATACTTAGATACTTCAGTGAGCACTTATCCAATCTTTGCCAATGCAGTACTGGAATGTGTCAATTCTGTCCAATTGAGAATCAGTGTTTAACTTTGAAGACACAAGGGTCAAATAAATCTGGATATATTTATTTAGAGAAAAGTATTCAGAGGTCATGTGCATAACAGAATTTGAAGCTTAGAACTTTTGTGCATGTGAATTAAGTGACAAACTTAGACTTAATTGGTTTAATAAAGGAGTAATCACAGAACCAAGGAGAGGAAGGCCATATTGTCAATAAGGCCAAGCAGATACGATGTGAAAGGGAGACGTACTGGGTTTCTCCCACATTCTTGTTACTGTTCCAAAGTAGGAAATAAGTCTTTCCACTTCTTTATCTGAACATGATTTTTTTTATGCCGTTATTTAATATTTGTTTGGTTCTGGGCCCTGAAACATAAATGCACAAACAATAAAAGTCATTTGGGAAATGATGTGCATCATTTTACGTGAGCACAACTGATTGTGTAATTTGTTAAAATCAGGAAACTGCCTTCATTACAGACAATAGGGTTGCTGCAGGCAACCTTGTGTCCCTGACCCCAAGCAGACTGGACTGTGGCTGAATCTCTTCCTGCATGTCCATTTGGGACTGGGAGCCCAGTTAACCTCAACCAGCATACCTCCCTACTGCCCCCCTTCACACCACCCCCCCTCCAGCATAAAGCCAGGCTCCCCTTCCTGTCCAGAATGTGCTGAACAGCAGGATTCAACAAACCAGCAAGTGCAGCTGTTTCCTGGTTAGAGCTCAAAATCACTTAATTCTCAGAACTGCGTGGAAGGCTTCTTTCTGTATTGTATATGATCTCATAACAGCAACACACCATCTTCCTTCCTAACATTTTCCAAAGTGCAGAAGTTCTCAGATCACTGTGTGGATTGAAAGTTGAAAGGCACATTTTAATTTGGAGGAATATGAATGTGTATAGGGCATTTCCAATGGTCTACATAGATCTGGCTTTCCAGTAACTATTCAGTAACCTGTCTGGGACAGATAGAAATGTGCTGGGGTACTAATGAATTAACGGTCAGCTGTGTGTTCGGTAAGTAGGTTTAACTTTCTTGTTGTTGTCAATTCCCAGAAGAATCCGCAATTAATTTGTTCTAATCTCAGAGATTTCTAGCTTGTTAAAAACTATTTCCAACAATGTAAAACCATAGTGGAATCAGTATTGTTAATGAACAAAAGCTATTGATCATGATAAAGTTCAATTTGACTGCAATTTTTTTTAATCTAAGAACACTTTCAAACCTTCTAAAAACATTTCTGTAAGGTTGTATAGAATGATATGCTCTTCCCTCATTCTAACAGACCTTTGCACTATAGGTGAGAATAAAGTGAGAGTGTGACTGGAATCTCAATCAGTTGTGCACACATTGATTCAGCATGTTCTGTTAATTTTAATATTAAACTGAACTGGGCGGCATGGGCTAGTTGGGCTGAAGAGCTTGTTTTCATGCTGTAGACCTTTGTGGCTTGGTATAGTTTCTTGTGCTGGCAGGGGCTTGTATCTGAATATTTTCTTTACACTACCATCTGGATGGGTATACGAATAGGAAGGGTTTGGAGGGATATGGGCCGGGTGCTGGCAGGTGGGACTAGATTGGGTTGGGATATCTGGTTGACATGGGCAGGTTGGACTGAAGGGTCTGTTTCCATGCTGTGTGACTCTATGACTACCAGTGAGAGGATGTGTGGATGTTTGTAGAGTCACTAGTTATAGACTTCTTTTGTACATACTGCTATCACATCTAATAAGACTCATCAACATTTTCTTAATTTTGCCTGTAAATTTTTAATTTCCACAAGGGAATGAAAAGAGAAGAAGAGAAAAGAATTCATTAAACTGTTTCCAAATTTTTCTTTATATCTAGATTGAATTATTTACCTATTCCTTCAATGGTTTCTTGACCTTTTTGTTTCTTGCTTTCCATGATAGAGTTTCTCTGCTTCTCTTCCTCTCCCATCCCCTCCACTCTTTATCATTTTTCCTTTCACTGTCCAGATCTCCTTTTCCCTGAATAGAGTAAAACAATTCTCAGAGACACATTGGACCCACCGGGAAGTGTGGTTTTTTTTTTACAAGTCGAGAAATTGCTGGATAAGTGACAAAACAAAATCAAAACTCACAGCAATTTGTGTTAGACGAAGGCTACACTATGAGCTGAGTTACCAGTTGTAGTGTTTGACCAAACCTGCAAAGCCTTCCCAGCCTTCCTCAGGTCTCTCCATGAGCATTGTGAGATTGCTGCATTTACAGCCTTAGTACAATTGATATTGCTCTGACCATTCAGGAGTTGGTGTACGGGCACATAGTGATACCTGGACCTGGCATAACCCTTCTCCTCAGAGAGCCACAGAGGAAGGAACAAAACAGTGGAACTTCGCTTCTACAAACAGGGAATTTTACCTGAAAGACTTTGCTTTAATTTTAAATTTAAATGAAAGTAAAACTTCCTTTTCCCTCACTTTATGAGGAATCTTGTGCTGCTCCCAAGAGTGGGAAGCAAGAAGGACATAAGATCAAAATTCAGAATCCTGTCGATGTGGTGAACTTCTGTAAGTTCTCAGGATGTTAAAGGCTGGCCCTTTCACTTGCACTCACATCACATGTTTGCGCATTAAAAGTTCACTAGAAATAAGTTCCCCCTTGCTTGTTAAGTTCTGTGCAAGCAAGCATTGTGTCCTTTCAGATTCACGTCTGCATTCAGAGGCGTTCAGCAGGCAAGATAGTCAGCTTCCAGCTTCTGTGTGAGTAACCACAGCTTCTTTGGTGAGTTTGCATTTTATCCAGTGTGGTGGCTGAGATGGGATATCAGTAGTTATAAGCTGGAGGGTCATGCAGGATGACTGAGAGAAGGCGAGGACTGCAGAGGCTGAGATCACAGTCGAAGAGGGTGGTGCTGGAAGAGCACAGCCAGTCAGGCAGCCTCTGAGGAGCAGGAGAGTTGACGCTTCAAGCATAAGCTCTTCATCAAGAAAAGATGACTGAGGCAGGAGGACGGAGTTTAATGGGCATGGGTGAATGACACTGGTTAAGGTTGAAAGTTTCACTGGCCAAGGGTGAAAGGATCAGTGGTAAAGGATATGGATGTGAGTTGTGCTCCAACAGATGGGAGGGGTTTCTCAGCAGGAATGGTGTGTCTTGTGCCTAAAGGGAGAGGTTGATGGTGTCAACAGTAGGCTCATGAGGGTTAAATTGAAGACACTGGATAGTGACAGTGGCACAGGGGTGAGATATGGGGTGGGGGGTAGGAAATAGGAGAAAGGTGAGATATGGAGGGGTAGGATATGGGAGAATGGTGGGATATGGTAAGGTGGAAGTTTCAAGGTTGTAAGCGGGAAGTGGATCATTTCTGTGGGGAGGTCTGTAATGGTGAAAGAACAACTGACTTCAAAAGTGGGAGGCCAGAGAGTCTGAGTGGGAATGGGCATGTAATAACTTTCAATCCAAGAGTCTTATCTCTCTCTTCTTCCCTCTGAAGGTTAACTTAGTTCTGTCAGTCTTTCTCTGTCAGATTTTGAAGTGCCAGAACAGTAAGTTCCTCATTTTACTGGGTTGCCTGGGAAACCATGTGCATCCAAAGTCTTTCTCCTGAGGAGAGTACGTCAGCATGTACTAATTTTGTAGCAAAGTTTTGTAACAGAGCAGGAAGCAGAAGGTCCCTGGTCAACTCCTTGGGACTCCTTCTTGTTAACACAGAAGACAGAAAGGCCAAGGAAAAAAAATCAATCTTAACACTTTAACGGGCGGCATGGTGGCTCAGTGGTTAGCACTGCTGCCTCACAGCACCAGGGTCCCAGGTTCGATTCCAGCCTTGGGTGACTATCTGTGTGGAGTTTGCACATTCTCCCCATGTCTGTGTGGGTGTGCTCTGGTTTCCTCCCACAATCCAAAGGTGTGCAGGTCAGGTGAATTGGCCATGCTAAATTGCCCATAGTGTTAGGTGCATTAGTCAGGAGTAAATGTAGGGGAATGGGTCTGGGTGGGTTGCTCTTTGGAGGATTGGTGTGGACTTGTTGGGCCGAAGGGCCTGTTTCCACACTGTAGGGGATCTAATCTAATCACCTCAAAGGAAAAATTGAAGAAAAAATTGTCAAATAGAAAATCAGCTACAGGCTGCTCAAACAGCAATCTCTCTGCAGCTTGGGATTACTGCAGTAGACACTTGTTTTAGAGAAGTTAAGAACACATTGTCATTTATTTTTCTAAAACTTGGTTGTTTTTTTAAAATCTTCTGCTGTCCTATTCCTTATGGAGAAAATATGTCTCAGTTTGTGAACATGGTGTACAGGCAAGTAACTCATTAACTCTTGTTGAGAATTCGGATACATCAATTGAACTGTATACGAAGAAATGACGTCAGTGAACAGAATGTAAAATTGTGTAACTCTGTTTCTTCAAACATCTGTCTCGGAATCAATGGAGTCAGCTTATACCGCCTCCGAACCAGAGCCGTTTCCTAGCTTCTGGTGTCAACGGAAACAGTGAGTCCTGGGCTTTTTTCCTCAACTTAACTGTGTTGGGTGTGGCTGCACTGTCAGGAAAACCAAATTGCACGTTCTCCCCGTGTCAGCATGGGTTTCCTCCTGCTTTTCTGGTTTCCTCCCACAGTCAAAAAATGTACGGCTTAGGTGGATTGGCCGTGCTAAATTACTCATGATGTGCATGCTAAGTGGGCTAGCCGTGGGAAATGCAGGGATAGGGTAGGTTGGTCTGAGTAGAATGCTGTTCAGAGGGTTGGTATGGGCTCATAGCCTGATTCCACACTGGAAGGATTCTATCATGCTATGAATATTCTTCTTCTACAAAGTGCCTTGGGATGTTTCATCAGGATGTTTCATTAAAGGTGCTACATGAATGGAAATTGTTGTTCCCACTACATGTGACGCGATCATTCTTTTTGTTGGCACTGAGCTCACTGTCTAGAAAGAATACCCAACCCATTGATGGACCCACGGTGAATGAAGTGAGGCTTAGCAGTGATGTGACTGCATCCTTGCTTGCAAAAGAACATTTACTGAGTTTTTGAAGTTCTGCTAAAAAGGCAGATACATGAACAGGAACATCCTTCTGTGAGTAGTGAATCTCTGAAAGCTTACAGGGGTAAAAGGCAGGGAAGTGGAGTGGAGGATTATTAAACCAGCCGTGATCTCATTGACTGACAGAGCAGACTTGATGGGCTGAATGGCCTACTCCTACATCTTATGATCAAGACATTTTCTGGAATATTAATTTTGTAAAATCAGCAAAAGCTTTGTGGCTCTGAGCTGTAACCATTGAGTGAATGCAACTAATTACATAGTGCACAAACTATATTTAACATCGTATCTCAATGATGTAGGGTAAGGGAGTGAAATAAGAGAATGGTGCAACTATAGAACAATTCTTTCTGAAAAACAAGAATGCTCAGCTCTAACGAAGTGTCATCTGGACTCGAAACATTAGGTTGCTCTCTCTTCACGGATGCTGCCTGATCCGCTGTGATCTCCAGCATTTGTTGTTTCCTGTACAGATTCCAGTATCTGCAGGAATTTGCTCAAACAATTCTTTCTGACTAATTCTCCACAAAATTTAATCTCATTCTCCTGCTTGTACTTCAGACCTTTTGAAGATTTTTAAATGATCCAATTCTCTTCTGATGTGAATTACCATAGGCTCGGCTGCAGATGTGCCTGTGAAGTAGAGAATGTTGCATTCAAATCAATTCCTGTGTACAAATATTTTCTCGCCTCACATTTTTATTGTTTTTCTGATTATGTAAAGGGCCTGTTCACCCTTCAGTCAGTGTTTGAGATGCAATTCATCCCATGCCCACTCAGTTTGGACAGCCAGTACACTTCCTGTATTGAAGTTTTAATGGAATTGATGTGTTCATGGTAATGAAATAAGTTGTTGAATGTAAATTGTATTGCAAAAAAGTAAACTATTGGTTGAAAATTGTTGCTTAAATTTATGTTTTGTACCTGACTTTACCTGAGCTGTGGGAGTGTGGAAATGGATTGCCTCATTCTAGAATTCCCTCCCAATGCCCCCCATCCTCACACCTCACATTCTTCCTTATAAAATATTCCTTCAAACTCAGCTGTTTGACCAATCTCTTAATTGTCTGGCCAGTTAATATTTGCTGTGTGTGGCTCCATGATGGTCTTTTATGATGGTCTTCTTGGGATGTTTTAGTACAAACAGAGGTGCTAAATAAAGGAAGCTTCTTGTTGTTGTATCACTCCAGCTGCATCATTGCAGTGTTTCATTGGATGATCAGTGTCAGTCTGTTTACCTATGGGCACCATATTTGCAGGGACACTGTAGCTGAGAACTCTTCTTACCTTCTCATTCCTTGTTTTGTGGCTTTATTCTCTTCCCAGTCACAAGGCTCCACATGCCTCAGAAATGCCATTTCACATGGCGAGGTCAATGAGCATTACAGCACTCTAGACAGGAGGTGGCAATGGAGCAGATGGTGCATTGATTCGGCCCCAGCACCACAGCCTCATGGCACTGAATCAATGCCAAAAAACACCAGATATTACACAGAGGAAGAGACTGAGTGAGTTCAGATTATACTCCTCAGGCAGGCAAAAGGAGACTCGAGTGAGGTATTTAAAACCACAAAGGGTTGAGATACAGCCATTAAAAATAAATGGTTTCCAGTGGTTGGAATGTCAAAAACAAGATGGAACATATCTCTGGTGCTTTGTAAAAGGCCTGAGCTGATGTGAGGTTTCCTAAGCAGTGAATGGTTGAAAGGATGGGGCAGTGAATATGAATTCAGAAGGGAATTAATGAATATTTGAAAGAGATGAATATTTCAGGGACATGGCAAAAGAGCAAAAGAGGGATTAAGTGGATTACTTTTTGAAATAATCCATGCAGATTCGTGTGCAAAATTGCCCCCTTCTGTCCTATACTAATTCCCCGATTATGTAAAATGTGACATCTTCTCCAGATTTGTTGTCCAGCTGCTAATTCTCCAATATTTGATACTGGAGTCCATCGCTGATGTAGGTGGTTAGACACTAGATTTGGTCGATATCAGCAGAGTGATGCTTGAACAATAGGAGGATGAGGACCACTAGTCAGCTCCTGTTAGCTCTGGGGAAAGTTGCTGTTTGTGTGTCTTGAGGGGCATTACCTGAATCTTCATACCCCAGGATGGAATCTGGAGGGTCTCACTGGAAAGCTGGTGAGAGACCAGAACTTTCTTTTTATAAAAGCCTAACAGAGCTGGAGCTAATCATTAGAAACATCGGAAATAGGGGCAAGAGTAGGCCATTCGATCCTTCAGGGCTGCACCACCATTCAATATGATCATGGCTGACCATCCAATCTCAGTATCCCACTCCCACTTTCACCCCATACCCCTTGATCCCTTTAGCAGCAAAGGCCACATCCAACTCCCTCTTGAATATATCTAATGAACTGGCCCCAACACTTCCTGTGGGAGAGAAGCCCATAGGTTCATGACTTTCTGGGTGAAGACATTTTTCCTCATCTCAGTCCTGAATAGCTTATCCCTTATTCTCAGACTGTGACCCCTAGTTCTGGACTTCCCCAACATCGGGAACATACTTACTGCATCTAACCTGCCCAATCAGTTTTGGAGCTACAATCCTAGCTGTTTTGTTATGTGTATAGTGGATTTTTTCACCTTTTAGCTTTTTTGTTTGGAAGCCTCCGTGCTTCCAGCTCTCTGTAAGACATCTGTATTCCCCAGTGGAGCTGGGCAGTCGCAAGCCATATCATTCCCAAAACTACACCGAGCAGGCCAAGAGGAATTGTGGAACTCATGGGTTTATACTCAGCATCTGTGTGCAGCTAATGTCAATAGTACAGGTTCATTTACATCC
Source organism: Chiloscyllium plagiosum (assembly GCF_037043375.1). Lineage (NCBI taxonomy): Eukaryota > Metazoa > Chordata > Chondrichthyes > Orectolobiformes > Hemiscylliidae > Chiloscyllium > Chiloscyllium plagiosum. Next base: position 4,619,927 of record NW_028270168.1, read on the forward strand.
TCTGAATCCTTGATTATTGTGGCATTGTGATGATTGAACTATTCCTTGCAAGTCCTATACCTGAGTTTCCAATTCTTCTCCAAACAGATGTAGTTCTTCTACAACACATGGGCTAACATCTCATTATATCACTGTACTACTGCTGTCACTCATGCAACAAGAATAAGGATAATAAGGATAAAACAAGGGCCCTGATGTTTGCGAGGTGGAAGCAAGAGGCACATGCCAATGGTTGGAAAACTGTGAAATGCTGGGAAGACAGAGAACTTGCCAAGTTTAGCAGGTGAACCTTACTGGAACTTTGTTAAAATCTGCTTCCTGCATGGGAACCAGCTGGAGTGAGAGACTGCTGCCCAGCAGCAAGGTCCATTGGATAAGGCAGTAATCTTAGTTCCAGCAGGCAGGAGCTGGGGAAAGGGCACATCAGAATACAGGGAGAAATTACTCTGGAGCTGTGGGAGGAAATCAGTAGCAGGAGCAAGAGGAAGGTCAAAGGAAGAGAGGGATCACAGGGGAAGAAATTTGTGGGAAAGAGAGATGGTGGGTAAGAAATTGTGGCAGGAAGATGGATGAGACTACTTAGACCAAAAAACTGAGGTAGTGCTAGGGGAATCATGGAATCCCTCAGAGTGGAAAGAGGCCATTCGGCCTGTCAAGTCCACACATGCTCCAAAGAGCATCCCAACCAGACTCACTCCACCGCACTATTCCTGTTACCCTGCTTTTACCATGGCTAATCCACCTAACCTACACATCACGGGACACTACAGGGCAATTTTAGCTTGAGCAATCCACTGAAATCGCACATTGTTGGACTTTGGGAGGTAATTGCAGCACCTGGAGGAAACTCATGCAGACACAGAGAGAGCATGTAAACTCCACACAGACAGTTGCCCGATATGGAATCGAACCCATGTCCCTGTGCTGTAAGACCGCAATGCTAACTACTGTCCCACCATGCCTCTTGTAGGTACCATTTTTGCTCCTCTAGGCCAACAAGCAGTGCTGTAAAATTGTCTTGGTGGACAATCGAACAATTCACTGGATGGGGAGGCTCAACAAATATCCTCATCCTCAATGATGGAAGAGTCCAGCAAATCAGTGTAAAAGATAAGGCTGAAGTATTCGCAGCAATCTTCAGCCAGAAGTGTCAACTGGATAGTCCATCTCGGCCTCCTCCAGTCGTCCCCAGCATCACAGAGACCAGTCTTCAGCCAATTCGATAAACTCCACGTGATACCAAAAATATTGGCGGCACTGGATACTGCAAAGGCAATGGGTCCTGATAACATTCAGGCAATAGTACTGAAGACTTGTGCTGCAGAACATGCCACTCCCCTAGCCAAGCTGTTCTAGTACAGTTACAACACTGGCATCCACCTGACAATGTGGAAAATTGCCCAGGTATGTCCCGTGTACAAAAAGCAGGAGACAAATCAACCCAGCCCTATCAATCTACTGTCGATCATCAGTAAAATGATGGAAGGTGTCATCAACTGTGCTATCAGGCATCACCTGCTCAGCGATAACCTGCTCAGAGTGTAATTGATCACATAAATTGAGGGAGTAATGTCTGAAGTTGCCTTTTCATAGTGTTCTGTTTGTAGTACGTAATTGGATCGCTGATGTCTCAAGCCCATCAGAGGTTACGTGTTAATGTGACAGTAAATTAGTTTGGAAAGATTTGTGTTTCTGCCGTGGTGCACACTGACAGCTTGCTGCCACTTCCAGCCTCACTGGCAGTATCCCAGTGGTTAGCTTGGCATTCCTCTGTGGCTGGCTGCATTGTTTATATCACTGCCTCTTGTTTCCTGAAACCCAGGAATCCTGAGAGGAAGTGAGGCTTCTGTTGTGGGGGATGGGGCAGGAAAATGTAAAGTGGGGGGGGAAGGTGGAGGGAAGGCTTGCAATAGCTAGTATTGCTGGAACAACACTGCCTTACAAATCAGACAAACAGTCTGTTGTTCAGCACTGAGGGGAGATGCTCTCATTTCCCATTCACGGCTGTGAGCACCATTGATTTGAATCTGCAGCTGACCTGCAGTGAGATCAACATTGAGCTGGCCCCAGCACACCATTTGCTGTGTGTAGAGCAGGTGCTGAGAGTGAAGGATTGTATTTTGCATCTTGCTGAACAATCCAGCTTCTATCCATTACAACTCAGAATTGTGACAACAGCATTAACATTGTGCACTTGAAAGTGGCTGGGCGGTTTTCTTCTTAAAATTTGAGTGAATGTTACAATTAAATAAATGTTTCTACTACAGCACTGGACAGAGCAGGATATTCTTGTAATGAAACGGTGAGAATGAGTGAGAACTCGAACAGGAAAGGTTAATTTGATGCTACATTCCAAAAATATCAATGCCTTTGCGCCAGCTGTTTTATTCAGATATGAAGTCATTCAAATTCAATAAAAGACATTATTTGATCTGCTGCATACCTTTATTTCCAGTTGTATACAAGAGAAAATTAACATAGCCTGCACCCACTCTTTGTCTGTTAGCTGTCTTTATAGTGGTAACATTAACCTATTTATTCAGAGTTCCCTAATGCTACTACTAAAATAGAGGAGTGGAGAATTTCAGATGGAAACATGAGGCATTTGCAAGTTGGAATCCACAATACTGTTCCAATTCCTCAGCAATTCTGAAACTCAGTAAGATCATTGATATGTTTAATTAATTATGACACAGCATTTTCATGGACCCTGAAATCTGAAGAATAAATCAAAGTTGACTTCTCCTGTGAAGATTAATTTGTTCCACAATGCTATTGCTTTCAGCTGTCAGATTATAGTGAGACAGCAGTCTGTCTTTTGTTTGTGGAACCTCACATTTGCACAAAGATGCCACCGAAAAGGTTAACCTGTGATCAGAAGCACAGGGCCATTTGCAGATGATACCAGATAGGAGCCAGCCGTACAGAGCAACTCAAAGAATTACAGAAGGTAACATCATTAAGTAGACAGAAAAATAGCAGATGAAATGTGATGCAGACAAATGTTAAATGCTGGAATTGGGAGACATTAATAAGTGATTTGTGCAATCCATTGGAGCTCTTGTGGTTCAATGGTACTAACTCTACCTCTAAGCCAGGAGGCCAGGGTTCAAACCCCACCTGCTCCAAAAGCTGCATCATAACATCTCTGAACAGGTTGATTATTAGATTAGATCCCCTACAGTGTGGAAACAGGCCCTTCGGCCCAACAAGTCCACACCGACTCTCTTGTGAGTAACCCCCCAGACCTATTTCCTTCTGACTAATGCACCTAACATTATGGGCAATTTAGCATGGCCAATTCACCTGACCTGCACATCTTTGGACTGTGGGAGGAAACCGGAGCACTTGGAGGAAACCCACGCAGACACAGGGAGAATGTGCAAACTCCACACAGACAGTCACCCAAGGCTGGCATTCAACCTGGGACCCAGGCGCTATGAGGCAGCAGTGCTAATCAGAAGCAGTGCTTCTGAAAGAAGTCCAGACACCTCAGCACTAAGTGTGGGTGCTTCCCATGACTCAGTGATAGCACGGGTGTCAGACTTGTTGTGGGTTCAAGTCCTGCTGAAGAAACTGGAAAGGAGGGTTTATGATATGAGGGAAAAGGAAACAATAGAATATAGGGGAATAGATCAAAGGAATTTTGTCTTTTGTGAACGTAAATTGTCAAAATTTAGTCACAGACATGGAGAGCTGAGGGCATAGCTGAAATAGATGATTTCAATGGATTAAAATCAAAATGCTGTAGATGCTGGAAATCTGAAATTAAATCAGAAGAGAAACTCAACAGGTCCATCAGTATCTGGGTTGAGAGAAACAGATTTAATATTTAACTGGGTGACTCAGTGGTTAGTACTGCTGCCTCACAGTGCCAGGGACCTAGGTTTGATTCCCACCTCGGAATACTGTCTGTTTGGAGTTTGCACATTCTCCCCGTGTCTGCATGGGTTTTCTCCGGGTGCTCTGGTTTCTCTCACAGTCTAAAGATGTACAGGTTAAGGTGGATTGACCATGTTAAATTACCTATAGTGTTAGGTGCATTAGTCACATGTAAATATAGGGTAGGGGAATGGGTCTGGGTAGGTCACTCTTTGGAGTGTCAGTGTGGACTTGTTAGGCTGAAGGGCCTGTTTCCATTCTGTAGGGAATCTAATCTAATATTTCAAGTCCAATATGATTCTGAAAAATGGTCACCTTGAACTCAAAACATAAACTGTTTCTCTCTCCAAAGCTGCTGCACATTTGTTGAGTTTCTTCAGCATTTTCTGTTGTTATTACATAGTATATGAGTAAATTGGATCTGTCTTCACTAAAAATGAGGATGATGGAAAGGGAGAAGGTAAAGAAATTAGATAGGACATTAAAAAAAGAAGAGATCTGATAGATTCGCAACACTCAAAGTAGCGAGTCACTGCATCCAATTACTGCGGGAAGTAAGGGTGGAAATTGCAAAAATTCTGCAAACAATCCCTCTTGAATATAAGGAGAGATCAGGGTCAGTGAGGTTAGTCTGATCGATGTTGTGCATGTAAACTTTCAAACAGCATTTGATAAATGACCAGGTGATGGGACTGTTTAGCAAAGTTGGACCTGAGGGGATTAAGGAGGCAATGGCTGTGTGGATACAGCATTGGATAAGAGACGGCAAATGGGAGAGTAATAGATTAGATTACTTACAGTGTGGAAACAGGCCCTTCGGCCCAACAAGTCCACACCGACCCACCGAAGCGTAACCCACCCAGACCCATTCCCCTACATTTAACACTACAGGCAATTTAGCATGACCAATTCACCTAACCTGCACATTTTTGGACTGTGGGAGGAAACCGGAGCACCCGGAGGAAACCCACGCAGACACGGGGAGAATGTGCAAACTCCACACAGAGAGTCGCCTGAGGCGGGAATTGAATCCGGGTCTCTGGCGCTGTGAGGCAGCAGTGCTAACCACTGAGCCACCGTGCCACCCTTCAATAGAACGTAGAACATAGAAAAGTACTGCTCAGAACAGGCCCTTTGGCCCACCATGTTGTGCCGAGATTTTATCCTAATGTAAATTATATTAACAACCTAGGCACCCCTCACTCATTGCTATCCATGTGCATGTCCAGCAGTTGCTTAAATGTCCCCAGTGACTCTGCTTCCACCACCACAGCTGGCAACGCATTCCATGCATTATAACTCTCTGCGTAAAGAACCTACCTCTGACGTCTCCTTTATACCTTCCTCCTAAAATCTTCAAACTATGTCTTCTCATACCAGTCAATCCTGCCCTTGGGAAAGGTCTCTGGCTATTGACTCTATCTATTCCACTCATTGTTTTGTACACCTCGATCAGGTCTCCTCTCTTCCTCCTCCTCTCCAGAGAGAAATGTCTGAGCTTATTCAACCTTTCTTCAGAAGGTAAACCCTCCAGTCCAGGCAGCATCCTGCTAAACCTTCTTTGCACCCTCTCCAAATCCTTTGTACCTTTCCTATAGTAGGGCAACCAAAACTGGACACAATATTCCAAGTGTGGTCTCACCAGGGACTTGTAGAGCTCAAAACCTCACGGCTCTTAAACTCGATTCCCCTGTTAATGAAGGCCAAAACGCCATATGCTTTCTTAACAACCTTATCCACTTGGGTGGCAACTTTGAGGGATCTATGTACTTGCACACCCAGGTCCCTCTGTTCCTCCACACTGCCAAGAATCCTCTCTTTAATCCTATATTCAGCATTTGAGTTCGACCTTCTAAATGCATCACTTTGCATTTATCCAGGTTGAACTCCATCTGCCGTTTCTCAGCCCAGCTCTGCATCCTGTTTATGTCACACTGCAGCCTGCAGTAGCCCTCTATACTATCGACAACACTTCCAACCTTTGTGTCATCTGCAAATTTACTAACCCACACCTCAACCTCCTCATCCAAGTCATTTATAAAAACTACAAAGAGCAGAGGCCCAAGAACAGAGCCCTGCAGGACCCCACTCAACACTGACCTCCAGGCAGAATACTTTCCATCTACATCCATTCTCTACCTTCTGTCAGCCAGCTAATTCTGAATCCAGATAGCCAAATCTCCCTGTATCCCATACTTCCTGACTTTATGAATGAGCCTACCATGGGGAACCCTATCAAATGCCTTGCTGAAGTCCATATACACCACATCCACTGCTCGACCTTCGTTGACCTGTCTTAGAACATAGAAAAATACAGCGCCGTACAGGCCCTTCGTCCCTCGATGTTGCGCCGATCCAAGCCCACCTAACCTACACTAGCCCACTATCCTCCATATGCCTATCCAATGCCCGTTTAAATGCCCATAAAGAGGGAGAGTCCACCACTGCTACTGGCAGGGCATTCCATGACACCTCCTCAAAGAACTCAATGAGATTTGTGAGGCATGACCTGCCCCTCACAAAGCCATGCTGACTGCCTTTAATCACAATATGCTTTGCCAAATAGTCATAAATCCTATCCCTCAGAATTCTTTCGAAAACTTTGCTGACCACAGGCGTAAGACTGGCTGGTCTGTAATTGCCAGGGTTTTCCCTATTACCCTTCTTGAAAAGAGGAACAACATTTGCCTCCTTCCAATCCTCTGGTACGACTCCTGTGGAGAGTGAGGAGGCAAATATCCTCTCCAGCGGCTTAGCGACCTCCTTTCTTGCTTCCCGGAGCAGCCTGGGATAAATCTGGTCTGGCCCTGGGGACTTATCAATCTTAATGTTTCCAGCACATCAACTTCCTCAATCTTGATCTGGTCAAGACTGTATCCCAGCTCCTCTAAGTTTTCATTTACAACAAGTTCCCTTTCCTTGGTGAAAACCAAAGCAAAAAATTTATATAGAGCTTCCTCTATCTGCTCAGACTCCACGCACAAGTTCCCTCCGCTATCCCTGACTGGCCCTACCTTCTCCCTGATCATTCTCTTATTCTTCACGTATGAGTAAAATGCCTTTGGGTTCTCCCTAATCCTTCCTGCCAAGCCTTTTTCGTGCCCCCTCCTGGCTCTCCTCAGTCCAATTCTGAGCTCCTTTCTAGCAAGCCTGTAATCCTCTAAAGCTGTGCTAGATCCTTGCTCCCTCCACCTTATGTTAGCTGCCTTCTTCCTTTTGATGAGAAATACCTTTGTTCTCATCATCCAAGGTTCCTTAATCTTACCCCTTCTTACCTGTCTCAGAGGAACAAATTTTTGCATCACTCACAACAACTGCTCCTTAAATGGTCTCCACATGTCTGCTGTAAATGGGAAAGGATTGTTTCTGCATCAGAGAAATGTACGCAGTGCTATCTGTCTGGGATTGGCATTGGACTACAGCTTTTTCTCATGTCTGGGTCCATTAATAAACTGCTCATGGTTGTACAGGGCATCACTTCAAAGTTTGCAGTGATATAGAAATCAGAAATTACAGTTACGGAGTAGTACAAGGATAGATTTTACAAAGACATAGACAGACTGAGTGAAATGGGCAGGTAGTTGGCAAGTACAGTTCAATACAGAGAAATGTGGAGTAATTGCTTTTGGTAAGAAAACTGTGGAGAAGTAATATAAACTAAATGGTGCAATAATGGAAATGACATGAGAGCATCAAACCTGGGATTGTACGTTGCACATTGTTGAAGGTGACAGGAAGAGTTGAGAAAGCTGTTTAAAAAAAAGGCCCATTTAATTGGCACCACATCCTTAAACATTCACTCCCTCCTTCTCTGATGCTTAATAAATAAGAATAGGAGTGGCCATTCAGTCCCTTGAGCCTGTTCTGAGGTGCAGTGATTCAGTGGTTAGTACTGCTGCCTCAAAGTGCCAGGGACCTGGGTTCAATTCCAGCCTTGAGCAATTGTTTGTGTGGAGCACATTTTCCCCATGTCAGCGTGGGTTTCCTCTGGGTGCTCTGGTTTCCTCCCACAGTCCAAAGCTGTGGAGGTTAGGTAGATTGACCATGCTAAATTACCCCATAGTGTCCAGGTTAGATGGATTAGCCATAGGAATTGCAGGGTTATCGGCTAGGTGGTGGTTTGCTCTTTGGAGGAATGGTGTGGACTTGATGGGCTGCATGGCCTGCTTCCACACTGTAGGGTTCTGACATTTAATAAGATCACAGATGATCTGTGGCTTAACTCCATATGCCTGCCTTGAGCCCATATCCCTCTCTTAATAAAAATTTGTCTATCTCAGATTTAAATTTAACGATTGAATGAGCATCGACCACCATTTAAGGATGTGAGTTCCAAATTTCCACTCCTCCTATTGTGTCAAAGTGCTTTCTAACATCTTTACTAAATGGCCTGGCCCTAATTCTTAGACTTTACCACCTGGTTCTAGAATTTTCAACCATTGGAAATAGTATATCTTTATCTGCCTTTCCCTGTTAATACCCTGAAGACCTCCGTTAGAGCACCACCTACCTTCTGAATTCCAGAGAATAAAGGCCTAATTTATCAAATCACTCCTTATATTTTACCCCCTGAAATCCAGGCCTCAGTAAACTGCACTGAACTCCCTCCAGTGCCAAAACATCCTTTCTAATGGGCAGTACCCAGATTTGCTCACTGCACCATAAGTGGGGTCTATCCAGAGTTTTGTATAACTGCAGCATAATGTCTGCATCCCTCTACCCCAGCCCTTTAGATTTAGAGATCACTATTCCATTAGCTGTCTTGACTATTTTCCATATCTGTTTGTGGCATTTTAAAGAGTTATGCACCTGAATCCTCAAATCCCATTGGACATCCAGTGTATTTAACTTTGTGCCTGATCTATCTTTTCTCTGTCTGAAATGGATAACATCACACTTGGTTACATTAAAATTCATCTGCCGCAGCTTTGCTCATTCACCTCATCAATCAATAAGCTGTTGTAATTTTGAGCTGCTGTCAACACTTGCGACAATGCTGTGCAGTTTTGTGTCATCAGCAAATTTGAATATTTGATTTTTTAATGCCATTATCCAAGTCATTGATGAGTATTGTAAATATTGGAGACCACAACACAGATCCTTGCTGGGACCCAACTGGTCACATCCTGCCAATTTGAGTTCTTATCCATTATTCAAACTCTCTGTTTCCTGTCACTGAACCAATTTCCAATTCACATCAGTAATTTGCCCCCAGTTCTGAGGGATTCCACTTCAGATGATAATCTTTTGTGTGGTACTTTATCAAAAACCTTCTGGAAGTCCATATAGACAACATCCATTGGTTTACCTCTGCCCAACACCTTTGTCACCTCTTCAAAAAACGTTGAGGTTTGTCAGGGATGAGCTACTCTTCATGAATCCGTGTTAATCTCCCTGATTAACTGAACTTTTTCAAATGATCAGTTTTTTTATCCTTGATTATAGACTCCGACAATTTCCCTGCCACAGATGCCAGGCTAACTGATCTGTAATTTCCTGTTTTCCGGCTGTGACCATTCTTAAAGAGTGGAGTGAAATGAGCAAATTTCTAATCCACAGGTACAACTCCTGAATCCAGGGAAATCCATAAGATTAAGGTTAATGTGCTCTCCTTTAACACCCATGGATGGAAACCATCAGGTCCTAATGATGTGTTGCTCTTCAGTTCCATTAATTTCCCCATTATTGACCATTTACTTCAGCTCATTTTATTTAGACCATGTCCCCGATCCTCTGTTAATTTATTTGGGACTTCTGATGAGCTCTCCTCCTTTTCTACTGTCAATGTTGAAGCAAAATAATTGTTCAGCATTTCCGCTATTTCCCTAGCATTGAGTACCATCTATAAGTTGCACTGCAGAAATTCATCAAGCCTTCTTAGACAGCACCTTCTAAACATGCAACCACTTCCATCTAGAAGATATATAGGAACACCACCTCCTGCATGTTCCCCTCCAAAGCACTTGCTATCCTGACTTGGAAATATATTGCCATTCCTTCAGGTCACTGGGTCAAAATCATGGAACGCCCTCCCTAACAGCATTGTGGGTCAACCCACAGCACATGGACTGTAGTGGTTCAAGAAGGCAGCTCACCACCACTATCTCACGAGCAACTAGGGATAGACAATAATTACTGAACCAGCCAGCAATGCTCACATCCCATAAGCAAATATTTATAAAGTGCATGTGATTCTGGACTTTATAATCAGAGACTTGGGCTGCACACACAAGGAATTAATCCTAAACTGAATGCTGACAAGATTAGAGTGGTCCTGGAAAAGCACAGCAGGTCAGGCAGCATCCGAGGAGCAGGAATATCGATGTTTCGGGCAAAAGCCCTTCATCAGGACACCTTATGAAGGGCTTTTGCCCCAAACATTGATTTTCCTGCTCCTCGGATGCTGCCTGACCTACTGTGCTTTTCCAGCACCACTCTAATCTGGACTGTGATCTCCAGCATCTGTAGTCCTCACTTTCCCCTGAATGCTGACATGGCACAGCCATGCAGAATAGCCAACAATGGGCACAAAACTTTCGCAGAGGAAATTTACCAGAATCATCCCAGGGTTGAAGTGCTTCAGTTACATGAAGTGAGTTGAGAAAATGGGTTTCTCTTTCTGAGAAGCAATTGAGGACTGCAGATGCTCGAGGTCAGAGTTGAGAAATGTGGTGCTGGAAAAGCACAGCAGGTCAGGCAGCATCTGAAGGGGCAGTCCAACCTGCTGTGCTTTTCCAGCGGCACACTTTTCGACGTTGTCCTCCTGAGGGCTAGGAAGGTTCAGGAGAGATTCAGGAGAAGTCTTCAACATTTTGAAGAGCTTTGATAGAGCAAATGTTCCCGTTGTTGAGTTGTTGTGAGGTGGAAGGCAGTGCCTATAAAGGTGTGGAAATTGATTTAGTAATAAGTTTCAGATGCAATGTGGATATATATTTGAAAAGAGAAAATTCGCAGTGCCATGGGAAAAAAGTAAAAGAATGGAAATAATTGAATGGTTTTTTGAAAGATATTGATGTGATTGATCAAACAGCACCCTTCACTGGGTCACCTGATAATCCTATGAACAGCAAATCAATAAAATATTTTAAAAAGTAGACAGGTCAACAAACAGTAAATGAAAGAATGAAGCAATCAGAATCAGTATTGCCTGTGGTTGACTTCCATACTGCAACCAGTTGTCATCATTTGGATACAAGAATGACACTTCAAACAATGAAGACTAAAGCTTGAGGCTGGTCTGTAATGTCAGAAATCTTGAGTTATAATGAGAGTGACAACACCCAGGTCCTTTTACAAAGAGGCAACAAGTGATAATCTTAGAGATGTATAAGGTTGTTAAGAGATCGTAAAGAATAAACCCAGAATATTATCTTAATTTAAACATTAGACTAAAACTAACAGAAACAAGCTAACAACAAGATAATTTGGATCAAAAGCAGAATTCACTGGAGAAATGTAGCAGGTCCAGTAACATCTGGGAAGAGAGAAACAGAGTTCACATTTCTTCAGGAGATTATTTGGAACTGATATCGCTTGTCACATTTTGGGTTTTATTTTGAGATTTTAATCACTTGTGACTATTTCTGTGCCCACAAAATATATTTAGCAAGTGCACAGAATGTCTCTAATTTGGAATGAACATCCATACAGAGTTGTGCAGGCAAAACAACATTTCTAATCATTTCAGAAACAACTGGGTATTATGGAAAGAACTTTATAAGGTTGTTTTCCAATTAGTTTAAATTACTTATAGTGTGGAAACAGGCCCAACAAGTCCACACCAACCCTCCGAAGAGCAACCCAGTCCCCTACATTTACCCCTTCTCCTAATACTATGGGCAATTTTAGCCTGGCCAACCCACCTAACCTGCACACCTTTGGACTGTGGGAGGAAACCAGAGCACCCGAAGGAAACCCACGCAGGCACGGGGAGAACGTGCAAACTCCACACAGAGTTGTCTGAGGTAGGAATTGAACCCAGGTCTCTAGCACTGTGAGGCAGCAGTGCTAACCGCTGTGCCACTGTGCCACCCTGTTGAGCTCAAATATTCATCATTATCCATAATTGTTCCTTTTGTCTCATGATCAGTAATGACACATTAATTATTTTCATGTCTGAGATAGAGAGATTTTTAATCAATTAGGGAATGAAGGATTATGGGGAAAAGGCAAGAAAGTGAAATCAAATTGAGGAACAGACTTGATTGGCTGAACAGCTTACTTCTGCTCCTATGTCTTACAACAAGCTTATTTTGACAGTTCAGCAGCAGCCAATTGAGTTAGGCATGAACCACAAGACTCCAATCTGTGATCCCAGTATTTGAAGATATTTATTAACTATCACTCGGGCTAAGATACTGACCAAATCTGATTTGTCATTGGCTAAGATGTTAATTGGAACAATGCAAAGTTCCCTATCACAATAAAAACATTGACAAGACTAGAAAAGCTTCATTATCTTCCTGAAACAAACCCTGTGGATCTTACTGTGGGTCTTGCTATTACACACACTGAGCTGAAAGGGGAAATGCATTAGTGGGAATGGTGGGTTTGGATCGAATGATAGAAGATCTTAGAAAGAGGCAATTTTTTTTTAGAAATGTCTGACTTTCCTGAGAATTAAATGAATTGAAGCTTGCTTTTAAATCCAGGGAGAGTGTGACACTTGACTGCAGTGAGGTAATTCCTCTATAATAACAACCATAAAGTGAATTCCCTTTTACACTAATCCAGTAAAATGGAGTAAATTGGCAGAATGACCTAAGAGTGTCTTGTCACAGCAAATGAGGAAGGAGAGTAGGAGAATCTATAGAACATCACAGCAGACACTAACTGATAAAAGCCGCTTTTACCTTTTCACAATAAAGTCAGGTACGTCAGCAGCCAAGATTGCGGAATTATTTGCAATATCCTGTACATTTCAGTATTGTTATTTCATTAAACTAGTCTTCTCAATTGACCTTCTGTAGTTTGGCAAGTGAACAGAAAATTGGATTTCAGGCTGTGGTAAAGCTTTTGAAAAGCTATCTCTGTATAGAGCATTTTTAAAATGTGTATGAAATAGCAAGACAGCAAGCAGTGTACAAAAGGACAATGACAGTATTCAAGATGCACACTGACTTCAGGCACTAGCTGAGAGATTAGGAAGATTTTGAGAGAATCTGCAAAAGCTCACTGCAACTTCTGGAAGTGACCTTGTAAACCAGCGATCTTGACTCCAGACTTGATAGTTAACTGGTTATAAAATATTAGCAATAGGAGGATTATCTTCTTAACCAGTAATATTTCCTCTGGTCTCCTCCTGGCACTGCAGCAGCCTCATGGACATCCACATCCAAAACCTCATCTCCTCCCTTCCCCTGTGTTAGAGATCAGCAAAATGTTGAAGATAATTTGGTCATTTGCAAAGATTGGAAAATGCATTTTATAATTATTATAGAAATAGTCATTGTGATAAGAGGCTATACTGTCAACACAATCTTCACTGTTGCTGATTTCCACAATTCATTTATCCAATTCTAATTATTGTGCTTTTTCTCAATCTATTATTTTTCATTTTTAAGCATTTCTCTCTTAAATGTTCCAGTTTCGAAAGCTACTTATGGTTCATCATTCCACATGTTAGTGACACTAAATTAGAAAGAAAGAAACTAACATCCCCTTTAATGTTTTCAGTTTGAATATTGAATTGATTCCCTTACTACTGATTGACTGGCCATTATGATTCTACATCAGGTATTGTGCAAACAAGTACAATAACAGGAAGTTGAGACTGAATCATAAGTTGGCAGTGTAACTGATGGGTCCAAGTAACATTAACTGAGAGAAGAGAAGTCACTGGACCCAAAACATTAACTCTGTATTTTCCTCTCCACAGATACTGCCAGATCTGCTGAGTTTCGCCAGCAATTTCTGTTTTCTTTGTTTCATTTTAACATTAATTGATTATGATTGGCAGCACAACTTTCAAGGACTTTGTCCAGTTCAAGCCTCTTAAATATTCCCAAATTTCATCACTCCAACATTGGCAGATACGCCATTAAGTGCATAGACCAAACTATTCAGTAACATACTTCAGCGAGACAAATAATTCCACAGCACATCCACATTTTTTCACTCAGTTGATTGCTGATGATGCCACATTTACTTGCGTTGACAATGGCTTTGGTCTTACGAGAGAGCTTTGCAACATAGTGCATATAACAAGCTACAGAAGATTCAAATGCATTAATGTTTCAAATCTGCCAGAAAACATACACTGTTATCTGGGGGCACAGACACATTTTGAAATCTGCCCAACTCAACTATTTTAGATTAGATTAGATTACTTACAGTGTGGAAACAGGCCCTTCGGCCCAACAAGTCCACACCGCCCCGCCGAAGCGCAACCCACCCATACCCCTACATTTACCCCTTACCTAACACTACGGGCAATTTAGCATGGCCAATTCACCTAACCTGCACATCTTTGGACTGTGGGAGGAAACTGGAGCACCCGGAGGAAACCCACGCAGACATGGGGGAGAACGTGCAAACTCCACACAGCCAGTCGCCTGAGGCGGGAATTGATCCCGGGTCTCTGGCGCTGTGAGGCAGCAGTGCTAACCACTGTGCCACCGTGCCGCCCATATCTACCTATTCACGACCCTCCATCTGTCCCAAGCACTGCACTCAGTTCAGGGCTCTAAATTTCAAAGGTAACATTTCTTGTTTGTAACTAGCTCACAGTGGAATGTTGTCAGAAATGACAAGAGTCCAACAATAACATGGACAGAGATCATCGGATATTCATGTACCGCAGTCAGCCAAAGCACATGCAAAGACGGGTCTCAAGAATTCAGCTTCATGCTTCAACCCAGTGGGTGTTTTACATTGATTTGCATTACCTTTGTACAAAATTTCACAGGCGCACTTGGGCAGTTTTCACGGCATGCAGTTGAGAAAATCACTAGGTGTGGACAGTATACTGTGGAATCCCTTCCTTAAACCCTGTCTCTTTAGCCAACCTGTCCTCACATCACATTACCTTCATGTTGAGAATTGTTGTGAAGCACTTGGGACAATTTGCAACAAATGGAAGTGGGGTGTCTATCCTGTGCTAACAACATAAACCTATTTCTTGCCAATAAAATTCCAATAGGCTCATTCTCGGTAGAACATTTTTAACTGTGTCAGGGTGATATTTTAATTTTCTGCAATATTCAACCATCCTTGTAATCTGCAAAATGGAATTGTCAGTATACAGGGGGGATAGAATTCCAATGCTCATGGTTTGTATAAAACTACAATACTTTCCTTAAGCTCACATTTATGCTGCAATAGCAATGGATAAAGCTTTCCCTTCAGTGTCAAATTATTTCCAGTTTTCTGCAGCAGATTCAAGGAGACGTCTTAGAAATGGCTAGTGATGCCTCCAAACCATTCAATGAGGACCCTTGTCACATAAATAACAAAGGGACTGTCACCCCATTAATCTAAACTGAATTTGGATCTGCATCCCAGAGATTAACAGAGTTTGTTCTAATCCACTATTCCAAATGCTCTCAGCATTTAAAATTTTGAAAGCACTGATGGCACTAAGTTCATTACCGGACAGCTGGGAAATGCAATGTGCTGTAGCTCAGTAAATGTATGTTGTTCAGTAAAAGAATTTCAAAGTATTTTATGCTTGTATATTGGTTCAAAATCTATCTTTCTAAAACTAGCAAAGGAAATTTGGTATTTCACTCATTAATCACAATTATTTAATATCTTTACAAAGTTACTAGAGCAGTTTGCAAAACAATGGATTTATAGATTGAAGTTTCCCTTCTTTATCCCTTGTGCAAGTGAACAATTAAACAATTGCAGAAAAATGATTATAGACACAAAAATCTCCAGCCACTGTCACTAAGCATTGGTACATCTTGAATTATGCAACACTATCAATATTTTGCTATGGGAAACTATAGTTTGATACTTTTGAGGCATCCAAAGGAATACAATTTTTTGCATTGAGTCTTCATCGCAAACTTCGAGTGTCAAAAGTTTTCATCAACACAACTTTTCAGTGTTGCACTGAAAAAATAATGGTAGCGATCATAGCAGGTCAGACAGCATTCATGGGGAGAGAGCAAGCTAACGTTCGAGTCAAGATGATTCTTCATTAATATTGCACCTTGGTTGTACAGTGTTGTATATTATACATATTAATATTCAGTAACACCATTGTCGTTTAGTAGTAGATCTGGAGTAATATCCTAGCTCTGTAGGGCTTTGTTTGAGATTTATCCACATTCAGACATATATAGATTCAGGCTTCAATCTTTCACGTATTGTTAAATTCAAAAAACATTGATGAGCTCCACTGTGGTTTACCTACAGATGACAGTGAAAAGCTAAAGCATATAGATAAGAGGTTTACAGATTGGACCTTGGTTATGCTCTGAATCAGAGATACAGCCACCTCAGTTGAGTTCCATAGCCCTGAGTTAAGCTGGGGAAAGCAGCAATGCGTTTTTTATTGGAATGATAGGCCACAATACCAGCTGAAAATGCACATCAGTCTCTGTCGCTGCATCTGTTTGAACTGTTCACTGGCACTCACATTTGAGGTCAAAACATTGGACTGAATTATTGAAGGGAGACAGTCTCCAGCAAATAATCACAGGGATCTTAGGGAAGAACAGAGAAAAAGGATTGACAGATATGGTAAGGTATTAACTTAAATTTCCTCCCTGACCATTCACTGATTTATTTTGCATTTGGGGATTGACACATAAAGCCAAGATTCTGGATTAGTGGTGCTGGAAGAGCACAGCAGTTCAGGCAACATCCAAGGAGCAGTAAAATCGACGTTTCGGGCAAAAGCCATTCATCAGGATTCCTGAAGTAGGGCTTTTGCCCGAAGCGTCAATTTTACTGCTCCTCGGATGCTGCCTGAACTGCTGTGCTCTTCTAGCACCACTAATCCAGAATCTGGTTTCCAGCATCTGCAGTCATTGTTTTTACATAAAGCCAGGAGGCATGACTGAGGTGTTAAATGAATACTTTTCATCTGTCTTTATCAGCGAGATAGATGGAGACAGAGGAGGAAACTGATTAGAAGCATCTAAAATTGATATTGAGGAGATATTGGATAAACTGCCAGTAATTAAAAGTTGCTCAGGCACTGGGACCAGATTAGACATTGAAGGAAGTGGGCATGGAAATTGCAGAGAGTCTGACAGTAACTGTTCCATTTCCCCTGGATTTGGGTGCCGCAGGTTTGGAGAATTGTAAACATTATGTCCTTGTTCAAAAAAGGTTCTGAAGATTGGCCCAAACATTACATACCAGTTAGCTTAAATTCAGTGGTGGGGAAAATTCCAGAAATAATTAATTGGAATAAAATTAATAGTCACATCGAAACATTATGCTTAAGAACTCAGAAAAGTCAACATGGATTTTTTAAAGGAAAATTGTGTAACTAACGTGCTGAAATATTTTGAAAACGTAATGGAGTGGATTGATGAGAGCAAGGTCAATGGGGTGGTGTACATGGAATTCCAAATGTCATTGGACACAGCACCACGTAACAGACTTGTGAGGGAAGGGGTAGGTCACAGAATAAACAAGTCAGCATCAACAGGGACACAAAATTCACTGGGCAATAAAAGACACCGTGTGATGGTTAATGGATGATTTCCATACTGAAGGAAGGTTTGTATTGGAATTCAGATTTGGGACACCTGTTTTTCCTGATGTGCGTGTAAAGATTATCTAGATCTTGGTGCAGGTGATAACTTCGAAGTTTGAAGGCAACACAAAACTTGGAAGGATTGTGTAATGTAAGGAGGATAATGTAGATCATCAAAATATAGTGACAAGTTGGTGGAATGGACTGATAGGTGGAAGATGAAGCTCACCATCAGGAATTGTATGATCCAAAGATCATGGAAGGACAATACAAAATAAAGGTTCTGTTCTACATGTTGAGCAGGAGCAGAGAAACCTGTGCATAAATCTTTAAAGTTGGCAGGACAGATGGAAAGAGCTATTAATAAAACATAAAGCATCCTGGCTTTATTAATAAGCACATAGAGTACAAGAGCAAGTTATGTTGAGCCTATAAAGGATGCTGGTTAGACCTCAGCTGGAGTATTGTGAACAGTTCTAGGTACCAGACTGAAGGAAGGATATGAAGGCATTGGAGGGAGTGCAGAAAGAGGTTTACATGTATGCTTCCCAGGGATGAGAAACTTCAGTAATGAGGAAACTTTGAAGAAGTCGGGATAGCTTTTCATGGACAGGAGAAGGCTGGGAGGAGATTTCAAGTTTTCAAAGTTATGAAGGGTCCGGACAAAGGAACAGAGAGAAAGTATTCCTGCTCGTAAAACAGTCAAGGACATAAGGAAACAGATTTAAAGTGTTTTGCAAAAGGAGCAAAAGCAAGGCAAGAAAAAATATTTTGCTCAGGCCTGGAAAGCACTGCCTGGAGCTGTGGGTGGCTCAGGCCTGGAAAGCTCTGCCTGTTGCTTTTAGTAGCTCAGGCCTGGAAAGCACTGCCTGGAGCTGTAGTGGAGGCAGGTTTAATTGAAGCATTCAAAAGAGCATGAGAGAATTATTTAAAAAGATATTCAGGAAAATGCTGGAGATTGGCACAATATCAAAATGTTCAGAGAGCCATTGCAGACATGATGGGCCAAATGGCCTCCTTCTGCATTGTAACAATTCTCTAATGGAACATTAGGACAGGAGGAAACTGTTCAAATTTAAAGTGTCCCTGCCTCACAATAGCAGGGACCTGGGTTCGATTCCACCATCGGGTGACCGTCTGTGTGGAGTTTGCACATTCTCCCCGTGTCTGCATGAGTTTCCTCTGGGTGCTCCAGTTTCCTCCCAGAGTTCAAAAAACTCAATCAAGTTTGTGAGACATGAATTCCCATGCACAAAGCCATGTTGACTATCCCTAACCTGTTAGACTGTAACCTGGTGTCATGTGACTTCTGACTTTGTCCACCCTAGTCCACCACTGGCACCTCCATTTTATCTTTGTGTGGCAGCCTGTTTCGCAAGGGAGGGATCTCAATCACAACTGCAATGTGTGCCATTAACAATGTGAGCACTGAGAAACCAAAGTGTTAATGATTATGTCTATTTTTAGAAAACCAATTGCTTACTCCTTCCACCCTCAGCCCCGTGCCTTCAGCATCAATACCACCTTTTCCTAACTACACGCAGCTCTGAAGAAACTAGTCCCGAAATCTTACCTCTGATTTTCTCCACAGGTGTTGCCTGACCTGCTGAGTTTCTCCAGCACTTTCTGTGTCTCTTTCAGGAAAAATAAAGCTTTAGATACGTATTATGTTGCAGAACATAAATGTACTTATTGATGAGAATGAAGCTAGAGTCTTCTTCAACTGAGCAGTGAACTAAATGCCAATAAACGTCCAGGCTTATCTCAAACTATCTTGTCCGCTGTTTATATGTGGTGTGAGGAAGAGATACAATGTGTTGATTAATCTGGGGTCATACTGCTCCTGCCTGACTGAAGCATCGAGCTGTTAAACAAAGGGACCAGGATGCCATCTAATGAAAGGTTCAGTTGGAGTGCAATTGAAAGACTCCCTCGGAACAAAAATAATTGAATCAAAACTGTCCTGTTGTTCACAACTGCTTTCCCATCACATACAGTAAATGTTGTCAATGTAAATT
Organism: Chiloscyllium plagiosum; assembly: GCF_037043375.1. Lineage (NCBI taxonomy): Eukaryota > Metazoa > Chordata > Chondrichthyes > Orectolobiformes > Hemiscylliidae > Chiloscyllium > Chiloscyllium plagiosum. The sequence continues at coordinate 4,639,484 of NW_028270168.1, forward strand.
ATACCTTACAACATATTGTGTGATAATTTCAGGTGAGTCATGGTTTGGTTTTGGCTTGCTGTTAACAATTTGTTGCAAGATTTGCTATCTATAAGGAGTACTTACTGATATGAGGGGAACATGCAGTATTGTTTGAACAAACATAAATTAAATGCTTCTGCAGCATGTTACAACCAGGGCCTAGATTACATGAGAGAAAGTGAGGGCTGCAGATGCTGGAGATCAGAGCTGAAAATGTGTTGCTGGAAAAGTGCAGCAGGTCAGGCAGCATCCAAGGAACAGGAGAATCGACATTTCGGGCATAAGCCCTTCTTCAGGAATGAGGTCAGATTACACGAGGTCAGAAATCACATGACACCAGGTTATAATCCAACAGGTTTATTTGAAATCAAAAGCTTTCGGAGTGCTGCTCCTTCATCAGGTGAAGTGGAGGAAAGCACACAGGCACAGAGTTTATAGGCGGAGAGATCATGGTCAGATAATTCCAGGTAATTAAGAGTGTCAAAGGACAGTACAAATAGTGTGAATGGAGTGTCGACAGGCTGAATAACAAGTCTCTGCAGATGATCAAAAGTGTCTGACGGTGTGAGTAAAGTCAAGAGTGTGGTGCTGGAAAAGCACAGCAGATCAGGCAGCATCTGAGGAGCAGGAAAATTCCTGATGAAGGGCTTTTGCCCAAAACATCGATTTTCCAGTTCCTCGGATGCTGCCTGACCCACTGTGCTTTGCCAGCACCACACTCTTGACTCTAACCTCCAACATCTGTAGTCCTCACTTTCGCCGGTGTGAGTTAAGTGTAGCTGAATAGTAAGTGAAGGGATGATCTATGATCTGATTAATTAAGGCAGAGACATAATGACAAAAAAGTCACAAATCTGACTGTGTCCATCTCAGTCCAACCCCCTGCACATCCACATCATTGATGACATGAACTCCTTCTCCTGCCTCGACAGTAATAGAGAATACAGTTAGAGAGAATAGCTTCACCGATGGGCAAAGTTTGACCAAGTAAAATTTAACTTTAACAATTAAAGTTTCCAAATTATCTCACAGAAGCGTTAGTGAAAGAAACAATTTTTTTAAGAATTAACTTGTTGGCGTGCAGCTTGTTCCTCGAGTATGTGGAGCTACTTCCTGAAGTACCAGCCATTCCATTCAGATTGTAATGAACCGTAACCATTAGCCATGTACCATTTAGGTCTTTCTGTGTTCTGAATGTGGTTGGGACTAACTGCCAGAACACAGGGCAATAATCAGGAAACAACTCATTATCATAGAAAATTTGCAAGTTTTCACTGATGCAACAATATTCTGTGAGATTTGTTTGTCATGGAGAAGAGGTTAGTGGAGGTTGATGCAGAAAGTGGAAACAATATCTTCCATTTCTCCTGACAGCCCAGCCTCCTGGCTTGCAGTTTGCTGAGAATCTTCAGCTTTCCAATCCCTTTAGTTCAGGGCTGCTACAAAAGGGAGACTGAGACAGTTGCACCTTGAAATTATATTGCTTCATCTTCAAATGTACAAAAATCAAATGCATATGTTCTCAAGGTGTCCTGGAGCACACATTGTTAATGTGAGACCCAGGTTGGTTACTGCTGTATTGGATCAACATTGCTGTGCATGTTGTAGCTATCTTAAGTTCTCGTATTCACATGTTTCTCCCATTGGTGTTATCAGCAGTCACTTTGTCTTTCCTGTGTGAGAATAGAGAGAGAATGAGAGTTTTTTCCAGTGTTACTATTACAGATCCAGCTTCTCTGCTGTACAAAATCAATTGCCTGAGCTCCAGTTAATTTAAATATTCCAATGCCTATGGTCATTGTTTCTATGCTAGTAATTACAGCTGGGTCTTTCATCCCCAATAGGTGAAGCTTATCTGATCGGTGTAATTGAAAAATATTATATGCAAGTTTTCTCACACTTGACGGGTTCCAGTCTCTGAAAAATTGTTGATTGAAGTGCTAATTTCAGTTCAAATAATTTACTTATTCAACATTGGTTTACTGAAGCTTGCTTTAACCTATGGTCAGATGGTCACTGGGGCCATTTTTAAATCAATGTCTTTCCTATTTAAAATTAAAGATGCGAATGCTGGAGGTCTGAAAGAAAAACAGAAATTGCTGGAGAAACTGAACACATCTGGTAGCATCTGTGGAGAGAAAGTAGAGTTAATGTTTCAAGTCTGCTGATGCTTTATCAGAACTGTTAGCAATGAGGGAAAAGTGGTATTTACACTGAAGATGAAGTTGAAGGTTGGGGGTTGGGAGATGAAGAGGAGAGGTGAGAGGATATGTGGAGTCCAGAGAGAGAGAGAGAGAGAGACAGAGAGAAATATAAAAGGGGAGGGTAAACAAGAAAATAATGGATAACAGGCCAGGAGAGGAGAACAACTGAAAAAGTGATAATCAGAGCTAAGAGTATTCTGTCCAGATCCATCACAGCATGATATGGCAACCACTCTTCCCAAGGCTGCAAGAAATTACAGAGAGCTGTGAACACAGCTCAGTCCATCCCAAAACCCTGCCTTCCATCCACTGACTCCGTCAGCAGTTCCCACTGCCTCGGAAAAGCAACCAACATCATCAAAGACGCCTCTCACCCCAACTATACTCTCTTCCACTCTCTTCCATTGGGCAGAAGATATAAACTTCTGTAAACACATACAAACAGATACAAGAACAGCTTCTTCCCCACTGTTATCAGACTTTTGAATGGACCTCTCATGTATTTATTCTGATCTCTCTCTCTCTGTACCTTCTCTGCAGCTGTAACACTCTCTGCACTCTGTTCTGCTAACCTGATGCACTTTTTATGGTACGATCTGCCTGTAGAGCATGCAAAACAACACTTTTCACTCTATCTCGGTACATGTGACAACTATAAATAAATCAATCAACATTCCTGAGTAGGGGGGAATGGGTGAGCTGGACTGAAAGCAACCCATGAATTGTGAGAACCGGCCTAGGAGTAGGTGGCAATGGGTGCGTGTTAAAAACAAGACATGTTAAAACAGGACTGTGTGTGCGGTCATGGCAGGATTGAATCAGGCTCTAAAGTTATTGAACTTGATGTTGAGTTCTAGAAGCTGCAGTGTTCCCAAGGGGAAAATGAGGTGCTATTCATCCAGTTTGCACTGAGCTTCACTGGATCACTGCAGCAAGCCTGAGATGGAGGCGTCAGCCATGGAACACGGTAGGATGTTGCAGCAGCAGGTAACTGGAAGCTCAGGGTTATCGTTGGCAGAACAGAATGTAGGTGTTCACCCCAGTCTACATTTTGTCTCCACAAGGTAGAGGAAACCATACTGAGGGCAGCAAGCTCAAAGAACAACATTTCATTCTTCTTTTGGGCACTCAACATCGAGTTAAATAACTTTAGACTTTGATTCCATCCTTCCATGTTTTTATCCACCCCCACACCCAGTCCTGTTATGACATGCCTTGTTTTTAGCACACTCACCCATTGCCACCTGCTCCACGTCTCTTTTCATATTATATGCTTTGTTTTCAGTACAGCTCACCCATTGCCTCCTACTCACAGTTGCTATTATCACTTATTCAGCTTTTCTTCTGACCTGGCCTGCTTTCTGTAATCTCCTTGGTTACTGACCCTTTTCATATCTCTCTCCCTCTCTCCCTGGGCTCCACCTCCACCTATCAGCTCACCTCTCCCCTTCTGGCTGAAATGAATCCACAGAGGCCGGTATCCCATCACCAAGTCCCCCTTTATTCACACACGGAGAGTCCTTGGCACTGATCCAGCTCCCTCAGAGTCAGCTCTCAGTGTGAACAGGATGTCTGACACTCCTGTTTTTATCTGTCAGCCAGGGCTCCCTAACTGGACCAGGTTAACAGCCCCAATCAGGGAACTCATATTCTATAATATCCACCTCACTGACCTTGCTACAGTCGCTACATCCCTCCTCCACTTAACCTTGTCTTCAGCATAATCACCATGATTTTCCAGCTGCTAACAGTTCTGATTAAGAATCACTGGACTCAAAACATTCACTCTGCCTTCTTCCCACAGATGCTGTCACACCTACTGAATCTGACCAACAATTTCTGTTTTTGTTTCTATCTTCCGTGAAATCATTTCACTACACAAAAGACTTAGATATTAAAATCAGGTGATTTATGTAAAAATTGACAGTTCCTATTTGATTGTTGTCATGACACAATTGTGAATCAAAAGCCTGATATTAGTCATCACACTTCATAAGAACATTTTCTGTAAGTATCCGGTGTAATTGAGCATTGGCATTTCAGAAAAGGCATTTGTTTCTCAAAGAAAAATCTAAATAAATGCAAAGCGCAGATGGAATAATTGCCTACTAACTGAAAATACAACGATCTTGTTGGTAGATGTAAGACCAAAAAAAAGCTTCTGTTTCTAAGGTTCAAATCACATAATGTTTTTCTCAACTGCACCATTCATGGAACATGTGAACTGTAAATGTCCTGATGGTGGTTCAGTGGTTAGCAGTGCTGCCTCATAGCACCAGAAACCCGGTTTGATTACACCTGCGGACGACTGTCTATGTGGAGTTTGAATGTTCTCCTGTGTCTGTGTGGGTTTCCTCCGGCTGCTTTGGTTTCCTCCCACAGTCCAAAGATGTGCAGCTTAGGTGGATTAGCCAAGGGAAATGCAGGGTCTCAGGAACTGGGGTGAGTTGTTGGGGACATGATGGACCAAATGGCTTGATTCCACAATGGACTGAGCTGCTAGAGGAAGGGGTGGAGGCTGGTACAATTACAACATTTAAAAGGTATCTGGATGGGTATACAAATAAGGAGGGTTTGGAGGGATATGGGCCAAGTACTGGCAAATGGCACTAGATTAGTTTAGGATATCTGGTCGGATTGGGCGAGTTGAACTGAAGGGTCTGTTTCCGTGCTGTACATCTCTATGACTCTATATAGGGATTCTATATTTACTGTGAATGGTCAGGAGATTACATGTCAGCTAAGGAAATGAGCAAAAATAATGGGAACATTTTGAGCTGGAGTCCTACCTGTAAATATTGGTGAACTGACAACAGAACAGTAAGCTGTTTTAATGTGATTGCTTCCCATGAGCAGTAAGATGCACAAGGTAATAAATAGAGTAAATAGCCACAGACCTTTCCCTAGGGCAGAAATGGCTGTTAATAGGGCTCATAATTTTAAGGTGATTGGAGGATTGCATAGGGGAAGTGTCAGAGTTAGGTTCTTTATGCAGAGAGTGGGGAATGTGTAGAATGGACTGCCAGTGGGTGGTAGTAGAAACAGATACATTTGGAACATTTAAGTGCCTGCTGGACAAGCACATGGATGGCAGTAAATTGAGGGATGTGTAGGCTCGGTTGATCTTAGATTAAGATATAGGCTCAGCATAACATCGTGGGCTGAAGGGCGTGTACTGTGCTGTACTGTTCTATGTTCTAAGTCATCTCAGCATCCTTTACAGTGAGGGGCAAGATGGTAGATGTGTACACTGAGTATGGGATTGGGGAATTGAGCAGGAAGAGTAGGGAATCAAAGACATTGGTGGAGAACTGAGTTTGAAGAAGTCTTTCAGCAACATGAAGGAAGGTAGCAAGTCAGTGCTATATGTGGATACCACATGCATATTACACAGCAATACCACAATATTACCTTTCCATCTTCATATTTGACTGCAACAGGACATTTTTTTCTTTTGGTTAACAGTACACTTACCAATTCAGTGTGCACTTACTTGCTGTAATTATAGAAAAAAACAATTGTGCAGGTTTTCTTAAGCTGAACAAAGAAAGAGGTTTGTTGATTATGATAAAACTGATCAGATTTAAATAGGTTCCAATATCCACAACATGAAAGTACAGATAATGGAGGAGGCGAGGGTGGATTTGGCCAAATTATAGTCCGTAAAAAATAAGAGGAATGCAGAATTTGTAGTTTGCGATTCTACTGACTGCAGGCAGAATTCAGTGGTCTTGCTGTTACCGCTGAGGGGCTTGGAGATGTTTTCTTGGATTATTTTGCTGTGCAGCTGAATACTCTCTTTAGGAAAAATCACTGTCTACTGCAGCATCGTTAAAGTTATACAGAAGCTCCAATCCTTACCGTAGGGTGGAGAGAGGGAGAGACAGAGAGGGGAGAAGAAGGGGCGGGTGGGGGGAGGGGGAAAAGAAAGGGGAGAGAGAGAGTCTGAGAGGGAGAAAGATGCTGCAGCGCCATTAACCTTCTTCACTCATTTCTGCCTGATAAAACACTTTAACCATGCAAAGGGCTTGGGCTTATGTGCTGTCTCTCCAACTGCAGTAATTCAAGTATAACTGTATAGAACCAAACATAACTGAATTAGCCCATTTGGAGGATTCTCTTAAAAACCAAGCAAGGAACCTTTGAATAGTTCACCTCCAGTTGTTAAATACTGTAGTTGGCTTCCATCGATACCTTGCCAATAAGGTAGGAACACAGGTCCTTCACAACACTTGGGTTTTTACAGACTTCTCTTAATAGGATTAGAATATTGAATACAAATACAAAACAGGTTGAAATCATTTTAGTCTGTTTGAAAGAGTAAATTTTTAAGTCCAAGTCCTGTTTCCAGTCAATAAATTGAAATTTAATATAATCATGTCTTCATACCAACAATAAACATTTGAGACCCTTCAGTACACCAAGCCCACCAATCCACAGTAATCTTTCAGTGTGTTTCGACACTGAATTCCATTTGGCAGCAAATATAAGACCATCTAGCTTCCTCTAGAAACCCAGCCGGATTTCTTCCACATGTATTCAATATAATTACCACCTTGTTAATGTAAAAGTAGTTCTTCTGAATGTCCAGGACTTTTTTTCTTGACCTTTTAAATATGAGCAAACTAACACCTCATCTCTCTGAGGCACTTTACATGGTCTTCAGCACAGGGCTGGGCACTCCCTATGTCAGCTTGTGTACTCATTCACTGAAGGCAGGATTATCTGTGCTGATCATCTTTCTGAAGAGATTATCTTTCTCTGCACTTTCTCTAAACTGTAAAACTATATTCTGCATTCTGTTCTATTACCCTGATGTACTTATTTAAATCACGATTTGGAGGTGCTGGTGTTGGACGGGGTGCAGGAAATTAAAGATCACACAACGCCAGGTTATAATCCAATGGGTTTATTTGGAAGCACTAGCTTTCGGAGTGCTGTTCCTTCATCAGGTGATTTATCACAATCACCTAATGAAGGAGGAGTGCTCTGAAAGCTAGTGCTTCCAAATAAACCTGTTGGACTATAACCTGGCGTTGTGTGACTTTACACTTGTGTAAGGAATTATTTGTCTGGTTAGCACATTAATGAATACTTTTCACTGTATCTTGGTCCACGTGACAATAATGAATCAAATCAAAATCAAAGATAACAGCGGTTCAGAGGTACAGTAGGGTGGGTTTAATTCACTCTCTGAGAAAGTGGGAGGGGGAAGAAGCCACCTGAATGTTTAAGAAACTCTTGGAGATGCACTTGAGGAGGGTGAGAGTCTGAGAGCTGGAAGCTGGGATCAGACTAGATCACTCTTTGTGTTATAAATCTGTTTTTCTAAGTTTCACCCACCTACTGGTGGAGACTGGAGCTTGAACACCTGAAGATGAAGAGGAATTTTTTTTTTAAGTATTGCAAAGGTCCTCTCCCTTACTCTGGGGAAGATGTGGGAGAACATTGTTTAGACCACTGTTGGAATATTGCGTGTAATTCTGGTCTCCTTCCTATCGGAAAGGTGCTGTGAAATTTGAAAGGGTTCAGAAAAGACTTACAAGGATGTTGCCAGGGTTGGAGGATTTGAGCTATAGGGAGAGGCTGAACAGGCTGGGGTTGTTTTCCCTGGAGCGTCGGAGGCTAAGGGGTGACCTTATAGAGGTTTACAAAATCATGAGGGCATGGATAGAGTAAATAGATAAGGTCTTTTCCCTTGGGTGGGGGAGTCCAGAATTAGAGGGCATAGGTTTAGGGTGAGAGGAGAAAGATATAAAAGAGACCTAAGTGGCAACTTTTTCACACAGAGGGTGGTACGTGTATGGAATAAGCTGCCAGAGGAAGTGGTGGAGGCTGGTACAGTTGCAACATTTAAAAGGCATTTGGATGGGTATATGAATAGGAAGGGTTTGGAAGGATATGGGCCGGGTGCTGGCAGGTGGGACTGGATTGGTTTGGGATATCTGGTCAGCATGGACGGGTTGGACTGAAGGGTCTGTTTCCATGCTGTACATCTCTATGACTCTATAACAGACCATTGGGTTTGAGCCTGTGTTTCAATGTAGGGATTCCCAGATGCATCCCTAATTTACCCCAAAAAATTACCTGCGGTCTCTTCCTGACTCTTTGGGCTAGGAGGTTGGGATGGAGTGAGCAAGGTGATGGGGGGGGGGGGGGGGGGGCAGGTGGAGTTAGCACTAAAGACCACAGGTGAACACACCCAGCTCCTATGCCAGGACAATCCTTGTTTTCAATTGCTTATTAACTCAGGGATTTAGAAACTGTAGTGGCTGAGACATATTTAGGCAGTCTCACTGTCTTTGATGATTGAATATGAATCATGTACCTCACTCTCACAAACAAACACACACACACATGCATTTCTATATCTGTGCTGTTTTGTTGCAATGTATGCCTTTTTTGCTCTTCATTCTATTATCTAAAATTAAATTGCACATTTTCCAGTGTTTACATATTTTATTTAAAAGCATTATTATCGAGGTATTTTCTCCTAATAGAAACCTGAAAGAAGCTGCAGAATAATGATTTTTATATCATTGTTTCTTTTTTTTTTAAATCCTCCTTCCAACTCAGTCCCCAACCTGCTGACCCCTCCCCAGCCACTCCATCACATCACCACATCCTTCACCCACTACCCAAGAAAGCTGCAGGGTGTTGTCTAGTGGAACAAACTGAGCCAGAGAGCTTCAAGAGGCCCCTAGACCACAACGGGAATTGATGAGCATTCCTCCAAATGATCCCCTCTCCTCTTTGCCCCTGTTGGGTGTTACTCATTGTGTTGTAGGGTTTTACCTCGGATGTGTCAGCATCAACAAGCTTCATCTGTTGAGTCTCAGTGACACTTTGCTAACTATCAAGAGAGTTCATGATGAACAGACACTGTCCTGCCTACAGTTCCTTCATCTCTCCCACAGTATACACACACACACAGATACAGAGACATAGACACAGGCACACACGGATACAGACACAGAGGCAGAGTATCTCACACAGACACAGGTACACACAGATACAGACACAGAGGCAGAGTATCTCACACAGACACATGTACACACAGATACAGACACAGAGGCAGAGTATCTCACACAGACACAGGCACATATATGTACATAAGCACATGCATGCACAGACCACACACACACACACACACACACACACCCACACACACACACAATTACTCACATTAGAGCCAAATCTGTACAATTTAAAGGGAATGTATGCAATTGCAGGGACTGGCTTGTGGTACTGCCAGCTACTTAAAATGTATGGAATTAAAAAATATTCTTCCAACAAAATTAACTAGTCAAACGGAAATTGTTCTTTCCTGTATAAATGCAAGTCTGCGCCTTTCGCTTCCATTTTGAGAAATGGTTTGTGAGTTGAGTAGTTTTATTTTAAAAGTAACAAATCTCAGAAAAGGCCATTCAGCCCATTGATTCTGTGCTGGCCTGTAATGATCTGACTGTACTAATCGCATGTTCCAGCTTTTGGTCCATATCTCTGCAGGCTTTGGCAATGCAAATGAATCTTAAAATACTCGTTAAATTGCTCTTAGAAGCGTTTGTGACTCAACTACCATTTCAGGAACAAAGGAAAACAGAAAGTGCTGGAGAAACTCAGCAGCTCTGATAACATCTGTGGAGAAAGAAACAGAATGAATGTTTTAAGTCTAAGGTGACTGCTCTTCAGAATGTTCAGTTTGTATAGAATCCTGAAAAATGATACAGATGAGTGAAGAGAATAGGCAAAACCTTGGCAGATGAAGTAGGTTGGCAGGAAGGATAGAAACATGGTACATTATTTAAATAGAGAGAAATTGCAGAATGCGACAGTGCAGAGGGATCTGAGTGTACCGTTGTACATTAATCACAAAAAGTTAATGTGCAGATACAACAAGTAATTGGGAAAGCTAATGGAATGAAAGTCTATATTACAGGAGGGATAGAGTAGAGGAACATAAGAACAGAAGTAGGCCATTCAGCCCCTTAAACCCATACTACCATTCAATGAGATAGAGTCATAGAGTCATCCAGCACAGTCCAGCTCGTCCATTCTGATCAGACATCCCAATCTGAACAAGTCCCATTTACCAGAATTTGACCCTGGCTGATCTCTGACCTAACTCCATATCCCTGTCTTTGGCCCATATCCCTAATAGCTTTGCTTAGCAAAAGAATTATTTATCTCAGATTTCAAATTAACAACTGATCCAGTATTCACTGCCATTTATGGAAGAGTTTCAAACCTCTCCAACTCTTTGTGTGTAGGAGTGTTTTCTAATATCTCTCCTGTACAGTCTGACCCTAATTCTCAGACTATGCCCCTAGCTCTAGAATCCCCAACCAATGGAAATAGTTTACTTTTATCCAGCCTTTCTTGAAGATTTCAATCAGACCACCCCTGAACCTTTAAAATTCTAAAGAATAATAAAGTAGACAGGTCTTTACCAGGCATTGGTGAGACTGCATCCAGAAATCTATTCATCTTAATTAAGAAGAGATGATCTTATTGAAACATATACGATTCTGGGCCAATAAGATATAGTTGGACAGCTCTGCCAAAGTTTTATCAACCATGTTGTCTACCACTGCATGATTCCTTTCACAAACCCCATTGCTAAAGGGCTTTCTGCTGCTGATATCATAACTATTATGTTTCAATTTCACACACATAACTCTGAATTCAACATTAATAAACTCCCTGCCCCTCCAGTTATTGGTGAGAAATTGTCAGTGGTCCAAGTTCAGACCATATTCACTTTTCCATTACCTTATCCACAAATATTTTCTGATCCTAACTATGAAATATAGTTAATTGACAAAATCTGGTTGTAAAATCCATAAAATATAAAATGAATTTTTTTTTCTCAGCATTCTATAAAATCCATGGCCAGTGTCTTGTTGAAATCGCTTGCGAAAGGCAGACTTTTTAATTGGCTACCTTGATTTCCTTTGGTTTTTTTGTACAAATTTGACATTTATCAGATCGCTTACATGAACTTCTACTCTCCCCATTTATTCCCCATCCTATGACTAGACATTTTCACCTTGTGGAGAACAGATGGCCAGATTACCAATGCAATTTTAACAATTGACTTTTTGCCTTCTAAATTTCTATCTTTTGATGTCAACTACACTCATTTAATTCCATTATTGAGAGGTTATGTTCCAGCAAAGATTATGTTCCAGTAAAGGAATACAGGAGTGTTCAATGTTGTAAACTGAATATTCACATATTTTCAAAATACAATAGCGTTTTGTTTTCTGTATCCAGCTTCAACTATACAAACAAATTACTGCAAGTGCTGGAATCTGTACTGAAATCATAAAATGCTGGAGATCACAGCGGGTCAGAGCTCTGTTGAAGAGTCATCTAGACTTGAAATGTTAGTTTGCTCTGTCTCCATGGATGCTGCTTTATCTGCTGAGATTTCCAGTTTCAACTGTGCTTCCTTCATTGATGGAGAATCGACATTTTAGTTCCCCAATAGTCTCAGTAAGGCTTATTCCTGAAACGTCGATTCTCCTGCTCCTCGGATACTGCCTGACCTGCTGTGCTTTTCCAGTGTCACACTCTCGACTCTGATCTCCAGCATCTGCAGTCCTCACTTTCTCCTTCCTTCATTGATGGCCTACCTACTAATGGTGGTGTTTCACTGAACACTGTATCCATGCAAATAAATTATTGATTCCAGCTGTTTGAAAAGGAATGAGCACTTTTTTAGATTTTAGAGAAATATTAATCCAAACCTACAACTGGTAGAACTTTCAATTTCTTCTTTTTGGATCCTTTTTACTCAAAGAATCTTGATCATATTTTAGTGAGTCCATGCCATTCATGGTAGATGTGCACCCACCCTCCAGTGGTTCACTCTTAAGTGCCCTCTGGGCAATTAGGGATGGGCAATAAATGCTAACCCAACCAGAGACACCCAAATCCCATGAATGAATAGAAACAATAAAAGCACACTTTGGGAAATTTTGAAATCTTCCATGTGATCTACAGAATTCCATTATATACTAGACTCAGTCTTTATAAATTTGTCAAAATCTGCTCATGCCTCATAAGCAGTCAATAATTCATCTCTTGGATAAATGATATTAGTGAAAGTTAACTAGCTGTTCAACCCATGTTCACATCATCAGGGTCCAAACCTAAAGAACGCATTGCTTCTTATCCAGTTTCTGTACAATAATGAAAGTGCTAAGGCCATAACTTGTTTCCTCATTGATGAAGAGGTAACATAGGTCGACACTGTTCTTTTGTTGTTCCAATAGTTATCCAAACAGAGGTGGACAATCATACCTCAAAACTTTACATTTTGACTGCACCATCCTCTGTTACCAATGTAAGACACTCGCAATATCATGCTGCAACTATACAAAACGCTGGTGCGGCCACACTTGAAATATTGTATACAGTCTGGTCCCCATATTTCGGGAAGGATAGATAGATAGATAGATAGATAGATAGATAGATAGATAGATAGATAGACAGACAGACAGACAGACAGACAGACAGATAGAAAGAAAGAAAGAAAGAAAGAAAGAAGAATACAGTGCAGTACAGGCCCTTCGGCCCTCGATGTTGCGCCGATCCAAGCCCACCTAACCTACACTAGCCCACTATCCTCCATATGCCTCTCCAATGCCCGCTTAAATGCCCATAATGAGGGAGAGTCCACCACTGCTACTGGCAGGGCATTCCATGAACTCACGACTCGCTGAGTAAAGAACCTACCCCTAACATCTGTCCTATACCTACCCCCCCCTTAATTTAAAGCTATGCCCCCTTGTAATAGCTGACTCCATACGTGGAAAAAGATTCTCACTGTCGACCCTATCTAAACCCCTAATCATCTTGTACACTTCTATCAAGTCACCCCTAAACCTTCTTTTCTCCAATGAAAACAACTCCAAGTGCCTCTGCCTTTCCTCATACGTTCTTTCTACCATACCAGGCAACATCCTGGTAAACCTCCTCTGCACCCGTTCCAGTGTCTCCACATCCTTCCTATAGTATGGCGACCAAAACTGCACACAATACTCCAGATGCGGCCGCACCAGAGTCTTATACAACTGCAACATGACCTCAGTACTCCGGAACTCAATTCCTCTACCAATAAAAGCCAGTACGCCATATGCCTTCTTCACCGCACTATTTACCTGGGTGGCAACTTTCAAAGATCTGTGTACATGGACACCAAGATCCCTCTGCTCATCCACACTACCAAGTATCCGACCATTAGCCCAGTATCCCATCTTTTTGTTACTCTTACCAAAGTGAATTACCTCACACTTAGCTACATTGAACTCCATTTGCCACCTTTCTGCCCAGTTCTGCAGCTTATCTATATCCCGCTGTAACCTGCCACATCCTTCCTCACTGTCTACAACTCCTCCGACTTTCGTATCATCCGCAAACTTGCTCACCCAACCTTCTAACCCCTCCTCCAGGTCATTTATAAAAATGACAAACAGCAATGGTCCCAAAACAGATCCTTGCAGAACACCGCTAGTGACGGCACTCCAAGATGAACCTTTGCCATCAACTACTACCCTCTGTCTTCTTCCAGCCAGCCAACTCCTAATCCAAACCTCCAACTCACCCTCAATGCCATACCTCCGTATTTTTTGCAGTAGTCTACCATGGGGAACCTTATCAAACGCCTTACTAAAATCCATATACACCACATCTACTGCTTTCTCCTCGTCCACCTCCTTAGTCACCTTCTCAAAGAATTCAATAAGGAAGCATTGGAAAAGGTGCAAAGGAGATTTACCAGGATGTTGCCTGGTCTGGAGGGAAAGTCTTATGAGGAAAGGCTGAGAGACTTAGGTCTGTTCTCATTGGCAAGATGAAGGCTAAGAGGAGATTTGATAGAGACATACAAGATGATCAGAGGATTAGATACGGTAGACAGTGAAAGTCTTTTTCCTAGGATGATGACATCAGCGTGTACGAGGGGGCATAACTACAAATTGAGGGGTGATAGATTTAAGACAGATGTCAGAGGCAGGTTCTTTACGCAGCGAGTGGTAAGGGTGTGGATTGCCCTGCCTGCCAATGTAGTCAACTCAGCCACATTAGGGGCATTTAAACAATCCTTGGATTAGCACATGGATGATTTTGGAATAGTGTAGGGGGACGGGCTGAGAATAGTTCACATGTCGGTGCAACATCGAGGGCCAAAGGGCCTGTTCTGTGCTGTATTGTTCTATGTTCTATAAAATGACAGTTTTTGAACTTTTAGTAATAACTTCAATTCGGTTACCCGCACTCCATAAGACTCACACCCCATTGATTACTACTTCTCCAAGTTTATACCACTATTAATACGCATTTAACCATTAATATATCCACTACCAATTCCTTTATTCCATTAGATATTGGCATTCTTTCAAACCACAGTAGATAACAGTAACCAAAATCTATTTGTCTCCATTTCAAAATCCAAATCCAGAAGTAAAAATATATATTAAACATCTTTCATCACATTTATTATAAATTTTGACAATTAATCTCTCATTGACTGATAAATATTGGCCAATTGGGAATAATTGTCCCCAAGACATACGGATAAGGCTGAGTGTATCATAGAGTCATAGAGATGTACAGCACAGAAACAGACCCTTCGGTCCAACCCGTCCATGCCGACCAGGTATCCCAACTCAATCTGGTCCCACCTGCCAGCACCCAGCCCATATCCCTCCAAACCCTTCCTGTTCATATACCCATCCATACGCCTTTTAAATGTTGTTATTGTAATAGCCTCCACCACTTCCTCTGGCAGCTCATTCCGTACACACATCACCCTCTGCCTGAAAACATTGCCCCTTAGGTCCCCTTTATATCTTTCCCCTCTTACTTTAAACCTATGCCCTCTATTTCTGGACTCCCCCAACCAGGGAAGAGACCTTGCCTATTTATCCTATGTGCCCCTCATGATTTTATAAGGTCGCCCCTCATGATTTTATATGGTCACCCCTCAGCCTCTGGTGCTCCAAGGGAAACAGCCCCAGCCAATTCAGCCACTCCCTATAGCTCAAATCCTCCAACCCTGGCAACCTCAGAGATGAGAAGTAAATTTCTTTCATTCATTCACAGGATGTGGGTGTTGCTGGCTCGCCTGACATTTATTGCCCATCCCTAATTTCCCAAAGAGCATTAACAAGTCAACCACGTTGCTGTGGGCCTGAAGTCACATATAGGCCTGACTGGGAAAGGATGGTAGATTTCCATCCCTCTAGGTCATTTCTTGGCAATTGGCAATGTTTTCATGACCATCAGTTTTATTGAATTCAAATTCCAACATCTGCTATGAACCCAGGTCCTCAGAACATTACATAGATTAATAGTCCAACAATAAGACCACTTGACCATCGCTTCCCCCTAGCTAGTTTGCCAAAAATCTCCCAATTAAAGGTTTCTTCCAAAGTACTGAACTATGACATTCCCTCGTGGATGGGTCTGGCTGATTCAGGAGAATAAATTAACAATCCCTAATCCACAGAAATATATATCCAAACAGCAACAATAACTGAGAGGAATCCTGTAATGCTGCCTTCCACTTGTACAGGAGCGTGGTCACAATGAGAGTCTACTGGGAAATAAAATGAGCCATAAACCTTTTAAAAACAAACTATTTCCAGCTCCTGAAGAGTGGAGATTGGGGAAAGTTTCATCAATTGTGGCAGAGGTTCAGACATTATGTGCAAGAAAAGTAGTGGAGAATACAAAAGGGTTAAGAGTTCAAAACTAATAGGTTCTTTAACAAAACACCAGCTACTGGGTTTTACAGTGTTATAATTTGGGAAGTGCAGCATTAAAGTGTGATATACTCAAAGGTCACGTCAGATAATGAATAGATATGTATATAGTTTGTTTTTCTTTTTTGTTGAACTTGAAGAAATGTAAATGTTAAATCATAAAAATTATACATTCCTTTCAATTCAATTAAAAACATCAGGTTAAAAACACACACACACACGCGCACACACACACTCACAATGCTGGAAAGAGTGAGTGAATCAGAGAATGCTGTAGTCGGTGTTAATTTTTGAGGTTGATGAATGTTCATCATTTGAACAGCAGCTTCTGCAAAGATTCTGCTTCTATTGTTTTCAGCTTCTCTGGACCCATCGTGTTTCTTTACTTGTCTCATTTCTGACTGTCTTTTACCTTCCACTTTCACTCCCTTTTGTCATTTTACCCCTTGGTCTTACCCCTGCTCCCTTTCCCTGCTGCTGTTCTTACTGAGAAACTATTTTTACTCGAATCGTTTTCAGTTCTGACAAAGGTAGGTGGAGTTTTATATACCCTCTCTGTGGTGATAGGAGGCATTAAATCAGGTGGAAGGTGGTGAGTGGGGGTCCCATACCCTTCCTATCCACTGCCCCCCGTAGGGTATAAGGGTGATCTACTTGTCTCGCTGCCAATTCAGGGTCTGAAGTGGGAAATTGAATATGCTGGGGTCACTAGCTGCAAGTGACCCAGGTCACAGGTGAATGAGAGCAGGTCCAGAGTCAGTGGGGAGTTGGCAGTAAGGAGGTGGGGGTTGTGGATGGGGAGGTGCCAGAGGCAGGGAGAGAGACTTTGTACTCATTAGGGCACCCCCCCCCCCCCCCTTCTTACTGCTGGCACAGAGTGTCTGGCAACAAGGAACACAACCAACCCCCTCCCCCAAGGAGCTGATACTGAAACCCAAAAGGATTTGCTTCTTGTCTTCCCCACAGGGTGAAAGCCCAAATTGGCGCTGGTTTAAGATCAGAGAAAGTCCTGAGAGGCTGATTAGTTATCCAGAGAAAAATAAACTCCAGAAACCGAAGGCTTTACTATGTCAGAGAGTAACTCACATTAAGAACAAAGTAAGCTGTGTTAGCAATTTGTTTAGGGGCCTCACAAAGAGGCATCGATGAAAAAAATACCATTGAACAAATGTTTGCAGGAAAGAAACCAATTACAGCCTGAACGAGGAACTTTAAAGTCTCTAGGGTTGAGTATCTGCGAGATAGTTGTTTAGAGTAAAATATTCAATCTACTTTTCTGATAGTTGTTATAAGATCATCTCAACTAGTCCTTAGACAATTCGAAATAGTTTGTGAATTGTTTTCTTTTTTATGTAAGAAACCATGACATTTTCTTGTCAATCGAACATTGTTAGCTTCTTATGAGCATCTTCAGTGACTGACAATCATGGTAAATCAATGGCAGAATTATGACTAACGGTCTCTTCAGCCAAGTTTTGTTTTAGGATCTGACTTGCCCGACATTACCATGAGCTAGGATTGTAACAATTCAGAAGCTAGTACTAAAAATGAAAGACTTGCATTTACATAGTGTCTTTAATGACCTCAGGACATCTTAAATCACTTTATTTCAATGTATTTCATTGGCAGTCTGGTCAGTATTGGAGGAAATGCAGCAACCGATTTACAGACAGTAAACTCCCCCATGCAGCAATGTGATCGTGATTATGATCTTTAATCTGTTTTTAGTTGGTTGTTAACTTAAAGATGAATATTGGCCAGAGTAGAGGGGAAGCATTCACTTCACCGTCTTGAAATAGTACCCAGCAGAGATGGAAGGCAGAGCTTTGGTTAATGTTTCATGGGTGGGCTGTTGTCTGGAGGGTCAAGGTGGACTCAATGGGCTGAATGGCCTGTATCCATGGTGTAGGGATTCTATGATTACCACAATCCTCTGGATATCTGTTCTCATGTAATTGTGTAGCAGAAAGTATAAGGGACTGTCAGAGAATACAGGAGGATATAGATAGACTGGAGAGTTGGGCGGAAAAGTGGCAGATGGATTTCAATCCAGACAAATGTAAGGTGATGCATTTAGGCAAGACTAGTTCTAGAGCTAATTATACAATGAAGGGAAGAGCCTTGGGAAAAGTTGATGGTTAGAGGGATCTGGGAGTGCAGGTCCACTGTACCCTGAAGGTGGCAGCACAGGTGGATAGAGTGGTCAAGAAGGCATATAGTATGCTTGCCTTAATTGGATGGGGTGTTGTGTATAAGAGCTGACAAGTCATGTTAAAATTGTACAGGACGTTGGTTCGGTTGCATTTGGAATACTGTGTACAGTTCTGGTCACCACATTATCAAAAGGATGTGGACACTTTGGAGAGGGTGCAGAGAAGGTTTACGGGGATGTTGCCTGGTATGGAAGGTGCTAGCTATGAAGAGAGGTTGAGTAGGTTAGGTTTATTTTATTAGAAAAAAGGAGATTGAGGGGGGACCTGATTGAGGTTTACAAAATCATGAAGGGTGTAGACAGGGTGGATAGAGACAAGCTTTTTCCCAGGCTGAAGGATTCCATAACGAGAGGTCACGCTTTCAAAGTGAGAGGTGGAAAGTTTAAGGGGGATACACGCGGCAAGTACTTCACACAGAGGGTGGTGGGCGTTTGGAACGCGTTGCCAGCTGAGTTGGTAGAGGCAGGCACGGTAGATTCATTTAAGATGTGTCTGGGCAGATGCATGAGTAGGTGGGGAGCAGAGGGATACAAATGCTTAGGAATTGACCGACAGGTTTAGACAGTACATTTTGATCAGCTCAGGCTTGGAGGGCCGAAGGGCCTGTTCCTGGGCTGTAAATTTTCTTTCTTCTTTGTTCTTCATGCGCCACTTTCAGATGCTGCACCATTACCCTCTCCCTGATCCACGCCCCTCTCCCTGACCCACACCCACTACCCTCTCCCTGACCCACATCACTTCCATCTCCCATGCTTCTCTCCTTTAAGACAATCCTGAAAGAGTCTGTTTGACCACAGCATTCGGCCATTTTCCTAAATATTTGCTCATGTGACACTCTGATAAATATTGTTTGACAGTGTAACAGTGGAAACAGGACTTTGTACTATGTCAGAGGCACATTAATACAAGCTGTCATTATTAAAGCCCACAATTCACCCTGCGTGGCAATCACAGACTTGTGTATGTCTGAAAAAGCTCATTGATATGGAGGTGAACAGGATCCTGGGTAGATGGCAGAATGTAGAAACTCATCCATTTGCAGTTGTAATACTGTGAGCAGTTTTGGGTCTCTAATCTAAGGAAAGATAGACTGACACAGATGAATCACTCGACTGGTATTGGAGGGACTGTCTTCCGAGACCAGGTTGGGTAGGTTATTGCCTGTTCTCTCTGGAGTTTCACAGAATCAGAGGTGACCTTATTGAAACATATAGGATTCTTAAGGGCCTTGACAGGGTAAATGTAGAAAAGTTGTTTCCCCTTATGGAAGAGTCTAGGACCAAAGGCAATAATCTCTGAATAAGGGGTTGACCATGAAAGATAGTGATGGGAAGGAATTTCTTCTCTCAGAGGGGAGTAAATCTGTGAAATTCTTTACCCGAGAGTGCTATAGAGGTTGTGTTGTTAAGTATGTTCAAGGCTGAGACAGACAGAGTTTTTAATCAGGAAGGGAATCAAGGGTTATGGTGAAAAGGCAGGAAAGTGGTGTTGAGGATTATCAGATCAGCCACGATCACATGGAAAGGTGGAGCAGAACATAGAACATTCCAGCACAGTACAGACCCTTCGGCCCTCAATGTTGCACCAACCCATGAAACCAATCTGAAGCCCATCTAACCTACACTATTCCATTGTTATCCATATGTTTATCCAAAGGTAAACAGACTTAATGGACCCAATGGTCTACTTTCACTCCTACCTCTTATGATCTTATGGTCAGTCCACTCAGGAAGCTGGAATTATTGGTTTTGAAAGTGAATATTTGTGATTCTGTGGCTGCTTCACCAAAGTCCTGTGGCCCACTCATTGTGAATCCACCTCAGGGCCTGTCCCAATATTCCAGCCCACAGGCCTTCCTAATCTGGGGGGGGGGGGTGTGAGTGGCACTGAGCCACCCACTGAGAACACCCCTCACCCCCCCACACCCACACACAGTCAGCTGGGCCACCCACTGAGAACACCCCTCACCCCCCCACCCCCACACACAGTCAGCTGGGCCACCCACTGAGAACACCCCTCACCACCCCCACCCCCACATACTCAGTTGGACCACCCACTGAGAACATCCCTCACCCCCCCACCCCCACCCACACACACTCAGCTGACGCACCTACTGAGAACACCCCTCATCCCCCCACCCACACACACTCAGCTGGGCCACCCGCTAAGAACACCCCTCACCCCTCACACCCCCACCCACATACTCAGCAGACACACCTACTGAGAACACACCTCATCCCCCCACTCACACACACTCAGCTGACGCACCTACTGAGACCACCCCTCATTCCCCACCCACACTCACTCAGCTGACGCACCTACTGAGAACACCCCTCATCCCCCCACCCCCACACACTCAGCTGGGCCACCCACTGAGAGCACCCCTCACCCCCCCCACCCCCACATACTCAGTTGGACCACCCACTGAGAACACCCCTCATCCCCCCACCCACACACAGTCAGCTGGGCCACCCACTGAGAACACCCCTCACCCCCCCACCCACACACAGTCAGCTGGGCCACCCACTGAGAACACCCCTCACCCCCCCACCCCCACACACTCAGCTGGGCCACCCACTGAGAACACCCCTCACCCCCCCCACCCCCACATACTCAGTTGGACCACCCACTGAGAACACCCCTCATCCCCCCATCCACGCTCACTCAGCTGACACACCTACTGAGAACACCCCTCATCCCCCCACCCACATACTCAGCTGACACACCTACTGAGAACACCCCTCATCCCCCCACCCACACACACTCAGCTGGGCCACCCGCTAAGAACACCCCTCACCCCTCACACCCCCACCCACATACTCAGCTGACACACCTACTGAGAACACCCCTCATCCCCCCCACCCCCACACACTCAGCTGGGCCACCCACTGAGAACACCCCTCACCCCCCCACCCCCACATACTCAGTTGGACCACACACTGAGAACGCCCCTCATCCCCCCACCCACACACACTCAGCTGACGCACCTACTGAGAACACCCCTCATCCCCCCACCCCCACACACTCAGCTGACACACCTACTGAGAACACCCCTCATCCCCCCACCCACACACTCAGCTGCCAAATTCAAGGCCACATACAAGCCACAACAGTCTTTGGAACTCCTTGTCACAGAGAGCTTGGGCGTGGCAGAGTCCTTGTGGATATTTATGCCTAAGACAGATCAATTCTTGATCATTTGGGGTATCAAGGGAAAGGGCAGGATAGTGGACATGAGGAATGTCTGATCAACCATCATCCTAGGGAGTGGTGGAACAGGCTTAAGGGACCAAATGGTCTACTCCTGTTCCTATTTCTTATGGTCCATGGTCTTAACCACAAGGGGTCTCATCACAGCCACAATGAACCACCCAGGAGTCAGTCCATCCTTTTATATCATTATGTTCCTGAACAAGGGACAGCTAAGTAAACTGATTGACGTGTAAGATTTCAACATCTGATATTAATGCCCTTTCTGCTTGAATTACAGATTTTCAGATAATGGGCTGCGTGCATTGTAAAGAGAAGACATCAACAAAATCCCAAGCTGAAGATGGGGATGGGTTCTTTAATCAAAACACGAACCCACGCTATGGACCAGATCCCACCAACCAGCCCCAGACTGCAGTCTTCACAAGGATTCCTGATTTTAACAGCTTCCATGACACCACAAACACTTCACTGACTCCCTTTGGTGGTTCTGTTGGCTACCCAACTGGGTCACTCCCAACAAGAGGTGGAGGATTACCAGGTTAGAGACCCTGCTCAGAACTTTCATTCCACATCAAAATGTTGCAGACCATTCCTTTGGAGGGGGTTGAGAAGTTAAACATTGGTCAAGCATTAATTGAGAAAATACATTCTCAACGGTACAATACCCGATATTGAGGGAGGCGATGGCCTTATTGTGGGTCTGGGTTTGAATCTCACTACAGCAGATGGTGGAATTTGAATTCACTTTTTAAAGTGTGGCATGGTGGCTCAGTGGTTAGCACTGCTGCCTCACAGTGCCAGGGAGCTGGGTTTGATTCCCACCTCGGGCGACTGTGTGGAGTTTGCACATTCTCTCCGTGCCTGTGTGGGTTTCTTCCGAGTGCTCCGGTTTCCTCCCACAATCCAAAGATGTGCAGGTCAGGTGGATTGACTATGGGTAATCACCTGTAGTGTTAGGTGTATTAGTCAAAGGAAGATGGGTTGCTCTTTGGAGGGTCGGTGTGGACTTGTTGGGCCAAAGGGCCTGTTTCCATACTGTAGGGAATCTAAAATAAAAATGAATTTTAAAATATAATAATGACCATTGTCAATTGTTAGAAAAAAGCCCATTTGTTTCACTAAAGTCCTTCAGGGAAGGAAACTGTTGTCCTTACTGGGTCTATCGTACATGTGACTCCAGACCTGCAGCAATGTGGGTGACTCCTAACTGGCCTCTAGGCAATTAGGGCTGGCCAATAAATGTTGGCCTCAGCAGCGAAAACCACATCCTGTGAATGAATAAATACATAACTGATAAAGTGCTAGTTGGACACAATTGGAGAGAGGAATAATATTCTCGTTAGGTGTAAGAATTGTTCTGGCAGCATCTGTGGAGAGAGAAACAGTTCAGATTTCGAGCCTGGTATAAACTTTTTTCAGAACTGATGAAATTTTGAAGAAAGAGTCACACTGGACTTGAAACATTATCTCTGTTTCTTTCTCCACAGATGCTGAGTTTCTCCAGCACTTTTAGTGTTTTTTTTTCTGATTTCCAGCATCTGCAGGATTTTGTTTTTATAAGAATTGTTCGCTTTGTTAAGATCTGTAGAAATCTCGATACAATCTCCTGTCATTACAGAAAAGACCATTGCATTGTTCTGGGCTTTCTCAGTGAAAGTAAACATAAAATGAACAAATTGGCCAAGCTGTCAAATCACCTCTTCCTTAAGAGCTTAAATAATATTTCCCTGATAAATCACTGAGCTTCCAATGCCCCTCTTCTGGATTGTATTGGTCAGGACTGGCAGTTAAACATCCAAGGATTTTCAACTTATCGAAAAGACAGGGAGGTGGGCCGAGGGGGCGGGGTTGCCTTGTTAGTTAAGAACAAAATTAAATCTATGGTGCTGAATGATATAGGGTCGGATGATGTGGAGTCTGTGTGGGTGGAATTGAGGAACCATAAAGGCAAAAAAAACCATGGTGGGAGTTATGTACAGACCTCCTAACAGTGGTCAGGACCAGGGGCGCAACATGTACCGGGAAATAGAGAAGGCATGTCAGAAAGGCAAGGTCACAGTGATCATGGGAGACTTCAATATGCAGGTGGACTGGGTAAATAATGTTGCCAGTGGATCCAAAGAAAGGGAATTCGTGGAATACTTACAGGATGGCTTTTTGGAACAGCTTGTCATGGAGCCCACAAGGGAGCAGGCTATTCTGGACCTAGAGCTATGTAATGAACCAGACTTTATAAAAAATCTTAAAGTAAGGGAATACTTAGGAAGCAGCGATCATAATATGGTAGCGTTCAGTCTGCAGTTTGAAAGAGATAAGGCAAAATCAGATGTAATGGTGTTACAGTTAAATAAAGGTAATTATGAGGGCATGAGAGAGGAACTGATGAAAATAGACTGGAAGCAGAGCCTAGCAGGGAAGACAGTAGAGCAAAAATGGCGGGAGTTTGTGGGTAAAATTGAGGACACTGTAAAGAGGTTCATCCCGAAGAGGAGAAAGATTATCCGGGGAGGGCTTAGACAGCCATGGCTGACAAAGGAAGTCAGGAAATGTATTAAAGAAAAAGAGAGATCCTATAAAGTGGCCAAGAGCACTGGGAAATCAGAAGATTGGGAAGGCTACAAAAACAAACAGAGGATAACAAAGAGAGAAATAAGGAAGGAGAGGATCAAATATGAAGGTAGGCTAGCCAGTAATATTAGAAATGATAGTAAAAGTTTCTTTCAATACATAAGAAACAAACGACAGGCAAAAGTAGACTTTGGGCCACTTCAAACTGATGCTGGAAGCCTAGTGATGGGAGATAAGGAAATAGCTGGAGAAATTAATAAGTACTTTGCGTCAGTGTTCGCAGTGGAAGACATGAGTAATATCCCAACAATTAAAGGGAGTCAGGGGGCTGAGTTGAGTATGGTTGCCATTACAAAAGAGAAAGTGCTACAAAAGCTAAAAGGTCTTAAAATTGATAAATCTCCTGGCCCCGACGGGCTACATCCTAGAGTTCTGAGGGAGGTGGCTGAGGAAATAGTGGAGGCATTGGTTGAGATCTTTCAAAAGTCACTGGAGTCTGGGAAAGTCCCAGATGATTGGAAGATCGCTGTTGTAACCCCCTTGTTCAAGAAAGGATCAAGTCAAAAGATGGAAAATTATAGGCCAATTAGCCTAACCTCGGTTGTTGGTAAAATTCTCGAATCCATCATTAAGGATGAGGTTTCTAAATTCTTGGAAGAGCAGCGTCGGATTAGAACAAGTCAACATGGATTTAGTAAAGGGAGGTCGTGCCTGACAAACCTGTTGGAGTTCTTTGAAGAGGTGACAAGTAGGTTAGACCAGGGAAACCCAGTGGATGTCATCTACCTAGACTTCCAAAAGGCCTTTGATAAGGTGCCACATGGGAGGCTGCTGAGCAAGGTGAGGGCCCATGGTGTTCGAGCTGAAAATGTGTTGCTGGAACAGCGCAGCAGGTCAGGCAGCATCCAGGGAACAGGAGAATCGACGTTTCGGGCATAAGCCCTTCTTCAGGAAGGCTTATGCCCGAAACGTCGATTCTCCTGTTCCCTGGATGCTGCCTGACCTGCTGCGCTGTTCCAGCAACACATTTTCAGCTCTGATCTCCAGCATCTGCAGACCTCACTTTCTCCCCATGGTGTTCAAGATGAGGATTGGCTGTCTGACAGGAGGCAGAGATTTGGGATAAAAGTTGCGAATGGCAGCCGGTGACAACCGGTGTCCCGCAGGGTTCAGTGTTGGGGCCAGGAAATGGTTGATGGAGTTCAATGTGAGCAAATGCGAGGTCTTGCACTTTGGGAAAAAGAATAGAAGCATGGATTACTTTCTAAACGGTGAGAAAATTCATAAAGCCAAAGTACAGAGGGATCTGGGAGTGCTAGTTGAGGATTCTCGAAAGGTAAACATGCAGGTTGAGTCCATGATTAAGAAAGCGAATGCAATGTTGTCAATTATCTCAAGAGGGTTGGAATATAAAAGCACTGTTGTGCTACTGAGACTTTATAAAGCTCTGGGTAGGCCCCATTTGGAGTACTGTGTCCAGTTTTGGTCCCCACACCTCAGGAAGGACATACTGGCATTGGAGCGTGTCCAGCGGAGATTCACACGGATGATCCCTGGAATGGTAGGTCTAACATATGAGGAACGGCTGAGGATCTGGGGATTGTATTCATTGGAGTTTAGAAGATTAAGGGGAGATCTAATAGAAACTTACAAGATAATACATGGCTTGGAAAGGGTGGACGCTAGGAAATTGTTTCCGTTAGGCGAGGAGACTAGGACCCGTGGACACAGCCTTAGAATTAGAGGGGGTAAATTCAGAACAGAAATGCGGAGACATTTCTTCAGCCAGAGAGTGGTGGGCCTGTGGAATTCATTGCCGCAGAGTGCAGTGGAGGCTGGAACGCTAAATGTCTTCAAGGCGGAAATTGATAAATTCTTGATGTCACAAGGAATTAAGGGCTACGGGGAGAATGCGGGTAAGTGGAGTTGAAATGCCCATCAGCCATGATTGAATGGCAGAGTGGACTCGATGGGCCGAATGGCCTTACTTCCACTCCTATGTCTTATGGTCTTGTGGTTTCAATCTAATGCATTAATGATTGTTTTGTCCATTAGCTGATTCTTTATAGAAGTAAGATTGTGAAGCAAAATAGGTTTAGATCTGTAGAGAATGTGTCTGTCAGAGGAACTCATCCCAGATAGTCCTGTTGAGCTTGCGTGACCCAGGATTCCTCTTTTCTCAAATGCTGCATGGAAATCTCTAACCCAACCTGACACAAATCACATAGATCTGACTGCTTGAAGCTCCAGGGATGGGTTAAGGGGGAAGTGTGGGCAGGAGGCTGACTGGTTGGCACAGCTCAGTCTGAGTTAAGATGCCCAGGTCTCCACTCTGCTGTGTTCATACTTCCATGGGTGCAGCCCACAATCACATGGCAGAGAGAGAACAGAGAGAGAGAGAGAGAACACAGTGCATAGAGCAGTGCAGCACAGGAACAGGACCTGCAGCCCATGATGTTGTGCCAAACATGACACCAAATCAAACTAATCCCTTCTGCCTACCCTTGGTCCATATCCCTCCATTGGTGCATATTCTTGCGCTTATCTGAAAGTCCCTTAAATGCTCCAGTTATATCTCCTTCCACCACCACCCTAACAGCATGTTCCAGTCTCTTACCACTCTCTATGTAAAAAACTTGCCCCTCACAACTCATTTGACCTTTCCCCCTCTCACCTTAAATGCATGGCCCCTCATATTAGACATTTCAACTCTGGAAAATACATTCTGACCATCTATGCATCTCATAATGTTATAGACTTCTATCAAGCCTCCTCTCAACCTCCGCCACTCCATACAAAACATCCCACGTTTTTCTAGCACCTCCTTATAGCTCATACTCTCTATTCCAGGCAGCGTTCTGGTAAACCTCTTCTGTACCATCTCCAAAGCCTCCATATCCTTCCTGTAATATGATGACCAGAATTCAACACAATACTCTACGTGTGGCCTAACCAAAGTTTTATAAAGCTACATGTGACATCCTGACTCTTGTATTCAATTCCCTGACCAAGGAGCTAGGGTGGAAGCTTTAAGCTGGAACGAACAGAGTGGTTATCTCTGGTTTGTTACCCATGCCACATGTTAACGAGGCGAGGATTGGGGAGAGAGAGCAGTTGAACACGTGGCTACAGGTATGGTGTAGGTGGGAGAGATTGACACCTGGATAATTGGGGCTCATTCTGGGGTAGGTGGGACCTCTACAAACAGGATGGTCTACACCTGAACCAGAGGGGTACCAATATCCTGAGAGGGAAGTTTGCTAATGTTCTTCGCGTGGGTTTAAACTAATTCAGCATGGGGATGGAAATCTGAATTTTGGCTCCAGTGTACAGGAGGTTGAGAGTAATGAGGTCATAAATAAAGTTTCAAGGTTGCAAGAGGGCATTGGCAAGGAGGAAGGTGGTTTGAAGTGTGCTTACTTCAATGCCTGGAGCATTGGGTAGGTGAACTTGCAGCATGGGTTGGTACCTGGGACTTTGATGTTGTGGCCATTTTGGAGACATGGATAGAGCAGTGACAGGAATGGGTGTTGCAGGTTCTGGGATTGAGATGTTTCAGTAAGAACAGGGAAAGTGGTGAAATGAGGGGAGGTGTGGCATTGTTAGTCAAGGGCAGTATTCCGGCGGCAGAAAGGACGTTTGATGAGGACTTTTCTACTGAGGTAGTATGGGCTGAGATTAGAAAAAAGAAAGGAGAGGTCACCCTGTTGGGAGTTTTCTATAGGCCTTCAAAAAATTCCAGAGATATAGGGGAAAGGATAGCAAAGATGATTCTGGATAGGAGGGAGAGTAACAGGGTAGTTGTTAAGAGGGGCTTTAACTTTCCAAATATTGACTGGAAAAGCTATAGTTCCAGTACTTTAAATGGGTCAGTTTTTGTCCAATGAGTGCAGGAGGGTTTCCTGACATAGTATGTAGACAGGCCAACAAGGGGCAAGGCCACGTTGGATTTGGTACTGGGTACCAGCCAGGTGTTAGATTTGGAGGTGGGTGAGCACTTTGGTAATAGTGACTATAATTCGGTTACCTTTATTTTAGCGATGGAAGGAGTAGGAATATACCGCAAGGCAAGAGCTATAGCTGGGGGAAAGACAATTACGATGTGATCAGGCAAGATTTAGGATGCATAGGAAGGGGAAAGAAACTGCAGGGGATGGGCACAATCGAAATGTGGAGCTTTTTCAATGAACAGTTACTGCGTGTCCTTGATAAGTATGTCCCTGTCAGGCAGGGAGGAAGTGGTCGAGCGAGGGGACAGTGGTTTACTAAGGAAGTTGAATCTCTTGCCAAGAGGAAGAAGAAGGCTTATGTTAGGATGAGATGTGAAGGCTCAGTTAGAGCAGATGAGAGTTACAAGGTAGCCAGGAAAGACCGAAAGAGAGAGCTAAGAAGAGCCAGGAGGGGACATGAGAAGTTGTTGGTGGACAGGATCAAGGAGAACCCGAAAGCTTTCTTTATATGGAAATAGAAGAATGACCAGAGTAAGATTAGGGCCAGCCAAGGACAGTAGTGGGAAGTTGTGCATGGAGTATGAGAAGATAGGAGAGGCACTAAATGAACTAAAAGACAATTGTGGGCGGCACGGTGGCACAGTGGTTAGCACTGCTGCCTCACAGCGCCTGAGACCCGGGTTCAATTCCCGCCTCAGGCGACTGACTGTGTGGAGTTTGCACGTTCTCCCCGTGTCTGTGTGGGTTTCCTCCGGGTGCTCCGGTTTCCTCCCACAGTCCAAAAGATGTGCAGGGTCAGGTGAATTGGCCACGCTAAATTGCCCGTAGTGTTAGGTAAGGGGTAAATGTATGGGTATGGGTGGGTTTCGCTTCGGCGGGTCGGTGTGGACTTGTTGGGCCGAAGGGTCTGTTTCCACACTGTAATGTAATCTAAAAAGATTACAAAAAAGTCATCACAATGTTGTTGATGAGAATACTGAGGTACATTAGACTAGACGGGATTGAGGTTCATAAGGAAGGAGGTGTTAGTAATTCTGGAAAGTGTGAAAATAGATTAATTCCCTGGGCCAGATGGAATTTATTCTAGGATTCTCTGGGAAGCTAGGGAAGAGATTGCCAAGCCTTTGGGTTTTATCTTTACAACATCATTGTTTCCAGGAATAGTGCCAGAAGACTGAACATTAGCAAATGTTGTCCCCTTGTTCAAAAAGGGGAGTAGAGATAACCCTGGTAATTGTAGACTAATGAGCCTTACTTTGGTTGTGGGTAAAGTGTTGGAAAGGATTATAAGAGATAGGCTTTTTAATCATCTCGAAAGGAATAAGTTGATTAGGGATAGTCAACATGGTTTTGTGAAGGGCAGGTCGTGTCTCACAAACCTTATTGAGTTCTTTGAGAAGGTGACTAAACAGGTAGATGAGGGTAAGGCAGTTGATGTGGTATAAATGGATTTCTGTAAAGCATTTGATAAGGTTCCCAACAGTAGGCTATTGCAGAAAATACAGAGGGCATAGGATTGGGGCTGATTTAGCGGTTTGGATCAGAAATTGGCTAGTTATAAAAAGACAGAGGGTGATGGTTTTTGGGAGATGTTTATCCTGGAGTTCAGTTACTACTGGTGTACCGCAAGGATCAATTTTGGGGCCACTGCTGTTTGTCATCTTTATAAATGACCTGGATGAGGGCGTAGAAGGATGCGTTAGTAAATTTGTGGATGACAGTAAGGTCAGTGGAGTTGTAGATAGTGCAGAAGGGTGTCGCAGGTTACAGAGGGGCATAGACAACTGCAGAGCTGGGCTGAGAGGTGGAAAATGGAAGTTCATGCGGAAAAGTGTGAGGTAATTCACTTTGGAAGGAGTAACAGGAATGCAGAGTACTGGACCAATGGTAAGATTTTTGGTAGTGTAGATGAGCAGAGAGATCTCTGTGTCCATGTACATAGATCCCTGAAAGTTGCCACCCAGGTTGATAGGGTTGTTAAGAAGGCATACAGTGTGTTAGCTTTTATTGGAAGAGGGATTGAGTTTCAGAACCATGAGGTCGTGCTGCAGCTGTACAAACTCTGCTGTGGCCGCACTTGGAGTACCACATTATAGGAAGGAAATGGAAGCTTTGGAAAGGGTTCAGAGGAGATTTACCAGGATGCTGCCTGGTATGGAGGGAAGGTCTGAGGAGGAAAAGCTGAGGAAGTTGAGGCTGTTTTCGTTAGAGAAAAGAAGGTTGAGAGGTGACTTCATAGAGTCATATATGATAGTCAGAGGGTTAGATAGGGTGGACAGTGAGAGCCTTTTTCCTCGGATGGTGATGGCTAGCACGAGAGGATGTAGCTTTAAACTGAGGGGTGATGGATATAGGACAGATGTCAGAGGTAGTTTCTTTACTCAGAGAATAGTAAGGGTATGGAACTCTCTGCCTGCAACAATAGTAGACTCACCAACTTTAAGGGCAATTAAATGGTCTCTGGATGAACATATGGGTGATAATGGAATAGTGTGGGTTAGATGGGCTTCAAATTGGTTTGCAGGTTGGCACAACATCAAGGGCCAAAGGACCTGTACTGAGCTGTAATGTTCTATGTTTTATTTTTTATAAAGGCAAGCATGCCATATGCCTTCTTTACCACCCTATCTACTTGTGTGGCCACTTTCAGGGAGCTATGGGCTTGAACCCCAAGATCCCGCTGTACATCAATGTTGTTCAGGGTCCTGCCATTCACTGTATACTTTTCCTTAACATTTGATCTCCCAAAGTGCAGCACTTCACACTTAGCCAGATTAAACTCCATCTGCCATTTCTCTGCCCATATTTACAACTGATCTATATCCCATTACATCCTTTGACAACCTACTACACTATCCACAGCTCCCCTGATCTTTGAATCATCTGCAAACTTACTAACCCACCCAGCTACATTTCCATCCAAGTCATTTATGTACATCACAAATGTAGAGGTCCCAGTACAGGTCCCTGTGGAACACTAGTAGTCATAGACCCCCAGCCTGAAATACACCCCTCCACCACCACCCTCTGCCTTCCATGGGCAAGCCAATTCTAATCCATGCAGCCAAATCACTGTGGATCCCATCTTAATCTTCTGGATGAGCCTACCATGAGGGACTTTGTCGAAAGCCTTACTAAAATCAACATCCACTACTCTACCCTCATCGACCCCCTTTGTCACCTCCTTGAAAAGGTCAATCAAGTTGGTAAGACATGACCTGCCCTGCACAAGGCCATGCGAACTGTTCCTAATTAGGCCATGCTTTTCCAAGTAGCAGGTGACCTTTCTCTTGAGTTGGCATTTAAAATTGGCAGCTTGGATTATGTTTATAGTTCTCGGGTGGTAAGTACACTTCCTTCAAGCAAGGGACATTTACCAGACCAAATGTGCCTCAACCCTGATGGAGTAATGTGGAGTTGGAAGCTGTGGGATTGACTGCACTACAGCCTTTGTCAGACCCTGCCAGCAGAGTCTGGGATAAATGGACACACAGCAGAAACGCTGCCCGGTTTCCCTGCATTCTTAATTCCCACTCCCCTTCGCAAAACATATTCTTTATCCCTCTGACCTTGAAGATCTACCACTCCAATTGCAACATTTCTCCCTTCTCACATCTTTGAACATATTTTTCACATGTGCTGGTTCAAAGGAATTGAATCAACTCTAACTTGAATGTCCTCTCTTCCTCTTTCTGACCCTCTGTCCGTTATTGATGATATCACCTTGTTCCAACTGCATTTACCTGGAATTGTTCTCACTTTCAACTTTACTCCTTTCCCCATCCAACCCTAAACAGAGTGCCTTCAGCAGCGATATCTCACCCTGAGCCACATTGTCAACTGTGGAGGAGCTATCCTGTATCACCCTCCCTTTCACTCATTGCCAGGCCTATCTTCCTGACATCAACTGCAGCTTCTATAAGTGTACATAGATCACCCAGCTCCATCCCAGCTCTATCCCAACTCCAACCCTGCTCCATCCCAGCACCATCCCAGCTCCATTCCAGCTCCATTCCAGCTCTATCCCCGCTCCATCCCAGCTCTATCCCCGCTCCATCCCAGCACCATTCCAGCTCTATTCCAACTACATCCCAGCTCTATCCCAGCTCTATCCCCGTTCCATCCCAGCTCCATCCCAGCTCTATCCCCGCTCCATCCCAGCACCATCCTAGCTCTATTCCAGCTCCATCCCAGTTCCATTCCAGCTCTGTCCAAGCTCAATCCCAGCTCTAAGCCTGCTCCATCCCAGCACCATCCCCGTTCCATTAGAGCTCCATCCCCGTTCCATCTCAGCTCCATCTCAGCTCCATCCCAGCTCCATCCCAGCACCATCTCCGTTCCATTCCAGCTCCATCCCCGTTCCATCCCAGCTCCATCCCAGCTCCATCCCCATTACATCTCAGCTCCATCCCAGCTCCATCCCAGCACCATCCCAGCTCCATCCCAGCACCATCCCCGTTCCATTCCAGCCCCATCCCCGTTCCATCCCAGCTCCATCCCAGCTCTATCCCAGCTCTATCCCTGCTCCATCCCAGCACCATCCCAGCTCCATTCCAGCTCCATCCCAGCTCTATCCCAGCTCTATCCCCGTTCCATCCCAGCTCCATCCAGCTGTATCCCCGCTCCATCCCAGCACCATCCCAGCTCTATTCCAGCTCCATCCCAGCTCCATTCCAGCTCTATCCATGCTCCATCCCAGCTCTATCCCAGCTCTATCCCCGCTCCATCCCAGCACCATCCCAGCTCTATTCCAGCTCCATCCCAGCTCTATCCCAGCTCTATCCCCGTTCCATCCCAGCTCCATCCAGCTGTATCCCCGCTCCATCCCAGCACCATCCCCGCTCTATTCCAGCTCCATCCCAGTTCCATTCCAGCTCTGTCCCAGCTCAATCCCAGCTCTAAGCCTGCTCCATCCCAGCACCATCCCCGTTCCATTAGAGCTCCATCCCCGTTCCATCTCAGCTCCATCCCAGTTCCATCCCAGCTCCATCCCCATTACATCTCAGCTCCATCCCAGCTCCATCCCAGCACCATCCCAGCTCCATCCCAGCACCATCCCCGTTCCATTCCAGCTCCATCCCCGCTCCATCCCCGCTCCATCCCAGTTCCATCCCAGCTCCATCCCAGTTCCATCCCAGCTCCATCTCAGCTCCATCCCCATTCCATCCCAGTTCCATCCCAGCTCCATCCCAGCACCATCCCCATTCCATCCCAGCTCCATCCCAGCTCCATCCCCGTTCCATCCCAGCTGCATCCCAGTTCCATCCCAGCTCCATCCCCATTCCATCCCAGCTCCATCCCCATTCCATCCCAGCTCCATCCCAGCTCCATCCCAGCTCCATCCCCGCTCCATCTCAGCTCCATCCCAGCTCCATCCCCGCTCCATCCCAGTTCCATCCCAGCTCCATCCCAGCTCCATCCCTGTTCTATCCAAGCTCCATCTCCATTCCATCCCAGCTCTATCCCCGATCCATCCCAGCTCCATCCTCGTTCCATCCCTGCTTCATTCCAACTCCATCCCCAGCTCCATCCCAGCTCCATCCCGGCTCCATCCCGGCTCCATCCCCGTTCCATCCCAGCTCCATCCCAGTTCCATCCCAGTTCCATCCCATCTCCATTCCAGTTCCATCCCCGCTCCATCCCCGCTCCATCCCAGCTCCATCCCAGCTCCATCCCAGTTCCATCCCATCTCCATCCCAGTTCCGTCCCAGCTCCGTCCCCGCTCCATCCCGCTCCATCCCCGCCCCATCCCTGCTCCATCCCAGCTCCATCCCAGCTCCATCCCAGTTCCATCCCAGTTCCATCCCATCTCCATCCCAGTTCCATTCCAGCTCCATCCCCGCTCCATCCCAGTTCCATCCCAGTTCCATCCCCGTTCCATCCCAGCTCCATCCCAGTTCCATCCCCGCTCCATCCCAGCTCCATCCCAGCTCCATCCCAGCTCCATCCCCGCTCCATCCCAGTTCCATCCCAGTTCCATCCCCGCTCCATCCCAGTTCCATCCCCGCTCCATCCCAGTTCCATCCCAGCTCCATCCCAGTTCCATCCCTGCTCCATCCCTGCTCCATCCCAGCTCCATCCCAGCTCCATCCCAGCTCCATCCCCGCTCCATCCCAGCTCCATCCCATCTCCATCCCAGCTCCATCCCTGCTCCATCCCCGCTCCATCCCAGCTCCATCCCAGTTCCATCCCAGCTCCATCTCCGCTCCATCCCAGCTCCATCCCAGTTCCATCCCCGCTCCATCCCAGTTCCATCCCAGCTCTATCCCATCTCCATCCCAGCTCCATCCCAGCTCCATCCCCGCTCCATCCCAGCTCCATCCCAGTTCCATCCCCGCTCCATACCAGTTCCATCCCAGCTCTATCCCATCTCCATCCCAGTTCCATCCCAGCTCCATCCCAGCTCCATCCCAGTTCCATTCCCGCTCCATCCCAGCTCCATCCCAGCTCCCCCCATGTTTTCAGGTTTGTCTGACCAATGGGGTTGATTTTTAACATCAGTTACGTTTCCACATTGCTGTGGGTCTGGAGTTCCATGTTGACCAGACCAGGTAAGGACATTTCCTGACAACTGACAATGGATTCATGGTCATCATTAGACTCTTAATTCCTG
This sequence comes from Chiloscyllium plagiosum, assembly GCF_037043375.1. Classification (NCBI taxonomy): domain Eukaryota; kingdom Metazoa; phylum Chordata; class Chondrichthyes; order Orectolobiformes; family Hemiscylliidae; genus Chiloscyllium; species Chiloscyllium plagiosum. The sequence goes on from NW_028270168.1 coordinate 4,674,038, forward strand.
ATTTTTTTACTGAATTCAAATTCAATCATGGCCTGATTTAATCCCAGGTCACTGAGACATTAGCTGAGTCTCTGGATTAATAGCTTTGCGATAATATCACTGGGTCACCACGTCCCTATTAACCCCAGTCCGACTGCTCAAAGGGCAAGAGAATTTCACCAGCTTAAGACCCTCAGAGAAACAGATTTCCCTCATCTCTGCCATTCCTGGGGGAACTCTTAATTATGAACTGCCTCATTCCAGACTCCACCATGATTCCCATTGCTGAGATTCCCTTCCTGATCCAGCTCTGTGCAGCTTTTAATCTTAGAACTCACCTGGTTGGCCATGTTTTCGATAGCTCTGTCCTCGAATCAGTATTTATTTTGTTGTGGATTGATATGCCCCAGAACTTGGGTGTCGGGGAGGAAATTCTCCAGCTCCTTCTTCAGGGACAGGCAATAAATACCAACCCCACATCTCCCGAATGATTGAATGAACATCCCTGTCTCCTCCCGCTGTGTCCCGATTTCATTTCAGTGGACCAGTTGCTCTTTCGTAGTTAAGCTGTTACCCCCCACTTGCACTCAGCGTTCTGAGTTTCAACAGTGGAAGAGTTTACTTGTTTTGTTTAGAAAAACAATGAAATTATTGCAGAATGTACTGTCTCTGCGACAAGGGAAATAATCAAGTGGCTTACTCCATGCAGCAGCTTGGGCACCTTCTTGAGGGGTGTCTCTGAGCGAAACAAGCCTGAGCTCCTGAATGAAAGGAAACTGTCCGGAGACAGGAAGGAGCTAAAAGCCCAGAGCCTAAAGCAGGATTCCAGCTCCCTATCCATTCCATGCTCCGGCCCATCTCACTCAATTTAAAGATTCACGCTCTACAAAGTTGCGAAGTTGTTCACAGTGGAATGGTGAAGTGAGGGCGATCTGATCTTCCCGACAGAATTGGGACAGTGATGGGTTGGCTTCTGTTCTGTCTTTTCCATCACTTTTTGTTTATTTGATAAATGGGAGGGGGGGGGGGTGGGGGGCGGGTGGTAAGAGGGTTTGCTCCTGTTTATTCAGTTGCTTAGCTTTATCCTGTCGAAACAGATTTGCAAGCTTTCAAATCCTGGCTGTTGAGTACTGTGGAATGGTCCAAACACTGACAGTTTGCAACAAAATTAATGTCCCTCAGTTTAAAATATGCAGAGATAGCGTTTAAACTACATTTAAATAGAAAGCCCCCAGAACTGTAATTATTGCAGTTACTGAATGACTGGGAAGAGCACAATCTAAAGCAATGTACTTGTTTATATTTCCATCTTGCCCCAAAGCTCTGTGGTTTCAAACGCTGTTTCGACAATTATCAATTCAAGAGAAGCCTTGCAACTTTTCAGGGTTAGAAACGGCACAGAAACATAGGTTGTTGCCAGGGTTGGAGGATTTGAGCTATCGGGAGAGGCTGAACAGGCTGGGGCTGTTTTCCCTGAAGCATCAGAGGCTGAGGGGTGACCTTATAGAAGTTGATAAAATCATGAGGGCCATGGATAGGGTAAATAGTCCAAGTCTTTTCTCTGGGGTGAACTAGAGGGCATAGGTTTAGGGTGAGAGGGGAAACATTTAAAAGAGATCTGAGGGGCAATTTTTTCACACAGAGGGTGGTGTATGTATGGAATGAGCTGCCAGAGGAAGTGGTGGAGGCTGGTACAATTGCAACATTTAAAAGGCATCTGGATGGGTATATGAATAGGAAGGGTTTGGAGGGATATGGACCGGCTGCTGACAAATGGGATGAAGTTAATTTAAGATATCTGGTCAGCACAGAGAAGTTGTCTGTTTCCGTGCTGTATAATTCTATGACTGACAGATTCAGATAATGGAGAGTATTTAACATCATAAATAGCAAGCTCAGTGGAGTTGCTGTGTTGCCTAGTGAATCTAAATTACAAATAACAAAGAGTTACAGTAGGCCAGCCCGTCCTTTATACCTGCGATTCAATAAGATTTTGGCTGACTTTAAGCTCACCTCTACCTTCCTGCATCTCCCAATAAACTTTTGTTTTCTTGGTAATCAAGAATCTACCTACCTCTGACTTAAAAATTCTGAAAGATTTGAGAAGGAAATTGCAACCCTCTGAGAGAGAGAATGTTTCCTACTTTCGATTTGAAATGGGCTCTCAGTTATTTTTAAACCGCGACTCTGGTTCTAGACTCTCCCACATGAGGAAACATTCTGCCCACTCTCACTCAGTCAAGCCAAGCCCCCTCAGGATCTTTGTTTCCATGGGAACAGCACCCCCTGTGAGTTCCCCTCCAAGGCAATCACCATCCTCACCATTCTGACTTGGAAATACATTGCCATTCCTTCACTGTCGCTGGGTCAGAATCCCGGGATTCCCTCTCTAAGGTCATTGTGGGTCTAACCGACAGCATATAGCTTACAGCAGTTTGAAAAGTCAGCTTACCACCACCTTCTCAAGGGGCAACTAGGGACGGGCAATAAATGCTGGTCCACCAGTGACACCATGTCCCACAAATGAGTTTTAAAAAGTTGTCAACTCTGACTGTTCTAAACCCCTGAGGATGCTGTCCTTGCTTGTCCAGCCTTCCCACTCAGTCCAGAGATTAGTCCAGTAAACCTTCTCTGAGCAATGCATTAACATCCCTCTGTAAGGACAGTGACCAGCTTTGTACAGAGTATTCCAGAATGTGGGGATATCTTAAAGTAAAGGGAAGTTACCAAAACAAAATAACAATAAAACCACCCATTTGTTTTTTAAAAATGGTGCATTGTGACAACATCATGACATTTAACCAGAAACCTCACACAAACCAAAGCCATTTGCCAAATCTCGATTTTCTGAAACTTTATTAATCATTCTTTAGCCAAAGATCAGAGCAGTACGAATGTGTGAAAAGCTGCAGTCAAACAGGAAGTACCAACTTGGGTGTGAATCTTTTCAGACACACTTGCCCGTACTCGAAATATCTTGTTCCGAGGACACAATTAGTGCTTGTGAACCTCACTTCCTGTTTTAGTGACATTTTCCCAATCAGTTTAGGTTTGTCTGCTGTTCTGCCTGTACTCAGAGAGTCTGGGCACAAGCACCAAGATTGTTATTGTATGGGTGACTGCCGACCTGTCCCACTGTCAATACAAAACCAGACGGTGAAAACGACAGGTCTCTGAGGATCACCCAGCAGCTCCGTCAGCCCCCGAGCAACTGGAGAGACATAGCAGCAGCTCGTTCTGACCTTCTACCTGCATCTGCCATTTAATATGGATTATGGCTGATCATCTGCCATTTAATATGAGTCGAGAGAGTGGTGCTGGAAAAGCACAGCAGGTCAGGCACCATCCGAGCAGCAGGAGAATTGATGTTTCGGGTATCAGCCCTTCATCTTATGCCTGAAACGTCGGTTCTCCTGCTCCTCAGATACTGTTTGACCTGCTGTGCTTTTCCAGCACCACACTCATCGACTCTGAGCTCCAGCATCTGCAGTCCTCACTTTCTCTTGCCATTTAATATGGATCATGGTTGATTGTCTAGCTCCATCCTGTGTTCCTGCTTTCTCCCCAAACTCTTTGATCCCTTTACCTTTAGTTCTCCTCAGAATTATAACCAACCCCTTCTTAAAACACTCAAAGTTTCAGCCTAGACTGCTTTCTGTGACAGAGAACTCCGCAGACCCCCGATCTCTGGATGAAGAAGCTTATTGTGTTTCGTCTTGGCCTCAACTCCACTGTCCTGCCCACTCTCTAAAACCCTTCAACTCATTACTCATTAAAAATCTGCATGGCTCCTCCTAAAATGTATTCACTGTCCCAGCATCCACCACACTCTGAGGGAGTGAACTCCACACATTCATGACTCTTTGAGTGAAGTGATTCCTCCTCATCTCTGATTTCCGAGTCTAAAGCTACAGCCTCTCGTTCTAGATTGTCCCACATGAGGGAAGCATCCTCTCTATGTCTACTTTGGCAATGCCCTTTAGCATCTTATTTACCTCAATTCGATCTCCTGTCCTTCTTCGAAACCCCCCTTGACAGTATCACTTGCCTTTCCTATGTCAGTTCTGCCTTTCCAGGAACCAAGCTGATAAACTGTTGCTGCCGCTGTCATATCCATCAGTCTTCACTGATGGTGATGACAAAAATCCCCTCGTTTTCCCAACCAACCCAGACTTAAACAAAACGACAAGCGAATATCTCAGACAGGATAAAGGAGGCAACTTGTACTCGGAGACAGAGGGTGTGGGTGAGATCCTAAATGAGTACTTTGTATCAGTATTCATCCAGAAGAAGGATATAGAGGATAATGAGATTTGTGTGGAGCATGCTAATATGCTAGGGCATTTTGAGATCAAGAAAGAAGTGGCGTTGGATCTTTTGAAGAACATTAAGTTGGATAAGGCCCCAGGCCCTGATGGTATCTACCCCAGGTTACGAGAGAGAGAGGCAAGAGAGGAGATTGCTGGGGCCTTGACCAAGATCACTGTATCCTCGTTAGCCCCTGGAGAGGTCCCAGAGGACTGGCAAGGAGCTAGTATTGTTCCTCTGTTCAAGACGGGAAATAGGGATAATCCAGGAAACTATAGGCAGGGAAGCTATTGGAGAGAATGCTTAGGGATAGGATATACGCATATTTGGAAAAGCATGACCTAATTAGGGACAGTCAGCATGGCCTTGTGCAGGGCAGGTCATGTCTTACTAACTTGAATGGATGTTTTGAGGATGCGATGAAGATAATCGATGAGGGTAGAGCAGTAGATGTTGTCTACATGAAGACTTTCGACAAGGTCCCTTACAGTAGACTCATGCAGAAGATCCAGGATGACTTGGTAGCACGGATTCAGAATTGGCTAGCCCATATAAGGCAGAGGGTGGTGGTGGAAGGGTATTTTTCAGGCTGAAGGTCAATGGCTAGTGGTGTTCCACAGAGATTCGTACTGGGACCTCAGTGTTTGTGATATATATAAATGACTTGGATCGAAATGTAAATGGGCGGGTTAGTAAATTTGCAGATGATACAAAGATTGGTGGAGTTATGTCACTCTCTCTGTCTGTCTCTCTGTGTATCTGTCCCTCTCTGTGTATGAGTGTCTCTCTCTCTCTCTTGCTGTATCTCTCTTCCTCTCCGTCTCTTTCTCTCCCTTTCTCTCTCTCTCCTTGTGTGCGTGTCTCTCTCTTTCTCTCTCTGTCTTTTCTCTGTAACCTGTCTACTTCTATTATATCTTCAGCTTTAGATTTCCTCAAATTCTGTTGGTGAGAATCTAAGTCTGATCTATATCTTGACTTCAGTGGTGTGAATCATTGAAGGATTTTCAATATGTCTGAGTTGTTTTCCCAACTTCTGTTAGTGATGCACCTGATTCAACAGCCACCCACTGTTTACATGGAAAACTCCCCTCCCCACCCTCCCCACCCCAGAGAGCTGAGCACTATCTGGTGATGCCAACATTAACGTATCTGTAGGATGTTGTTCACTTGGTAAACAATCCAACATGCTTCAAAGTGATGTTCTGAATACCAAGTACTTGGCCATAATGAGCAACTAATCAGAAGGAAAAGAGGTAATGAGGTTTAAGGAAGCAACTCCAGAGCTCAGGATTCAGGTGACTAATGGCATAGCAGATAACGATGGAATTGGGAGATAGTCACGAGGTGATGGCATTCGGGGAACACAGAGACCTCAGTGCAGGAGGCGATCAAAACCTGAGTGAACAACAAGAAGAAGGGCTCACGCCCGAAACGTTGATTCTCCTGCTCCTTGGATGCTGCCTGACCTGCTGCACTTTTCCAGCACTACATTTTCAGCTCTGAACAACAAGAAAGTCAAGTCTGTTTAGTGGAGGGATGTGTGAGAATTTTACCCCACAGAGAGTCACCATACTCAGTGGGATTGGTTTACTGAGATTGTCTTGGGGATGGATCAAGGATGTGTATTCATTCTAGTGTAAAGGAATGAAGGATGATCCATTGAAATTTCTAATCTTCTTGCAGAATGTGACAGGGTGGTTTAGAAAGGAAGGTTCTCCCTAACACTGGGGTCTAGAGTGAGGGACAGTCTCAGGGTAAAGGGCAGACGTTTCACGAGGAAGATGAGGAATTTCTTCACTCACAATGGTGAACTCTCTCCCTCAGAAGTCTGTAGGTGTCGGGATACTAACAACATGAGGGTGGTGTAGCAACATGGCACTGAGGAGATCACCAGCCATGATCTAGAATGGCAGATCGACCTCGATGGGCTGAATGACCAACTCCTAAACCTATGTTGTTGTGATCAAGATCCCCCCAGCAGCCACTAATGATTGACTCTGGGAAAGAGCTCCCCATCGTTGAATGTCAATTCATTGATGAAGGAAATACTCTGTGCATGTGCGGCATGAGAGAGAATGTGGAAGGAGGGAATGCGTTATGAAAACTGGAGCAATTGTTTGTCCTCTGCCATTTTGTGTCTCTTCATTGTATTTTGTGTTTGGGTTATGACAGGTGGTGTGACCCTGTTTATTGCACTGTACGATTATGATGCCAGGACAGAGGATGACCTCACCTTCAAGAAAGGGGAAAAATTCCACATTATCAACAGCTCGTAAGTACAATCAGAGACGCGGTGAGTTGCTGAGGGGCCCAGAGCACACAACTCAGGCCTGTGCATTGTTCATACTGTCAAGGCACAAGCCAATGGTCTGACGGTAACACCATTTTCTGTTACTGACAGAGATGGGTTTGTCAATGAGGCTCTTACCTGCTGACAGACCATTCACCCAGAGACAGCAGCACTGGGTTGTTTAATCCCAGCATGACAGTTGGTGCAATTTGAGTTCAATAATAAATCTGGAATTCAAAGTCTAATGATGACTGTGAAACCATTCTTGTTTGTCAGGGGAAAAACACATTTAATTACCTGATGTTCTTTAGGGAAAGAAATGTGTTGTTCTTGTCTAGTTTGATCAATTTGGGAGTGATATGGTGGCTCAGTGGTTAGCACTGCTGCCTCACAGTGCTGGGGACCTGGGTTCAATTCCAGCCTTGGGTGACTGTCTGTGTGGAGTTTGCACGTTCTCTGTGTGTGCGTGTGGGTTTCCTTCGGGTGCTCTAGTTTCCTCCCACAGTCCAAGGATGTGCAGGTTAGGGTGGCCTGGCCATTGGAAATTGCCTGTAGTGTCTGGGGATTTGCAGGGTTACAGGGATTGTGTGGTCTGGGTGGGATGCTCTTTAATGGGTAGGTGTGCTTTGAATGAGCTGAATGAACTGCTTCCACAGTGCAGGGATTCTATATGTGTCTTCAGACCCACAGTAATGTGGTTGACTCTTAATTAGGGTTGGGCACTAATTACTGAGCCAGTCCACAGCCTGTGAATGAATTAAAAGCAGACCCTTATCGGTAGGATTAGCTGGTGTTTTTGGCATTAACGCAGGCCTGGCGATTGGCAGCTGCACGATCCGAGATTTGATTCCACATCTTGTGTTTGGGTTTGGGGAGAGAGCAGGAGGAAGGTCTGAGTCTGTAGTGTTATGTTTTGTGATTTTTTTAAAACAAAGACATTCTGCCGGATTCCAATATTGTTGCTATTTCTCTTGTTTTCAGTCGAGTTTGGAATTGCAGCCCTGTGCACTTTACTGTAACTGATTAAAGTGGAGTTTCACGGTTAATTGAATCTCAATTCCCGACAATTTCAGCAGCTCAAATATAAAAACAAGATTCACAATGATATTGTTTTTCACAAGGTTTGCATGTGGATCCTGACACCTTGAGAGCAGTCCAGGAACAGGCAGACAGGGGAGGGAATAGCAACCATGTGTGCTCGGCTGCTACTGCCTCCAAATTGTTTGAAGTAATCTTCTCTTCTGGTTTTCACGTCGAATCCACATTCTAAATAATAATGATAGCTTTTAGTTCACTAATTATTGAAATCTTCAACACTGCATAATAAAGCAAATGAAACATGGTCTTTTGCTGCCCCCTTGTGGCTTCACTCAATTTCTTTCATTGATGGAATACAGCCAGCTGACAGCACAGATTTTGCTGGGATATGTGAGCAGTGCAAATTATTGATATGAAAGTCAATCAAAATCTTATGACAGGAGAAAAGAAACATGCTAGGAATTGCATATTGTTCCAAGTTGCTGTTAGTTTTGTAATAAAGGCACATAATCTCATTCTGGATTTGAAACATTAATTCTGTTTCTCTCTCTAAAGATGCTGCCGGATCCTGCAGTGTTTCTCCAGCACTTTTTCTTTCTACTTTGTCCTCAACCTCACTCCTGAAATTTCTGTTTTTGAACATTAGAGACAATCACCACATCTCTGTCAGAAGAGAGTGACTCTTTATTCTGAAATTCCTCTTTATTGTCCTCATTTCCTTTTTCATTTCACTCTGTACCTTCTGTCCTCCTCTCAGCTTCCTAAAGTATCACTTACTTTCAGATTGTCCTGAGCTGTATTTTTCTGTTATATCACCCAGGGTACTCTGGATTTGTAGTGCGACTCTCGCTCATTGTGGGGACATGTCTACACTGTACCCCTCGAATCTCGCTTTTCAAAGTCTTACACTGGCCTGACTTTACTTCAAGTAGCTGTGGCCTGTTCACTTTTACCTGATCATCTCTCAGCTTTGTGAAGATCACCTTTCATGAGTTTAGAACTGTCACTCCTGCTCTATCCTAGTCCTTTCCAGCCCAATGCTCAATGTCATGTGTTATGATCACTATCTCCAAAATGGTTACGGACTGCCAGCTCACCCACCTGCCCAGCTTCATTTCCTAAACTCTGGAATCACAGGAGTTATTTTCAATGTATTTCAATGGTGCTAAACTGCTCACCTGTGGAAATATTCCTGATTAGCTCATGTTGGTGAAATCACCCCTTAACTTTCCTTAATCCCAGCCAGTGTAACACAAGTTTGTGAAGTTTATCTTTTAATCTAAACCTCAGAGTCCAGCTGCCAATCTGGTATATTCACCCTGCACTGTCTGTGCCCAGAACTCCCCTCAATTACTGTCTGACTTTCTAATGGATAGCAGGTTTGTCATGTTCCTCACTGTCTAATTCTGTCACTTTGCCATGTTTTACTCCCTCCCTCCCGGAATTGTGGATCTAAGACCAACTGCCTCTAACATCTAGAAGGACAAGGGCAGCAGTTACATGGGAACACCACCTCCTGCATTCCCCTGCAAGTCACTCACCATCTTGACATGGAAATATATCACCATATCAACATTGCTGGGTCAAACTCCAGGAGTTCCCTGCCTAGCAACCTACAGGCACACGGACTGCATTAGATTAAATTATTAGGTTAGATTCCCAACAGTGTGGAAACAGGCCCTTCGGCCCAACAAGTCCACACCGACCCTCCGAAGAGTAACCCACCCAGAACCATTCCCCTACATTTCCTTCTGACTAATGCACCTAACACAATGGGCAATTTAGCATGGCCATTTCACCTGACCTGCACATCTTTGGACTGTGTGAGGAAACCAGAGGAAACCCACGCAGACACGGGGAGAATGTGAAAACCCCACACAAACAGTCTCCCGAGGCTGGAATCGAAGCTGGGCCCCTGGTGCTGTGAGGCAGCAGTGCTAACCACTGAGCCACCGTGCCAAGAAGTTCAAGAAGGCAGCTCACCAACACCTTCTTCAAACAGGACAAGGCAGGGGAGATAAAGATGAACTGTTTCCACTGGCTGGGGATTCCAGACCGAGGGCATAGTCTGAGAATCAGGGCCAGACTGTTCAGGAGATGTTAGGGAGCACTTCGACATACACAAAATGGGAGAGGTTTGGAACCCTCTTCCAGAAACGGCAGTGGATGTTAGATCAGTTTTTATTTTTAATTCTGAGATAGATACATTTTTGTCAAACAAAAGTATGAAACAAAATGAACCAAAGGCAGGGATATAGACTAACGCCACAACTAAACCGTGATCTAATTGAATGGTGGAACAGACTCAAGGGGCTGAATGGCCTACTCCTGTTCCTATGGTCTGTGGGTAAGGGCAGGCAATAAATGCTGGAACAGCCCACAATAGATTCATCCCCTGAATGATTTTTTTAAAATTACCAGCTCGATACAGTTAACCACCTCCAAGGAATTATTATTGACTGTTATTTGTTATTAGTCTGTTACTTAGTGCCCCTTATATAACCACTGAGATAATTCCCAGAGTGGGCAGCAGATGGCAGCACTGTCCCAATCAGGACTCCGCACAAATTTGAACACCTTTCAGTCTGGAAGTTGAGGATTGAACCATTGACCTTGACTAAGTGGGCTAACCAGCAGCACGTCACAACATTCAAACCCTCCCAAACAGATTTTGCTTGAAAAGAAGTGATTTTATGGTCGGTGTACTCTTGACAAGTCAAACTCGGATAACACTAAGAGGGGCATGGATAGGGTGAATAGCCAAGGTCTTTTCCCCAGGGTAAGGGAGTCCAAAACTAGAGTGCATAGGTTTAAGGTGATGGGAGAAAGGTTTAAAAGGGACCTAAGAGCAACTTTTTCATGCAGAGGGTGGTGTGTTTATGGAATGAGCTGCCAGAGGAAGTTGTGGAGGCTGGTACAATTACAACATTTAAAAGGCATCTGGATGTTTATATGAATAGGAAGAGTTTAGAGGGATATGGGCCAAATGGGTCTGGATTAATTTAGGATATCTGATTGGCATGGATGAGTCTGTTTCCGTGCTGTATGACTCTAAGTGGACTTGTGTGAAGGTTATCATCTATTCCCATTTGAAGGTTAGAAAACACAAAACCAGTTAAAATGATTAATAATTCACATGATTAGCCGAAATTCCTCATTGATTTATCTGGGTTAGCCAAATTTTTGTTTGCAACTGACAAGCAAAATAATGTTGAATTCCTTCGTAAAAGGAAGATTTCTGTGGCTCAAACAAGTCTGCTTCTTCTGCCAAGAGTCAGAGACTCACTCTAACCAAACAGAATGGAACATGCTCACACGTCAGCAATTCACAGGAATGGAACGGTTTGTTTTCTGTGGGAATGTTGGACCAACTGGGCGTGGATCCACTGGAATTCAGATCAGTAGGAGGCAACTTGGTTGAAATGTATAAGATCCTGGGGTCTTGATGGGGTGTGAAGTAATTCCCTAAAGGCTGGTATCCTGTTACCAAGTCTCCCTTTATTTACATATGGAGTGCACTGGACACTGATCTAGTCCCTCAGAGCCAGCTCTCAGAGTGAGCAGAACCTCTGACACTCCTGTTTGTATCTGTCAGCCAGGGCTCCCTGATTGGACCAGATTAACAGCCCCATTAGGGGAACTCAGATTCTCTGAGGTCCACCTGGCTGATCTCGTTGCCATTAGTTATAGGTGTGTGGAGAAAATAGTTCCTGTTGTGGGAGAAGCTGGAGCCAAGGTCACTATTTAAAAATATGGAGTCATCCATTTAAAATAGAGATGAAGGAGCATTTTATTTCTCACAGAGGGTTAGAATAGAATCCCTACAGTGGAGAAAGAGGCTGTTTGGCCCATCAAAGAGCATCCCATCCAGATGCAGTGCCCCAACCTCTCCCTGCATTTGAAACGTTTAAGGCAGAGCTGGTCAAATACCTGATGAGGGAATGGAAAGCTATGTAGAGTAGGCAGGAATGTAGATTAATCCCATCGGCCTTGATCTGATTGGATGGCTGAGCCAACCCAAGGAGCCAAGTGGAGTATTCCTGCTCCTAACTGACATGCATCTTCATAACTCCTTAATGAAGCAACATACAAAGCCTACGAGTTCAGAGAAAGCTGTGAGGAAGTTAAAGGTGTTGTTGCTCAGGGAGAATGTGAGGCTAACGTCCTGTCCAGTGAGGAAACTAAAGGTGTTGTTGATTAGATTAGATTCCCTACAGTGCAGGAACAGGCCCTTCAGCCCAACATGATCCTCCGAAGAGTAACCCATCCAGACCCATTTCCCTCTGTCTAATGCACCTAACACTACAGGTAATTTAGCATGGCCAATTCACCTGACCTGCACTTCTTTGGACTGTGGGAGGAAACTGGAACAAACCCATGCAGACACAGGGAGAATGTGCAAACTCCACACAGACAGTCGCCCGAGGCGGGAATTAAACCTGGGACCCTGGTGCTGTGAGGCAGCAGTGCTAACCACTAAGCCACCATGCCACCTCCCTGTTGTTGCTCAGGGAGAAAATGGGCTAACGTCCTGTCCAGTGAGGAAGAGGAGGGGAAGGTCAGCTATCCCCCATCAAGAAACAGAGACAACAAAGTGACTGAATCTGTAATATGGGGGATCATGTCGACTATGTTTGTTTGTGTTGACTTGATTTATTGTGGCCATGTGTACCTGAGTACAGTGAAAAGCTTTGTTTTGCGAGCAGTAGGGGCAGATCATAGCAATCAAGGACATACAGGTGATAGGGTGTTTAGACAGAGCGAGGTATACAGGGTTACAGCTGCACAGGAGGTGCACAGCGTGAGATCAACATTCGAATTGAAATTAGAGAGGTCCATTCATCAGTTTAATAACAGTGGGGAAGAAGCTGGTCTTGAACCAGCTGGTACATGTGTCCAGGCGTCTGTGTCTCCTGCCTGATGGAAGTGATTGGAGGAGATCATTGCCCGAGTGAGAGCTTTAGGCAGCTTTTCCACAGCAATGTGAGGTGTAGGTGGAGTCCATGGACAGGAAGTTGGCTTTCATAGAAACATAGAAGATAGGAACAAGAGGAGGCCATTCGGCTCTTCGAGCCTGCTCCACCATTCATCACCAACATGGCTGACAGTCCAACTCAACAGCCTCATCCTGGTCTCATGATGGTCTGGGCTGTGTTTGAGATAACAGATTACATGGAGACTCAGCCTCCTGGGCTTGTGTGAAGATTGACTTACCCTATATTTGAAGGCTGCTTCCTTGGAATGTCACTGATCAAAGGTTTACTGTAATAGTTGAAAACAGAAAACCGGCTGGATCCATCTCTTCTGAAAGGGAAATGCAGTCACCTTTACATTGCACTTTTTATATCCTCAGGACATGACAGACTGCTTCACAGCCAATCAGTTATTTTGGAAATGCCGTGCGTAGTACAGAGAGTGGCGAACTGATCTGACAAGAAGCTTCTGCACTGAGCAAAGAGATAAAAGATTGTTAATCTTGGCAAATATTTCCACTAAGACATAGGAGAAGTCTTTTCTTACCAATGAATAGGACAGTGCTATCGAAACCTTTTGAAATACATTCTTACTGAACATCAGATTTAATCCTGGACTCCACTTTGTCACTCGCTGTGCAATAACCTGCTCTACCAAATTTCCTCTTCTTAAAATTACGATATCTGTCAGTACAAACAGGATAAATTACTGCGTTTGCTGGGAATCAGAAGCAAAAACAGACATTGCTGGAAAAGCTCAGCAGGTCTGGCAGCATCTGTGGAGAGAAAGCAGAGTTAACATTTTGGTTCCAGTGACCCTTCCTCAGTAGAAATACAGAGGGTGGGTGAGGAGTTTCGGGGGGAGCAGGGCACTGGTCAATGATGCAGGGCTGGTCAGATGAAGATTTGACTATCTCATCACCACACCCCAACTCTTCATGCCTGATCCAGAGTGATCCTGAGTAAAAACAAGTTTCCTGAAACACAAGAAGGGAACCAAATGATGGAGCTTCACGACGTTGAACTAGAAAGACACACACAACAATGTCACACCTGACATCAGTCCACTGAATGTGACTGGCCCTCTGCTGCTATGAAGAGGGGAGGTGATGTTCTAGTAATATTATCAATGGATTACCAATTCAGAGACCCAGGTAATGTTCAAATCCTGCCACAGCAGATGATGTAATTTGAATTCAGTAAAAATCTGGAATTAAAACTGTTCAAAAATCATTGTCAGGAAAAACCCATGTGGTTCACTCATGGCCCACATGTGACTCCAGACCCACACGGTGTCCATTCTGCAGTGCCCTGGGTATGTGATCATATAAAGGTCACAGACTCAGGAATTATACAAATATACAGCAAAGGAGGAGGCCATTTTAACCCATCGAATCGATGCTGTAAGGGTTAAAATTCAGTCTGTTCTCTTTTCCAGCTCTTGCACTATAGCTGTACAGTCACACCCTGCACATGCATTTCCAAGTGCTTTATTAGAATGTTCTCAAAGTTTCTGATTCTTCAATGACCCTCTCACTCCATGAGTCCCAGAACCCCATCACACTCTGGGGAAAAAGGTTTCCCTCTGATCCTTCCATCAAATACTTTATTAACATTTGTGTCCAATATGCTTTTTAAACTTGTAAAGGGAGAAGTGTTTCAAAGTGAACACTGGCTCACAATCTCTGCCCTGCTGAGTAGCCGAGTGTAGTATTTCCTGGGCCCTGTTGTACTGGGGTCCCTGTGTAGAGCTGGCTGGAGAGGATTCTCCTCAGTAACCCAGGAACCTTCATGTGAACTGTCAGTTCAGAACAGATTTACCAGGATGTTGCTGGGGATGGAGGGTTTGAGTTATAAGGAGAGGCTAGATTGGCCAGGAATTTTTCCCCTGGTGTGTAGCAGGTTGAGAGGTTTATAAAATCATGAGGGGTGTGGGTAGGGTGACTGGCAGGTGTCTTTTTCCCGGGGCAGGGGATTTCAAAACTAGGGGGCATATTTTTAAGATGTGAGGAGAAAGATTTAAACGATATGAGGGGCAATTTATTTACATAGTGAGTGGGTCATGTGTGGAATGAACTCCCAGAGGAAGTGGTGGATGCAGGTACAGTTACAACTTTTAAAAGCCGTTGGGAAAAGTAGACAAATAGGAAAGGTTTGGAGGAATGTGGACCAAGTGGGAATAGTTTAGTTTGGGAACATGGTTTGCATGGACTGGTTGGACCAGAGGGCCTGTTTCCATGCTGTATGACTCTATGACTAACTCTGCCTAACTCAGGTGTAATGAGCATGCTTTCTGATGTAACACTTTGCGGGGGACATTGTCCAGCTGTTGGGCCTTAGAACGGGGAGTGCTTCCGGTTATTTTATATACATCCCACAGCCAAAACCAGGTGATGCCAGATCCACTGCCCGGTAGACTTTGGTTTCTGTTCTGAGCCAAGTTCCATGCTCCTTCTGAAATCTCTGAGTGATCCTGCCAATCACTGAGCTTGTTTTAACTGGGTAACAGTTTAATTCCATCAGCCAGTCTAACAGTATTGGATAGGGCATTCCCATGTGAGCAGAACACCTGGACTGAACAGAGGGGTGGCTTGTTATCTGTAATCCTGGGGAGAGGGTGTCTGCTTTGGGAATCTGTGGCCAAGGGGAGGGTTTGTAAAAGATCTCCATCTATTGACAAGAGTTTGGAATGAGATGCGGAGAAACTAATTTACTCAGAGAGTTGTTCGGATTTGGAATGTGCTGCCTGGGAGAGTGGTGGAGGCAGATTCCATCGGTGATTACAAAAGAGAGCTGAAGATATATTTGAAAATGACATATTTAAAGGGTGACGAAGATAGGGCTGGAGAGTGGGACTAGCTGGGTAGCTCTTGCAGGTACAGACGAGATGGGTCGAATAGCCACCATCTGTACAGTAAGATTCTACTTCTGACAAAGAACCAGCGACACTAACTATGCTGTATTTATCTTATTTATTTTTCAGAGAAGGAGATTGGTGGGAGGCTCGATCGTTGACAACTGGGAGAACGGGATATGTCCCCAGTAATTATGTGGCTCCTGTCAACTCCATTCAAGCTGAAGAGTACGTTACTAAATTGACATTTTGGCATTTTACAAAACAATCACAGAAGCTGGCAATAAACATTTACAACTTCTTTGCAGTTGGATATGAACTTTGTCTTCGATTTAATTGCTACAACGAAATGGCTGCCACTTCTTTATCTGATAGTGGAAGTACTTCTGATCATACACTTAGCAATAAAAGTCACCTGCGCAGTAATAAATGCTTGGGGAGCCCAGTATGAGGAGTATTTAATGCTGTTGTTCTTTATGCAGATGGTACTTTGGTAAGATGGGTCGGAAAGATGCTGAGCGCATGCTGCTGTGCCCTGGTAACCCTCGGGGCACCTTCCTGATACGGGAGAGTGAAACAACCAAAGGTAGGTCAAGCACGTCTCCAAGCCTGAGGAACTTGACAGGTCACCATCATCGGCACTCCACACCCCAAGGCTGCAACACAGCCAGTTGACTCAAAACTAAAATACTGCAGATGCTGGAAGTCTGAAAAACAAATCAAGTGAGCGGGAGAGAGAAACCGAGCTAATGTTTCAGGTTTGAGCCTCCAGCATGTGTCTAATAGGACGTTCACAATTGAAGACATTGGCCTGGCTTCCTCTCCCCAGAACACTGCCACACCTGCTGAGTGTTTCCAGTATTTCCCATTTTTATTTCTGTCATCTTACGTCACTGAGGTCACCTTCCAAATGTGTGTTTACATTGAATCCAACAAAGCAACTTGCAATTATGGAGAACCTTTCACATAATGAGTCATCTTAAGGTTCTCTAACCAGGGAGATGTCAAACAGTCTGCGATGTGGAACCAGGGGAAGACAGTATTAGGGTAAATAATAGAGATAAGGAGGGGAGTCGATCTGGAGGAGGTCATAGGGATAGGGAGGGGAGAAGCCGTGGAGAGATTTGCAAACAGGGTCGAGAATCCAGGTGTTGCTCAGCCAGGAGCCAGTGCAGGTCACTGAACAGCAGGGGAGTGACAGGTGAATGGCACCTTGATTGGGTGAAGACAGGGGCAATGATATTTTCAATGAGCTCGCATTTGGAGAAAGTGGGAAGAGAGGAGTATCTTTATTCTTTCACAGGATCTGGATAATGTCTCAATGACATAAATAATGGCCATTCCTGCTCTACCTGTTACCCCACCCCCGCCCTCCAGCCTGTCAGCATATGCTCACTCAGCCACTGGGACAGGGATCCCATCCATTCACAATCCTCAGAGTCAAATCATTTCTCCTCATCTTGATCTAAGTGGCATTCCCCTTTATCTTTATACTGTGGGTCCCCACCACCAGGACCTAGACTCTCCAACCAAGGGACACATCTTACCTGCACCCTCCCTGTCTATAACTTTAAATGAAACAAAGAACTGTGGATGCTGGAGATCTGAAACAGAAATGGTAACTTTATATTCACAAATGCTGCCAGACCTGCTAAGTTTTGCCAGTGATTTCTGGTTTGGTTTCCATCCCTTTATGTTTCAGTGATATCATCCTCAAACCTTGAAATTCTTAAGAATATAAGCCCTGTTTGCCCAATCTCTTTTCACAGGAGACTCCCACTATCGTAGGAATATGTCTGGTGAACCTTTGTTGCATCAAAAAGAATGAGGTATTTTAAATCCAATTCTTAATGGGCATAAGGCAACAACACAAAAGCATGGCTTCAGTGCTTTTATAACATCTTTCTATGTAAAGATGCAAAATAAATGCAGCTTGTTGCTACTGTCCATATTTCAGTAATCTGAATTGGTAATCACACCCAAAGCGATCGAGTATTACTCAATCACCTAACGAGGGGCAGCACTCTGAAAGCTTGTGACTTCAAATAACCCTGTTGGATGACAACCTGGTGTTGTGTGACTTCTGACTGAGTAATACTCAGATTGGATTGAGGGAATTGTTCCTACCCGAGCCACGAATCTTTGAACTCCCAATAGTTCCGGCTGCCTGAATTCAGATATGTTTCACTAAGATGGATACTCTGCACCTTAAAGAACTTGAGAAAGGGTGAGGAATGGAAAGGTGTTGGGTTGGAAATATACTCTGAGTCTTGTGTATAGACAGCTCTCGGGCTGGGATGTTTGATCGGCATGGACGGGTTGGACCGAAGGGTCTGTTTCCGTGCTGTACATCTCTATGACTCTAAAATAAAGAAATCACTGATGGCAATTGCACAGGTTCCGAGAGCACAGTACACTCGCATGTTGAATCTTTCCTGTCAGTTCTACTGGTCTAAGGTTTGTATGATAGACTGGCACCACAGTGAGAATATCATGCATTTACTAGTGGCAATGAATTAGACTATCTTGAGCATATCTAATGACAAGTTGCTTTCCTGTGTAACTAGGTGCCTACTCCTTATCTATTCGGGACTGGGATGAGGTGAAAGGAGATCATGTGAAACATTATAAAATTCGTAAACTCGATAATGGTGGGTATTACATCACAACAAGAGCCCAGTTTGACACTGTCCAGCAGCTGGTACATCATTATACAGGTATGTGCAGTATGTAAATGAGTCGATAGTGAAAATACATGAAGCATTTGCACAGGATTGATAATTATTATCAAAAGAAATAAGCTCAATGTCGGCCACTTATTAACTTGTACGGGAATGGTCCCTTCTAAAACTAAATTAAATTATTAATTAAATCTAAAACTTTAAAGAAATAGGTATTTGAACCAAAAACACACTGACCAATATTTTCTCCATTTTAAAAATGATATTGTATTGGAAATATCTGTAAAGCTTGTGTCATTGAGTATTTGTGATTGAAAAATGCAGAAGTGCAATTTGATTATGTCCTGATATTCAACATCAAGCTGAGAATATTTGGCTGGCAGTATTTCAATAACTGTATAATTATGTAGAGCTGATAAGTTTATACCGTGACTGAGAATTTGTGTTAGCTTCTTAAGTGTTTCCTGTCTAAAGAAGATTTGGTTGTCAATTTTCCACCTCACATGATCCTATACGTACACGATTTCTGAGTAAACAGCATTTGGTTAAATGGATCTGCTCAAGATGTTCAGAACAAAGTGACCTTTAGTCATTACCTGAGATTGTAGTGATATTTTCCTGATCCAGCACCTGGTAATAGGGTAATATGGTGAGTGCTTGAAATCAGGTCAAAGCATGAGACAGGTTTTGTTGAGAGAGATTACCAAATTTATGTCCATTCATTTAATTGGAAGGAAGGACAAGTAGGTTTCCCATTTGGGTCACCATTATTCCAACCCAATCCTATATTGAAATCTTTATTTTAGAGTCATAGAGGTGTACAGCATGGAAACAGACCCTTCGGTCCAACCCGTCCATGCCAATCAAACATCCCAACCCAATCTAGTCCCACCTGCCAGCACCTGGCCCATATTCCTCTAAACCTTCCTATTCATATACCCGTCCAAATGCCTTTTAAATGTTGCAATTGTACCAGCCTCCACCACTTCCTCTGGCAACTCATTCCATACACGCACCACCCTTTGCGTGAAAAAGTTACCCCTTAGGTCCCTTTTAAATGTTTCCCCTCTCACCCTAAACCTATGCCCTCTAGTCTTGGACTTCTCCATCCCAGCGAAAAGACCTTGTCTATTTATTCAATATGTGCCCCTCATGATTTCATACACCTCTATAAGGTCACCTCTCAGCCTCTTGCTCCAGGGAAAACAGCCCCAGCCTATTCAGCCTCTCCCTGTAGCTCAAATCCTCCAACCCTGGCAACATCCTTATTAATCTTTTCAAAATCCTTTCAAGGTTCGCAACATCCTTCGTACATGAGGGAGACCAGAATTGCATACAATATTCCAAAAGTGGCCTAACCAATGTCCTGTACAGCCGCAACATGACCTCCCAACTCCTGTACTCAATGCTCTGACCAATAAAGGAAAGCATATCAAATGCCTTCTTCACTATCCTATCTACCTGCGACTCGACTTTCAAGGAGCTATGAACTTGCACTCCAAGGTTTCTTTGTTCAGCAACACTCCCTAGGACTTTACCATTAAGTGTATAAGTCCTGCTAAGATTTGCCTTTCCAAAATGCAGCACCTCGCATTTATCTAAATTATCTCCATCTGCCACTCCTTGGACCAGTGGCCCATTAATGTAAGGGATGTGGGAGCTATTGGCAAGATTTTCATTTATTCCCCATCCCCAGTTGTCCTTGATAACTGAATGACTTGGCATGGCTGCTTCAGAGGGCACCTCGCTGTGGGTCAAGACTCACATGTATACCAGACCAGGTAGGGAAGGCAGATTTCTCCTCCCTAAAGGACACTGGAGAACCAGATAGGGTTTTACAACAGTCAATGATGGTTTAATGGTCACCATGGTACAAAAGTGTACAGGTTAGGTGGATTGGCCATGCTAAATAGCCCAGAGTGCCCAGGGATGTGAAGGTTAGGTGGATTGGCCATGCTAAATAGCCCAGAGTGCCCAGCGATGTGAAGGTTAGGTGGATTCGCCATGGAAAATGCAGGA
Organism: Chiloscyllium plagiosum; assembly: GCF_037043375.1. NCBI lineage: Eukaryota > Metazoa > Chordata > Chondrichthyes > Orectolobiformes > Hemiscylliidae > Chiloscyllium > Chiloscyllium plagiosum. Next base: position 4,694,180 of record NW_028270168.1, read on the forward strand.
TTTTAAGGATGGGGTGTGTCGGAGTGGGATGTTTTTGGACGGTCGCTGTTGACTCAAAGGGCTGAATGGCCTGTTTCCACACCATAGAGATTCTATGATTCTCTGATTACTGTGAGTACAGCAGGATGATCAGTCATTCCAGAAACAGAACCTGGAGAAATATACCCTTGAGAAATGCACTTGTAGATTGACTGTATTGTAACCCCACTCTGACCAAATATTTCAAGTAGATCTTGATGTTATTAATTATTAAGTGATATTTGCAACTCATATAGTTGATTTTCATTCAATGTGTTTCCACTCTGTGGTTTAGTCTGCAATACTTCCAAAAATGGGAATTAATGGAATGTCTGATAATATCTAACAATAAAGCCTTCTGAAAATTACACTGTCTGATAACAGTGACAATGTTAGAACCTGAGTTAATTCAGCAAAAGCCTGAAAAAGCAGCCCAAAACATTTGTTCTCCCACTGATACATTCCATGGTTAAAACCACTTTAAGAAACAAAATAAAAAGTTGGCAACATGTGGAAAAACCATTTTGGAAGCATCTGATAACCTTCTAAAATCAAGGATTCTCCTCATGATTTCCTTCCCACTGGATCACTCCCAGCCACAACTCTCAGAGACTCTGTACCCAAAGAGTAGATTGAGTGTGACGTGATTGATTTTCATTTTGACTTTGTTCAGTAAATGACTGCCTTACATTTGGTACGTCCTATACGTGCAAAACATCCCCATCCAAACTGCCATTGACATACTAAGGAAAGAGCTGCATTTCTGTGTCGCCTATACTACAACATGAGGCATTTACAGTGCCTCACAGCATTGAGAGAACAGTTAAACAGAGAATTGAAACATTTTTTAATATAAGCAACAGGAATGGTAACATTGTACATGCAATCAGTCACGTCTGTCTTACAACATCCACCGAATCAGTTATTAACTCCATTATTGAAAAAAGAAAAAGTAAATTTATATTGGTACTCAGTTCAAAAGCAATCATTTCAGGATTATGATGAATTAATGCTGGTGGGTAATAGATTTTAGCTATATAACATATGTAGTGAAGGTGCAACGGCTGTTATAATTACCACAAAGATCATTTTGCTGAGTTTATTTCCAAACTGATAGAATGTTCTGTTCTGACATGTTCATGTTTGCCTCCAAAAACTGGTTATTGTATGGAGTACTTTGCTGCGTAGAATGGTGCAGTGCTGTTATTTTCACTGCTAGCAATAGTCAGAGTTGCAGGCGCAAGTTCAAAGCCGTTAATGTGAGAAGAAAATGTGGAAAAAACATATTGTCTCTAAAACGTGAGCTTGAACTATTGTCATTAACACTTTCACTGAGTATTTGTGGCTTCTTCAGTGTCTATTGGATGTTATTGTATATTGGATGTTATTGTATATTGGATGTTATTGTATATTGGATGTTATTGTATATTGGTGATAAATACATAAAATAGAATTGTGTGCCTGTGCATCAATTCATACATAAAACTGAAACAGGATTAAGCGATTGCTTTTAGAAATTCAGATAATGTGCAATTTTAAAAAATGATTCTTGCTTCTTGCCTTTGTGACTGTTCACCTGCTGTCCATGTGTCCGTGTGTCTGTGTCTGTGTGTCCATGTGTCTGTGTCTGTGTGTCCCTGTGTCTGTGTGTCCATGTGTCTGTTTGTCTGGCTACTGTTGGACAGAGCTGCTGGTGTCACTTATGTTAGAACCAGATTGAGTCCAGATTACACATTCTGAAGAGGTTTAGAGAAGTAAACTAGTGTTTCAATACTAGTGAACCTCAAACTTACCATTTAATTAATAAACAACTGTGGCAATAAATACCCTGTCATTGCAGTGTCTCCTGTCTGTGAATTTTCTGGGAAATATTCGTTAAAACGTTTTGCCCTATTAAGGAAAAAAGAGTTGTTCACTAATGGTTTTGGATTCCTACCAAATATAAAGTTCACTTAATTTGAAAGGTTATAGGGATTTGTTGAATCTTCTGAATTGGTATAAGATGCCCATTAGTTAACATTAAACCCAAGCATTTAAAAATTCAGAATGAAAGTCATAGTCAGTACAATCTAAGAGAGAATCCCTGAATTTGACAATATTGATCAATTTAGGTACTAACAGAAGAAAGATTTGTTGCTTCATTCTGTTCCTGAGCCCTAATGCAGAAAATGTTGGTTCAAGTTCAGCACCAGACGATTAAAAAACTCACGATTCTTATCAAGCAGAAATTGCTGATGGAGGGTAGAATGGAAGCTTAAAAGTACAAAAACAGAAATGTTAACAATTATGCATCCTCACGAGTCCACATTGGGCGTATTAAATGATTGGATGAAGTCCTGAGTTTTACTGTTCTGCGTTCTATGAAATAACACCATTCTGGATGAACCCCAGCGTAAGAACTGATACATTAAATTAGTTAACAATTAAAGAGAGATGTCCCTCTATGTTAGAGAACATCTTGTGAATACAGATGTAACATAGTTTGAAAAATATTGTAATATGATATAATCCATCACTATATTTAAAGCTTGAATTTTTCTGAAATCTGTTAGCAAAATGGACAATAGTTATGAAACAATTTGTGAAGGAGGATGATTAATCTGATTGCATTTGCCATTGTTTGCCTGTCCTTCGTGAATTCTTTGGAGGTGTAATGATATCTTTGAGGAGAAAGTGAGGGCTGCAGATGCTGGAGATCAGAGCTGAAAATGTGTTGCTGGAAAAGCGCAGCAGGTCAGGCAGCATCCAAGGAGCAGGAGAATCGACGTTTCGGGCATAAGCCCGAAGAAGGGCTTATGCCCGAAACGTCGATTCTCCTGTTCCTTGGATGCTGCCTGACCTGCTACGATTTTCCAGCAACACATTTTCAACTCAGGTGTAATGATAAGTAAACATAACAGGCAGGAAGGCAAGAATACAAAAAGGGAAATAGATCTTGTTTAAGTTTTCTGCAAAATGTACTTGCTTCTGTAGCCTCAACTTTGACCATGCAATAAATTTCAATGGTTTAACCACCAATAAAATCCTCAATCATGCCCTCATAACTCTTGCTGTGATAGCTAGACATTAGGAACTGATGGCAGGTTCAGTCCCTATACCTTTAATACCATCGCCTGTGTGTTTGCACTAAACAGGCATTGCTTACTTTTAATTCACTTTCTGAAACCTAATAGTCACAGCTCGAAATCAAGTTGAGATTTTTGAGATTTTAAGCCATCTTAACAATAGTAAGAAATTACAGAGTAATTCTGGCTGAAAACATCAGCATTGTGAAGATTGGTGTGTGTGACAGTCTTACAATCAGGACACCATTGTATTCTCTGCTTTCGGAGAAGCAGTATAATTGTGCATTACCGTAATTACATATCTATGTTTGCTGTTGGTTACTGGTATCTCATCATTAACTCTCTTGTCTGCTTTTCTTGCTTTTCTCTCCTGTGCCCCTGATACGTCCTGGTCACAGAGCGAGCTGCAGGCCTGTGCTGTCGCTTGGTGGTGCCATGTCACAAGGGCATGCCGAAACTGGCAGACCTTTCGGTCAAAACCAAAGATGTGTGGGAGATACCTCGGGAGTCCTTGCAGCTGATCAAGAAGCTGGGCAATGGGCAGTTTGGGGAAGTGTGGATGGGTAGGAACTGTGCCATGTCAAAGCAGACTCAGGACTTGCAGCAGATATGCAGTGAGATGTGGTCACTCTAAATGGGCATTTGGTCTCAAAATGACTCATTTACAACTCCACATTAAAGAAGCAACTCAGAGTTGTGCCATGGTCACATGGATACATTGGTTATCTGATGGAAATAGCACATTGTTCTCTAAAATTGGATAAAGCTGACAATTTGAGCCTTTGGAATCACGGAACTGATTTGGTCTTTGCTTGGAGCATATGAATTACAGCAGACAGGGAGATTTTCCAGGCAATCGTCTGCAGTGATATGACTATTCCAAATGAATTAATCTATCCTAAACCAATTTCCCTGCCCAGTCTTCCTCTTATATTCCCCTTTCCAAATATTTATCCTACTGTCATTTTAAATTGTGTGCACTCCTCTAATTTGACATCTAATTCTCTGCATCCATGGTCCAATAATTATCTTTTGGAAAATAATCATTGATCTGCCAATTGGTGGAACCCAGACTTCATGATTTAACTTCACAAAACCATTCATCATTTCATGAGTGTCCCTTAGATTGTCACTTTAATATTTGTTCTTAAAAAATTTACCATTTTTTAGCTTTATTTCAAAGCTATAATCACTCTTTCATTCCCATCTGCATTCTCTCCTTTACTTCAATATCCTGACAATAAGTGTTCCCAGAAGGATAGAGAGTATTGTGACCAATTCAATGTCTTATACAACTTCAGCATCACCTCTTGCCAGGTGGATACACTGTGAACCACCCTAAATTGATCAAAGAACACAATAGATATCACAAATTGGTAATGTATTGGCTGCTCCATTGATGAGGCTTATTTATTTGACCCTTTTCTGGTAGATCCATCCTCCAAATTGAAGCACTGAAATTTGTAATATTGATGGTGAATTTTTCATAACTCTTTTAAAACCCGCTGAGAAACATTTTGCCTGTTTTGTTGCTGTGCCTCCCTCCAGTTCACCCAGGACCCTGTCCATGAGGCCTGAGGATGGAACTGTTTCTTACAGATAGCGCCTTTGAGTTCCAAACCCATTAGCACTTGCAAACTGGCTCACACATTGACAGAAATAAGTAAAACGAGAATAATCTGTTCTCCAAAAGATACCAATGGCAGCTGCAATTGTTGCAAGTCCCGTCAGCACTAATGCATGTGAATTTGTTTACATCCTACCTTCATTACATCCATTCCTACAGATCATACTGACGGTTTGTGCCAGGTGTTAACCAAGGCTTGTCCGGGTGAGACACCACAGACTCTAGGATTGGGTAAAGATGCATGGGAGATAAATCGACAGTCCCTGACTTTGGACAAAAAACTTGGTCAGGGATGTTTCGGAGATGTGTATATGGGTAAGGTGACACATCATCTTCTTGCTTTTTTTTTTAAAGAAAAGACCCAGAAGGTGGTAGGAGTTACAAAGATGGAGCTAAATGCTTGGTGGTATAACTTATAGGTTCACAAACAGGAAGTGCTGCCAAACCGTCAGTAACATGTGGATATTAACTCATTAAACATCACCTGCCTGCTATTTCTATCATTATATTAATATTGATCTTTCTATAGCAAACAATTGGATTAATCCTCTCCTATGCAGAGTAATTGTATGTGGATGTCCATACATTGATCATTTACACCTCTGAGCATTTCTTAGGTTTATTACAGCTCACATTCCATTTACAGCAGAGGACTGAAGTCGCATTTTAGTTTAAAAGGAAGTAACTTAAAACAGCTAAGCCATTAAATCAAATTACTAATTTGTAAAGTCACACATAGTGTAACAATCCCTTGAAGATAATAACCAAACAGCCCATGGTAATGTAAATACACAGGGATGATGCATCTAAACCAACAGATAGTGACACTTATTTAAATGTGAAAGCTTGAGTATGAAATATTTAACCTTTAAAATTTTAAAATAAAGAATATTTTTGTTCTGCTTGATTGTTTACCCATAAAATTGCTTATAAGTAGGGAGCTGTACTACAACTTCACAAAACACCATTAGCTGCAAGAGATACAATCATTTATCAACATATTCAGTCGTTTCTCTATATATACAATGAATTGAGTCCAATAGTTATTCGGAAATAGATTGTTTAAGTTTTTTAAAAGTATGGTCAGATTAAATTTAATCCAATTTATATTTTGTCATAATGCAAAATTCACCTATTAATTGTTAAATACATTCTAACCTTGTTGCCTATCAATGAATGATGAACATTAACAGGGCTGATAATGTTTACAACCACTGACAGAGAGCTGGACTTACATAGAACATAGAACATAGAAGAATACAGCGCAGTACAGGCCCTCGATGTTGCGCCGATCCAAGCCCACCTAACCTACACTAGCCCACTATCCTTCATATGCCTATCCAATGCCCGCTTAAATGCCCATAATGAGGGAAAGTCCACCACTGCTACTGGCAGGGCATTCCATGAACTCACGACTCGCTGAGTAAAGAACCTACCCCTAACATCTGTCCTATACCTACCCCCCCTTAATTTAAAGCAATGCCCCCTTGTAATAGCTGACTCCATACGTGGAAAAAGATTCTCACTGTCGACCCTATCTAAACCCCTAATCATCTTGTACATCATCTAATAACCCCTAATTACCTAGATATTTTCTGCCCTGCTCCTTTGAAGGGACTGGAGAAAGGAAGTGGAGAGGATTCCATGGGAAGGAGCAGCTCTCTGCTTTCCCACCCAAGGGAATACCCTTTGCCTGGGAATTAGCTGACTAAGAGGCCATAGATATCATTGCAATCTGTATTCCTGATGAAGGGCTTTTGCCAGAAACGTCGATTTTACTGTTCCTCGGATGCTGCCTGAACTGCTGTGCTTTTCCAGCACCACTAATCCAGAATCCAGTAATCACATCTCTGCCCAGAATTCACATCTGATCTCCCATTGGCAGGGTTATTCAAGAGCAGGAGGTTTGGCTACTGTGCGGGGCACTCAAACCAAGTCATTGTTCCCACTGAGATTTATAAACTCCTGTCAACCTGGAATCAAATGTAATACACACTGAATTTTTTTAAATTGCCCATCATAATTGCCCAGAGAGCAGTTCACAATCAACCACATTGCTCTGGTCTGGGGTTAAATGCAGACTAGATCAGGTAAGGATGGCAGTTTCCTTCCCTAATGGACATTAGTGAATCAGATGGATTTTCCCCACAATTAACAATGGATTCATGGTCATCATTAGACTCTTAATTCCAGAATGTTATTGAATTTACATTTGACCGTTGGCTGTACTGGGAATCAAACCCAAATTCCCAGAACATTACCTGCATCTATGGATTAACAGTCCAATAATATCACTACACAATTGCTGCCCCTCTCTCTGTGTTTTAACACCAATCCATGTCTAATAATAGATTCATCCTGTAAATTATCTTGGGACACTCACACCCTGGAGATAAATAAATATTTTATTTAATATGTGGGCTGTTTGAGATTCAAACTGAAATCAGTTAGTTCTCACTCAGCTTCCAGTGGGTGTGGAGACATGTGTATAATGTAAACATTAGCATTGACAATATCCCAAACCGCTTCAAAGGTGCATTAATTATCAAAGCAATAGTGACACCAAAACCACATAAGGAGATATTAGGACAGGTGATCAAAAACCTGACCAAAGAGTTTGACTTTAAGGAGTATCTTAATGTGTATTCCTGAACCGTGCTGATTTTTGTCTGTGATAGAAAGGAGAGCTTATTTTTATTCAGTAACACTTCCACAGAAAAGGTCTCTCTGGATTTGTAGTGACTTTGAAAGATGTCACTAATATGAAAAAAAACAACAGTGCTTTTGATAAGATAAAAAGTTTTTTTTTACCCTTGTCAGTTATGGTGGAAGGTGCTCTTACTTTGATTATCGTATAAAATGTTTCCAATCACCTCAACATGACAGCTTGAGCAAAGAATCTTCTCTATTATAAAAGATGCAATTTATAACCTCGTCCTAGGAATACCTCAATAGTAGAAGGATATTCCTTTTATCTTTGTTGGATGTAAATCCTTGGAGTTCATTTCTTTCCAGCTCATAATTATAATAAAACCTTTCTCAGAAAAGTGAAATATCTTTTACACAGCAGAATTCGTTCGCCTTTATAATTTTCCCACAAATTAGTTTTCTGAAAAATAATTCAGCAGCTAAAACAAAAATCTAAAACACCCACAATCTTTCAAGTTTTGCTAAAACGAACTGCTCTGATTAAAAATCCTTTGGTGTTATATGATGCCATATGTAATAAGCTTCTGAACAGTTACAATGATAAAGCTTCACTTGTTTAGCACCTTTAATGTAGTTCAAGGTACCAATGTGCTTCTGAGGACAGTTGTGAGTCAAAATTCTACAGAAAACCCCATTAGGTGAGATAATCTTGGTCAGAGTTAGATTTTAAAAGGAGGAGAGAGACTGAAGAGAGGCAGACACATATTCCCCAAAGTCCAATCAGACTATAAGGCTCACATCTCACAAGGCAGAGGGAGAAGACTGACCTCAGGCTGCAGGTGAAGTTGAGACAAACAATCCTTCATGGTAACCTCAGCTGGATTGGGAATTGAACCTACGCTCTGCATCATAAACCAGCTGGCCAGCCAACTGAGCTAACCAACCTCCACATGCAGAGGGGACAAGGAGCTTAGGGCTTTGGTAGCTCTAGGAATTACAACCAGTGGTGGAATGATTTTATAATAAGTGTTCTGAAGAATTAGTTGAACACAGATATCTCAGAGTGTTATGAGGAGATTGCAGAGAATGGGGGAAGGTAAGGCCATGGAAAAAAACTTTGGTCACCTTATCTAAGGAAGGAGAAACTGCCAGAGGCAGGCCAGAGAAGAGCTATTTAGACTCAAAACATTAGCTTGCTCTCTCTCCTCACTTTGACTTCCAACATTTTTTGTTTTCAGGAGGTTCACCAGCGTGATTCCAGCCAAGAAATAATTTTTTTTTAATGAGGAGAAATTGAGTAGTTTGGGCTTGTACTCATTAAAGCTTAGAAGAACAAGGGGAGACCTTATTAAAGCACGTAAGATGTTTTGGTTAGATATGCAGAGATTGTTTCCCTTTATGAGTCACTCTAGGATAATCTCAGAATAACAATCTTCCAATTAAGACTGGGATGAGGAGGATATGTTTTCTCTCAGAGCAGAGTGAATCCGTGGAACTCTTTAACACAGGAGGCTGTCAAGGCTGGGTCATTAAATACATTCAAGGCTGAAACTGAGGATTTTAAACTCATAAGGGAATCAAGTCTTGGAGAGAAAAGGCAGGATATTGAGTTATGGATTATCAGATCTGCCATGGTCTCTTTCAATGGCAGAGCAGAATTGATGGGCTGAATGGCCTCCTCCTACTCTAATGTTTTATGGGTTTATACAGATGAGCATTTTGAAATTGAGGTGTTGCTTAACTGGGAGCCAGTGTAGAAGAACAGACACAATGATAAGGGTGAACATCGCCCAGATTAAATCAGGAACAGGCTGTAGAGTTTTAAATGAACTTGAGCCTGTGTAGAGTGGAAGAGAGGCAAACATTTTATAGTGAGCTCCAGGGGTAACAAAGAAGGGAAATTAAAGGGCATTTTAATCCTGCCCAACTGACAGCAAATTAATATTGACTGGACCATGTGCTTCTTTTCTCTCCAATACTTTAGCACATTTATTTTAAACAATATCCCACAGTCTCAATTCGGGACTTTAATTAATCAGATTAGTGAAACTTCTCTGATTAAAATTGGATTGCGTATGAAGTATTTTCAGTAGGAGAGGGTTAATGCTTTTCAGGTTTTCACATTTCAGTTGCTGCTGCATGACAGATCATTCCCACACATTAATGTTCTCATTCCCCTCCAACGTTTCACATTGTGTCTAACGTCAGCACTTGCCTTGCGGATAATTTGCTTTCATTGATGTTCTTTCCACCGGCTGGCTTAGGAACGTGGAACGGCACCACAAAGGTTGCAGTGAAGACTCTGAAACCTGGCACAATGTCACCCGAGGCATTTCTTGAGGAAGCCCAAATAATGAAGAGACTGAGACATGACAAATTGGTTCAGCTCTACGCAGTAGTTTCCGAGGAGCCCATCTACATCGTCACAGAATTCATGACTCAAGGTAAAGTGGCCTTTCCAACAGACACGTTTTTATCTTTAACTTGATCAGCTATTTAAAATATATCATTCACAGGAAATGCTCCTTGAGATCCATGTCCTGCAGTTAGATATATAGTTGACATCACAGAAATTAGCATCTCATTGACAAATTGATCCTTTCTGGCTTGTGTATGCTTCAATGTGCATAGTAACTCACATTCAGTGCATGTATGATGGAAAGAACACAGAATTCATCAAAGTAGAAGCATTTGGCTGGAACAAATGATGTACTAACTAACTTCTAGAAGGAAGAGTAGGGGGAGTAGCTGTCAGCTGTCCAGTTTATTATTGATCATGCCCATTGTGTCAAGGACTGGTACTGTGATAATGTTTTGCTCAAGTGTTATCCTCAATCATTATTCAATAGGTTTTTTTAAAATCACTGAATGAAGTTAAATGGGTATTCACCAACTGGCAAGTTGCCTGACTAAAAAAATAAAATGTAGTTATAATTGACCTATTCACTTTCTCTCTAAATGCTGGAACAATTGGACTTCACAAGAGTTTTCTTGTATCTTTGCTTACTGATGTCTCAGTTACCATTGAGTTACAGGCCCAACACACATCTAAACCAAATTTATCCAGAGGACCAGGTTGAATATAAATTGCTCCCTGGGCCAATATCTCCTGTAATTCCATCATTGATATAAATGGGATATTTCTGTGTCACAGACATCACATTTACTGTGGTGATCTTCTGTTGCATGTGTGAACTCAGTATCAACAGCTACGTTACTACATTACTACACTCACAGGGATTTATTTTTGGTTAGTTATATCAGGTTGAAC